>NW_028247670.1:0-302613 GCF_964263255.1 Lissotriton vulgaris | reverse complement strand
TCACTGCTGTCCTCCAATGCTTATTTCTGCTGCTGCTTTCTTAAAACCACCATCATTATTTTGGCAATAGATGGACTGCTTGGATAGAGACCTTGAAGATTTCATGAAGCAATAGATGAAATAGATGACAAAAAGATTAGCAAGATTTCTGAAGAAGATAGCTGGTGAAGATGTAAAGAAGCTATAAAAAAGACACAACACAATTTGTGAAGTGACGTTCAATCAAATCAAAGCAGCTTGAATGTCAAGTTCAATCCAGTGAGAAATGTAGATTATGAAATATACACCTTCAGTCAAGAACACCAGAAGTAGGTGAAACCACTGATCAATTTATTGAGAAACTGGATCTCCTCATAAAGCACTGTAAATTCAATAAATGTAATGATTAAGAAGCTATCCACCTCAGATATATAGAGAGATATCTGTTAGATTCCTTCCGATGGCGAATGCTGAAGGAAACTCTGACCTTAGAGCAAGTCCTCACGGCTGCTCATGCTGCAAAGAACGCTAATCGACAAGCGACTGACATGGAGGCCAGAGGTGCTCAGAGTGTGTCAGTCATCAACATGAAAAGTAGGCCAAAGCCTAAAGTTGAGGGACGCAGAGCGATGTTTACCCTGAAAAAGAAACTGTGTTTTAAATGTGGATTGTCATTTCCACATGATGGTAGATGTCTCGCCATTGGAGAGATTTGCAATGGCTGTGGCAAAGAGACACATTTAGTGATGGGTTGCAAGGTGAAGAGAAAAGTAAATGTGTCACAGCGTGAAGGCAAAATGGCTGACTGAGCGCTGTATCAAGGGACGTTCAAATCGCTACCACAAGGCCAAGTGGTCACACCAACTGAGGCAAATCGACACCAAATTAATTCTATCATCCTCTAAATCATCGTCAAAGAGTTCCTCAGTGTCTGTTTCCAGTGAAAGTGACAACATAATTGCGCAATGTCAATGGTTACTTCAGAGAGGCATGCCTACGAGGGACTGGTTGAACTTGAGAAAAAACAGAGACTAAAGGAAGATTGACATGAATAAGCACCAAAGACATGCAAACATTGTTCGAAGATTGCCCTGAATCTAAATGGGTGTTCAGTACCTTTAATGATTGATAGCGGTGCGTCGATAAACATGCCTGAGGAGAAATATTGTGAATTGTCTCAGTTACCACACCGTACACAGTCAAAAAATAAAGTATATATATATACTTTAGTCAAGTTCATTTGTAGCCACAATGAAACACAAGAAAACTGTGGTATAAGCGCCTATTCATGCACTTCCCAGTGCAGCTTCAAGCACCTGTTTGCTTATTTTTAACACTGTTGCAGAAATGGGACTGATAATCAGTGAACTAAAATAGGAATGCTCATCATGAAATATTAAGTCAATTTCCTTCATTATTTTATGGTTAGGAAAGCTCTAGACTATAAAAGAATAGTTATATATAAATGAGGCTCTCCATCCTGTTGCCCAAAGATGCAGACGAATTGCATTTCATTTGCAAGCTGTTGTTGAACGAGAACTTAATTAATTGCTCAAACACAATATCACTGAACGCTTCACTGGTTCCACAATAGTAGTGCCTAAAAGACAGTGAAAGAGCTGTACTCCTTTGCGTTGACATGCGTCAGACCAACAAGGCAATTGAGAGAGAACGACATCCAGGTCGGCACATTGTTGATATGATAATTCAATTGAATGGTGCTAAGTTTTTCACTCGACTTGACTTAAACAACGAATATCACCAGATGGAACTTGAAGAGAATTGCCAGTACATTACAACCTTTTCTACACACATTGGTCTGTTTCATTATAAGCCACTGAGTGCATACTCTGTTGCAGAACTTTTCCAAGACTGCATTTGGTTAATGCCTTCAAATACAGTGATGACATATTAGTTTTTGGAGTTATTCAGAAAGAGCATGACAAAGCTCTCATTTAAGTAGGTCGCTTGCCAAATGATACTGGACTGACTTTGAATGCTGACAAATGTGAATTCCATGAGACAAGGTTAAAATTCTTTGGTTATGTCTTTTCTGATGGCGGTGTGGCACCTGATGCAGCTAAAGTGCAAGCGCTATATACCTCAAATCCCCGCAGGACATTTCCATGCTACGTTCTTTCCTTGAAATGGCCAGTTACTGTTCTAGATATATTCAATACTTTGCCATGGTCAGTGCACTGTTATGAGAACTGACGAAAAAGAATGTTGTGTTTCATTGGTCAAGTAAGTGCGAGGAGAGTTTCAAGAGAATCAAGCAAGCCATTGAGAATGCCTCTGAAATGGTCAACTTTTATCTCAAGCTTTATACCGAGGTTGTAGTTGATGCTGGCCCTATTGGCTCAACTCTTGCACAGCAAAATGAACAGCCAAGTGTGGGCTTGTGAATATTTCCTGGTGTTCTTATATGGAAAACCTTTCACAGTTGTGACTGATCATCAAGCACTATTGACAAAATTTGGAAATCTAAAGCCAAGATGCCTCCTAGTACTGAACGCTGGGGTCTGAGATTACAGGAATACACCCACACAATCGTTCACCAGCCAGGGTGAGATAAAAATCCTGATGATTAATATTCAATAGTGCCAGTGCTATGCCCTGGTACTCCATCTAAGACAGCTGTAGCTTACATAAATTTTGTTGCAAAATTGAGCACACAAGCTGCTATGCCATTAGAAAAAATTCTCACTAGCGCGATCCAAGACAGTGACATGCTGAAATTGAAAAACATCATTGCTCACCAATCGTGGAACCAGCACTCTTGCCCTCTCACTAGTGACAGTAAGTTCTTAAAATTCAGAAATGTCAGAGATGGCTGTCTGTAACTCAAGAAGGCTCATATTGCTAGGTACATGTACTGTCATTCTGGAGAGCCTACAACAGAAAATAATTGAAGTGGCTCATGAGAGACTAGTTGCCACAAAGAGAGCTCTTCTGGTTTCCTTATCATCGTTGAAAGGCTTGAAAGAGAGTTAAAGATCTGTCATTTTGCAACTGTGTATATTCTCACGTTACTCAACACCCTTTAAACATGTCAGAAATTGTCTAACCATTCTTGGGGAGAATTGTTGTTGATTTCTTTGGTCCTCTTGACAATGGACATTATCTAATGGTCATTGTTGATGAGTACTCACGTTTTCCATTGGTAGAAAATCTTTCATCCATTACTGATGAAAAGGTGATTGTAAGCTTAGATGGCATCTTTGCGACATGGGGTATCCCCGTGATCTTGAAATCTGACAATTTCCCGCCCTGCAATAGTCAAGAGTTCTGAGACTTTCTCAGCCACCTCAATGTAAAGCATCAGAAAAGTACTCCTCTTTGGCCCCAGGTCAATGGCCTTGCAGAACGATTCATGAGTACTCTAAAGAAAGCTGTGCAGTGTGCTACATTAGACAAGCTAGACCTCAAGGTTGTGTGGAATACCACTCTTCGAGCTAACCGATTGCCCCTCACTGGACTACAAGGGAAAGCCATGCAACCTTAATATCTGAGAAAGCCATGACAACCAGGTTACCCTAAAGGGCCAACCACAGATCACATACTGGGAATGACGTTTGCACAGAGGATTCTAGTTGCAAATGAAAAACGAAAATCTATGCTGACAAGCAGCGTCATGTGAAAGATATTACTTTTAAGAGGGTAGATAGAGTACTGGTTTGACAATCTAAAAAATGAAAATCTGTTGGTCCTTTTGAGCGTGAGTCCTTTACTGTCACAACCACCAAAAGGCACATGGTGACTTTCCAACGACTTGGGAAGTCCCTTACGAGAGATTCTTATCACTTGAGACATGTGGCAAATCACTCACCAAACATGGATGTCACCGTAGAGACTGGTGACTACTGGTGTTTCCACCTCACCTACGCAGATCACTGACACTTTGACTCCTAGCTTCCGGTTTCCAAAGACCCGATCAGGACGTGTGATCCAAGCACCACAAAGGCTTGTTGAAAAGTTATAAGTGCATGTATATGCATTTGTGATTATTTATTTATCTATTGCAAAAAACGTTGTAACTTTTTATTCAACAAAGGGGGGGATGTAGTGTTGTGGAAATAAAGAATTACGAAACTCTTTGGTTCCCGATGGACTCCGTAGATCTGTGATGTAGGCGTTGGAGGGTAATGAAGTGAATGCAGGTTTAGAACATTGAGTTCTTGCTTACACACTGAAAAATAAAGACGTGTTTACATATTCTCCATGTGTAGCACAGTCATTTGAGAGTGACGGAGCTGAGAAGGACACTACAAACGGGTTGCTACATCTTATTAAGCAAAAGAAAATCCTTGCATTTCTCGGCCATGAACACTCTCATGTAGCTCTTCTTCAAAAGACTCACCTTACTCCACCTGAATGCGACAAGCTTAAGAGGGGGTGGGTGGGCCGGGCTATACATGCCAGTGTCCTGCCTATTACTTTTTTGCAAACCACCAGGACACCAAACCCAAGGAAATGCAGGGTTGCGATCTTAATAAACAGACACCTCTCTTTCAACCTCTTGCACATGAGGATTGACATAGAAGGTAGATATGTTATATTCTAAACTTAAAATATAAGGCATATATGTCATAAGTGGTTCTATATATGCCCCAGTAGGTAACAAGTCTACATTCTTATCCAAAATTAGTAGACTGCTCACATCCTTCGGTGACACGAGTCATATTGGGAGAGGTTTGGAAAGTCACACTTGTCCACATCCTCGATAGGTCAGGCATACCCAAATATGTTTTGACGTGAGTAGGAGCACCCTGTCACACATTATCCAGAATCAAGCCCTACAAGACCCTTGGAGGTTATTATAATTTCACCTACTGTCCCATGACATCAGAGCAAGGATAGATTATTTTCTATTTACTCAAGTCTGCTCCAACAATTGGTTAGAGCCTCCATTGTTCCATGCGGAGTATCTGATCATGACCTTATTGATAGCCACCTACAATTAGACTTATGAAAACCCCTGAAAAGTAGCTGGAGACTAAATCTCCCTTACTATAGAGATCCCTGTTACAAAACGTCGACTATACTTGTATGTCCAACAATTCTTAGTAGGTAACACTTTTTCAGCCACGTCGGCCTAGACTCTCTGAAGGGGAAGGAATACCACTATTCAAGACATGCTAAATATAGATTCCGTTTGGCCAAACAACAGACAGCTGGGACTAGGCTTCACTTAGAGACTGAACTATGGGATTTTACTGTTACTTACTCCAGTTCCACCTCACCTACAAAGACATTTTGAATGGATATAGAAGAGGTGCCGCGCTTTGGCTGCTAAACGTTGGCAACTGGACTCGTCCAGGGCGATTCCAGCCTTTCATAGCTCTGGCAGGACTCTCCTTACGCTCCCTAAGGACATAACCAAGTAATTACAGAAATATTATGACTCTCTACATGTCTGAGACACCTACCCCGGACTGAAAGAAAAAAGCTATTTCTTCCAGCACTTACAATTGCTGAAACATAGCCCTTTGTAGCCTATCGAGTTGGAAGGTAAAATTTCAGTGAGGAAATCACAAAGGCAATTGATAGGATGGCAACTGGCAATATGCCAGGGGTTGATGGCTTCCCAAAAGAAATTAATAAAATGACTAAACTGTTTACTGTCCCCTTCTTAGTTGCAGTTTTTAATGAGGCACTTCTGCAAGGACCAGTTGATTTCCTCTCCTCCCACCTTAATGAAAACTTTGTTAGAGCCAAGATCCCAGTGATTCCCAAATTGTGTAAGGACCAAATAGAATGTTCCAACTACAGGTCTATCTCCCTTACCAATGTTGAAGTGAAATTTCTATCCAGGGTCTTGGTGAATCACCTGAATAAAGTTCACTCGCTAATAATTCATCCTTCCCAAGTGGGTTTTGTACACGGGCACTCTTCAAGTAATCATCTCCGTACCCTCTCCCACATACTTGGGCAAGTGCGAGACAAACCAAAAAAGAAGGTCCTTCTCTACTTGGACCCAATATGGCCTTCGATCGGGTGAAATAGGGCTACCTGTTTCAAACGATAGACCAAATGAGAATAGGGTATGACTACCTCACGTAGACCAAGGGACTTTATGTTCTGGCTGGCCTTGATGCCCTAAGTGATTGCCATCTGAGCCAACATTCAAATTCAGGGGATAACGGCAACGGCGGGGGAAATCGGGGCATTCTGTTATGCTGGGGAAGTTCTTTTGATCCTCTCTCACCCCTTAGACTCAGCCTACTCCCTTTTGACTCAATTGAAATCCTTTTTCACTTTATCAGGATATAAAATTAACTGGTCTTAATATGAAGTCCTGCCCCTAACCCATACCACTACTAGATTGGCCCTTGGGGACTTACCATGTATATGGCTACATAGTAAGTTGAAATACCTAGGAATTTATATCAATCAGGGTCTGCACGATATGGTGCAGGATAATTACCTACTGATTATCAAAAAAATGAATTGGGACTTTCACAGGTGGACTCACTTACAGTTATCTTTATGGGGAAGGGTTCAAATTTCCAAAATGAGTATGGTCCCTAAGTTTAACTATGTATTTGGTATGCTACCTCTCTTACTACCACACCTCTCCTCAAATATATAGTTCTATTTCTCAATTTACATGAGGGGGGACAAGCCGAATTTGAGGGGATCTAAATTGCATGTATCTACCTTAAAGGGTGGCCTTTATCTAACCTACATCAAGATCTACTAGAAGACACAGCCGCTAGCATACTCGGTTTACATGATGAGCACTTCTAGAGTGACCCCGCACTGGATCAAAATAGATCAACTTATTGTTCGCACACAGGACGATTTTGCGATTCACTATACTGCACAGCCTCGGCTTACCCCACACTCCAATCCTGTTATCCACAACTCTCAATATGCTTGGAGAGGTGCACGTAGACTTCTGAAAACCCGATTATATTCACTCTAAAGTGCAGCCATGGCGTCATTTTGACATCATGGTGGGAGGAGAGGAAATCAACTGGTCCTTTTAGAAGGAGTGTAAAATAAGATATATTGATGTCTTCTCTCAGGGCTCACTGAAGTCATTTACTGACCTACAGCACGCATATGATCTCCCTGCCGAGCAGCACTGACGGTGCCTACAGTTGTCGCACACACAAACGAGATGACTGGGGAAGCCCCCCAATTTCACTGGCAAGATCACCCATCATGCATGATCTACACACCTGTAAAGACTGGGTGAATCATATCTGGGTTTTATATGATAATGAGAAACCACAGCATCTCTACTGACACCACCACTTCACTTCGCACATGGTGGGAGTCCCATCTGGGCGTTGAATCCTGCCTGAAAGATAGCTTCTGCAAGATTATTCACCGCTGTCACTGGTCATTGGTGAAATTACGTAAGCCTCTCTCACCATGCACGTTCATAGATGGATAGCTACTGCATTGGGCATTGCCAAGTTGGGTATCTTACAGCATTAGAAGTCCAGTATGGTCCAGACATTCTCTGACTGGCTGGACAACATGTATGAGATGGTGCAATTCGACACCTGATTTCCAAACTAAACGATAAACTGCAGCTATTTGAGGACTTATGGGGTCCCTTTATCAAGATTATTTTGTACTGAGGATCATTTTGTCGTGCAGGGTTTTTCTACCTTGTTGTGGGCTCTGTCCCTTGCTCCCAGGTGAGCTCCCCATTGGGTGAACTCTGTGTCCATAACTATGGCAACAGGCCTGGGCAAGTTTGCGAAATGGCAAAAAAACTCTGCCGCTCTCCGAGGAGTTCCGCAAGGGAAGAAGTGCGTTTGGTCACGCATTTCCTTGTGATTTTCAGCGCTGGGTGCTTGTCCCACGCTGTAAAATCAGTGTGAATGGCACCATGCACAACACAAGAGGGCGCTACTTCTTTTCTGCAGCACAAATAGATTGTCTACTCGAGCTGCAGCTTTCTCAACGCGAACAGAATTTTTCTCAACGCGAGTGGTCGCAACCATCTGCAACCGCCTGTGTGGAGAAATGTGACCACCCGCCTTGAGAAATCTCGCTGGGAGGTGGATTTTCCTTGCTAGCCAACTTGACGTTGGTGAGCGTGTGTGAGGAAAAAGTTCAGCTACGCTGAGTTTTTCGGAACTCCACGTGCTCTGCAGAATGCGGAAAACTGCAAACTCCACGAATGGAGTAGAATTCACCACCCATGATTTGTTTTGCTCTCCCGTAGGGTGGCTGACTCAGTACGTAGCAACTGTAGGCACTCACTGGTATGGGAGGACCACCCCTGCTGAACTGTGATGCTGCTCTAACGGAAAATGTATTATTTAATGTACGTTTCTGGTCACTGTGGAGTTTGACCAAGTTTGTCTGTATGATTTCCTAACATTTTCCTTTCTTTTTTTAGGTTCTTCCTGGGCTTTGAAGAAACTAATGGTACAATTCTGGTTTCTTACCATGCTTGTATTCACTGTTTTTCTATGTGAGAATGCTAATAAAAAAATACAATACAAGAACACTAGTGATGCAAAAGATAAAACAGTGTGCACTTCTGAGACGTTTCGTGATTGAATTCTCTACGTTTGTCAGGGTTTTAGTCGTACAGTGAAAAGACATTGACCTAAAAAAAACTGCCGCTGTGCTTTATACAAGAACATCTGTAAAGAAGGAATACCCTTGAAAAGGTTGTTCATACGCTGCTAACCCTGCTAAAAAACCACCCCTGCTTAAACTCTGGGCAGATTTAGAAACTTGCCACTAGACGCCCTGATTACCTGAACGACGGCACAATTATGCTGAGGATATGTGGAGCTGTGGAATGCTGCGAGAGAACATAAGTGCTCTGTTGTGCACCTGCACATGTCTTGCTTGACTGACAGGGCTCGCGCCTGCTGCCAAGCAGCTGCTGCGCAGGGTGGATCGCGCATGTCAACACGTTCTGCGGAACAATAGCGCTCCTGTGCCACTGGAATCTGGCGGTAATTGTTTTAGAAACGAGAAAAGCGAGTTAACTGTTTATCTGCCAGGAGGAGCACACCTGGGTTCAAGACTGGAATGTAGGCAAAGTTACGCCCTTGTGAGTCTGAGCACGCTGCCTAAAGCCATGCACGAACAGACTCGAGCCAGGGGGCATGTGGAGCAGGAGGGTAATTCGGTGCTGGGGCCTCCCACAAGGTCTGGCCAGACCATAAAACTTCACTCATATGTATGCAAACACACCATGGACCAAATTGACGCCCCCTGAAGGGTGACCTCCTGCTACATCAGATGAGCTGCGGGGCAGTCATGTACACCTGTGCTGTAAAGCAGTATTCGACTTTATAATTATTTATGCCGCTTTTTCCACACTCCTTGTGAGGCTAAAGCACTTTCAGACTGTTCAGTAAGTAGCTACTCCACACTTACTATTTACATAGTGCTTCTTAGCCTGTGAGGTCCCTGGAGCGCTTTTAGGTGCATGCATGAAGGGGGGTGTTGGTTGCGAGTAAGATAACATTGTAAAAGTTGGGTGCACCACATGCGGTTTGTAGGTAATACCGGAATGTCACTTTTTTTACATTCGGTGGTGCAATGTGCCACTGGTATATTTATAAGACCGCGTAAAGCCACGTTACATGGTTTCTCATGGCCTCATAAACATGTGCCCCTTTCACGAAGAACGCTGCGCGAAAGGGGCATTTCATGGGTGTTGCTGGGGGCGTTCTCAGCAGCATCCATTGCTTTTTGACCCTGCCCCAGATTGACGAGAAATCGTAAGTCTGAGGCGGCGCCAAAAACGTACGCCTACCCAGGGGAGGCATAAGGGAGGCACACCGAGTAGAAATATCTTTATTCCTCCTTGTTTTTCCTCTTTCTATGTGTGCTGCATTCTACATAGAAAGAGGCAACAGCCCTTTTGTTTGCTTTTGTGTAGGACGGTTTCCCTTCCTGTACAAAAAAAATCATCCCCGCAACTCAGGCATCCTTGCACCATGGTGCAAAGATGCCTGAGTTGGCGCACGGCAGCCCATTCTGCAGTGGCGCAGGGGAAAAAGGACAGGAATACACTGTTTCTGATAGATACGGCACATTCCTGCCCCATTTTTTTGCCACACCAAGTCCTGCTGCGCTGCCCTACAGCAAAAAAAAACCTACATGAGGCCCTATGAGTTTGAGTGGTTGGGTCCTATTTTGGGAACAGCCATGTTTTTATTGCCTTTCAAATCTACGACAGTTGTTTTCTGCCCTCATTTTCTTTGGTAGGGTGTTCATGCTTGTACTGAGAACGAACTTTCCACCTTGTATGCATGTCACTGTCATCACCAGGCCAGGGCACTGACTGCAAGAATTGGGGCTAATATTTTGACCCGTTCATATTTAGGGAGCGTACAGCCAGGAGGTACTTCAGTAGCCACGCTATGTTATGGTATGCTGTGTTATGTTATGTTGTGCTTTGAATTAGGAGGCAAATGAGGTTGGCACCCACATGAGATAGGAAGACGGATAATGGTGTCCTAACAGTGTTGAGTCTTGTAGACGGTTTTGAGAACGAAAAAGAGCTGATTTGTATTTAAGAAATCACTACACCAGCCTATCCCAGACTGCACTGCCCTATGCATGCAAAGCAATGGAAGCAATGTTTGACAAAGCGATGATCTGAGAAGCTTCCGACAGCTTTCAATCTTATGGACCATTTTTGTAACGCCAATGTAAGAGTTTTACCCCACGATCCACCGCACCAAAATATAATAAAACTGAATAAAGTCAACAAGCTGGAAACATTTGCTAGAATCTCAGGACTTCCAATTTAAGTGAACAAATATTTTTTCAATGGGTTCTCTGTCCTCTACCCTGCATGACGAGCACTGTAAGCAAATGAACAGGGGTGGATCAAAGGTGAAGAAGTCCTTTGAGAGTGAAGGATGCTTGTGCACATTATTAATGTTTGGGTTTTTGAAGGAGTTTGTGAAATCCTCTTCTTTTTTTTTCGCTCTGCCTGCATGACTCCTCCGTATAAATTTAAGGGCTTATTTACAAGCGCTTTGCGCCACTTTTGCATCATTTCTAACATGGGAGAAGTGACGTACGGATGGCGCAAGGGCCTTGTAAATAAGCCCCTTAGGATTACCAGTAATAACTGGTGCGTACTCCATATTATTGCTGGAATATGGGCTGGGCCACTTGAATTATGCGGCAGAGGAGGACAAATTTATGTGGCAGTGTTGAGTAAACTATGCAGCAAGAAAAGACAAATTATGCGGCGTAATGTGGCACATTTTGTGATAGTATTACTTGTCATTTTTACACTTGTTAACACTGTCCGGGCATTTGCTGTACCTCTTTAGTACCAGGTGAACACCCAATTACAGCAATAAGAAACAAAAAGGTGGCCAGTCAACATTTACAAAGCGCTTTCCACTACGCAACAACACCTTTCACTGTGTTTTTAGTACCTTTTGAATAATTTGAGCTAGAAACTAAATGTTGTTTGTTGAACTCTGCAGATTGTGCAGCTAAGGTTTGTGGCAAATCTATAATTAAGCGAAAAACGCCACGGCCGCTCATTCGAATAACTCTAGTAGTCCTGAACACAGGTTTTTGGACATCTAAGGAACCTTTACTGGATGAAGTCTAGTTTTTTGTAGTAGCAAATATGCTATTGTCAATTACTAAAAGTCATGCCATACACTAACTATTGTATTGTAATGTCCACAGTGCTTCACTCTCATAATCTGATGCTAATGCATGGAATGGACTGCAGCCCCATGGTGTTCTGCGCAGGCTGTGGCAGGTACCGTCTGAGGGCTGGGTGCCACAGTGGCAGAATGGAGGTATGCAGAGGTCTCAGCTGAGAACAAGGACATGTGCACCCATGGTGCGATGCTGACATCTGGAGGAGGAGTGCTGGAGACCCCAGCTGAGGTCTGGGAACCATCTGCGCATCTCTGTATGTTGGCTTCGAGAGGATTGGCCTATGACATGGCGAGACATGACAGGGGACCATGTAGCATAACAGCTATGAGTTATGGGAATGCATCTATGCATGCATGTTTTGGTGTTTTGTGCACTTATAACTGTGTCACATGTACTTGATCTTGTGTCGGGCATACCACTAATTTCCAGTGTCTATATTACGGTACATGCAATCACAGGTGAGAAAATGGCACTCAAATTACTATGGCTCTGCAAATACCAGCAGGTGTCATATACCGCACATCGTTCTCTATTGTCTATTGTGTTAATGTGTGTCCAAGGTGGACCCTTTCCTGCATGCTTGTAACAGAGCCCGCACGCCTATCTTTGCTCGTGAATGTGTGCTGTACCACTGAGCATAGATCATATAATGTATGATGATCATGTCTGTTATGTTATGTTATGTTATGTTGATAACACTTCTATAGCGCGCAGCTGCCCCATCCAAGGGGCGTCCCGGCGCTTCAGACAAAGTACCCAAAACACAACACATCGGAGCAAACACAGCAACACACAGAACAAGAACTAGGATGGATGGGGGAACAAGTACGTTTTAATCGCCCTCCTAAACTTCAGGAGCTCATCAAGATCACGAATGTGTGGCGGAAGAGCGTTCCAAAGTTTTGCGGCCAGAACTCGAAAAGATCGGCCTCCCGCCCTACTCAGCCTAAATGGAGGGACCACAGCTAGGTTTTGGCCCGCGGATCTAAGAGAGCGCGAAGGCACATATGGCACCAGAAGATTCTCGAGAATCTGAGGGGAGGCCAGCTTAAGGATCTTAAAAGCTAGGCACAAGGTCTTAAACTGGATCCTCTGAGCCATAGGCAGCCAGTGCAAAGAACGGATGTTTTTTTTCCACAGAGCAGAACCTTGGTAGTCCTACCAGTGCTCTGGCTACGGCTTTCTGAACAAGTTGCATCCGGGCGACTTCAGCCTGGTTGGCCCCTAACAGGAGTGAACTGGCGTAATCGAGCTGAGATAATATGGATGCCTGTATAACCAGTTGCCTAGTAGGGGCATCAAAGAACTTCAAGATAGGTCTCAAACCTCGTAGGATGCCGAAGCAAGTGGCCGCCACTCTCTTAGTGTGGGCGCAAAAACTGAGACCAGGGTCTAGCCAGACCCCCAAGTTCTTTACCTCTGAGACTGGGATTGGAGTTACACCCAGTTCAGGGGGCCACCATGCATCACCCCAAAGATCAGTCCTCTTGCCCACAACCATGACCTCAGTTTTTTTAGCATTGAGCTGGAGGCAGTTGGCATTCATCCAGCTCGCTGCTGCCAGGAGTCCGTCCCGGAATCTGGGGGTGTCAAGGTCGGAGTTCCCACTCAGGATGACCGCAAGCTGCGTGTCGTCAGCATAGGAGATAATGGTCATACCCCACTGCTTGACGACATCCGCCAGCGGTCTCACATAAAGATTAAATAATGTGGGACTCAACGATGAGCCCTGTGGCACACCCAGCTCCAGAGGATAAAGCTTGGACTCACTAGGCAGGATGGCAACTTTGAAGGTCCGATCAGCAAGAAAGGAGCTGAACCAGTTGAGTGCAGCGCCTCCCCAAGACGATGGAGAAGAATCCTGTGCGAGACCGTATCAAACGCGGCACTAAGATCGAGTAGTACTAGTGCCGCAGTCTGGCCAGAGTCGAGCACAGAGCGAAGGTGTTCAGTCATTGAGAGCAAGGCTGTCTCTGTGCTGTGACCTGCACGGAAACCATTCTGGGTAGGGTCTAAAATCCCAGCTCTCCCAAAGTACTCAGATAATACCCCATTCACATAGGCCTCAGTAATTTTAGCGGCCCAAGGAAGGAGAGAAATCGGGCGATAGCTCTCAGGTTAAAGGGGTCAATAGAGGCTTTTTTCAGTATGGGTGTCACCACCGCCTGTTTCCACTTAATAGGAACAACGCCCGAGGCGAGCGAAAGATTAATAAGATGGCATACTGGAGGTAGAACAATAGCAGCCGAATTTCTAAATTGGACTGGTCTCAACGGATCCGCTGGTGAGCCAGATTTTAACTTGGAAGCCAGTGTGAGAAAAGTCTCCATCGACAGACTAGGAAGTGAGGATAACGTCTCACACGTAGTCAATGTTGAACTAAGAGGCTCCACTACCAGCGCCGTAGTGGAAAAAGCACGGTAGATAGCTTGGACTTTCTCAATAAAGAAAGCAGCCAGAACTTCACAGTGAGCTACTGTGCATATGTCCGCTACAGGAGCTCTTTTGGTCGTCAGGTCCTTAAGAACCTTAAAGATGAGCTTAGACGGATTAAGGCTGTTTTTAAATTCCTGAGAGTAGAAGGCTGCACGGGCTCTACACACAGCTCTATGATATGAGTTTAATTTTAGAGAAGTACAAGGTTTTTTTCCCAGTCTCATAGGATTTCCGCCAGTCCCTTTCTGCCTGTTTACAAGATTGTTTTAACAGAGCCAGGGAACTGTTGTACCATGGGCTGGGTTCTCTACTGCGAGTTTTAGTCCAGGCAGCAGGAATTAATGTATCCAAGGCCCGGGAGACCCAGTCACAAAGGAGGTCATACCCTGCTTCAACATTAAGAAGAGAGCCTCCAGAAGGTGATGAAAGTCTTCCAATTTAAGTTTCTTCCAGTGACGTTTGTACACTACTCTATCCTGGGGTTTAAATGGATGCTCGTTAATCAAAAGAAGGATTTTCACTAGAAAGTGATCAGTCCAGGCGACTGGGCTGGGTCTAGCCACCTTAACCCCGGTCACATTCGTTAAAAAAGGGTCAAGAGTGTGCCCTCCTACATGAGTGGGAAAGGAGACCAGTTGAATAAGCTGAAGGGCCTCCAGATCTGCCAAGGTACTGCTAATTGCAGAAAGGTGGCCACAGTCAAGATGGAGATTAAGGTCTCCAAGTATACTAAAATTTGCACAGCCCATTGCCAAAGAACTGACACATTCCGGAAGAGCCTTTTGAAACGCAGTGTCGCAACCAGGGGGACGGTAGATTAAAAGACCAGAAAAAGTAAAATGATGGCTGATTGAAATTCTGAAAAAAGCGCTTTCACAGCCTACCAGATCCACTACCCTCCTGTCACATGGATAGCAGGACTTAACGGCCACGGCGATGCCATCTCCCCTAGATGTCCGATTATGCGTAAAAATAGCTTATTCAGGGGGGAGAGAAAGATTCACAACAGCCGTGTCCCCTTCCTGTAGCCATGTTTCCGTCTCTCATGAGATCATAAAGTTCAGTGTGGTGCTTCTGGAGGGATCTGATGTTAAGATTGCAAATAGAGATAGCTTGGCGGACGGGAGGTCTTATGTGAGGGGGATTGATCGAGGAGGGTTCTAATAAAGCAGTGATAGGAACAGGGGCAGTGAGAGACCAAGTCCCACATACACAACTATACGGGCCACATAAAGGACTAACCGGCCCATGAGAACAACATGGGACCAGATGCCCGATGTCTAACAACTCATCCCTGGAGTATCTACTCACCGGGGACATGTCCCAAATAAATCCGAATGGACAGGAGCAGGGTGTCGCCACGCCTATGCCTCCTTAGCGCTGACGGGCGCAGACGGGCAGGGCTCTGGCACGACTCAGGCGCAGAGAGGGCGCGCCCGCTGCGCGGTAAAGGGCTGGCTGAAATAGGGCTACCGCGTGTAAGCAGCAGCACTAGACCGCACAAGATGGCGCCCAAAAGCGTCACCACCCCTCCCAAGATGGGGGCCGAATCTCCACTGTAGCAAAGCCCCCAGAACCGGACCCGCTAAAACAGCGGTGGATCAACTATTTATAATGCAGGTAAGAGGGAACTACCCAGAGTTAAAAACAGGGACAAACAAAACAATAATTAACAGAAGTACAAAAATGGGAATTTAAAAGAGCGCAGTGCCCCTTCAGCCCAGGGTTAGAATGCGTGAGTCCGCTATGCTCTGAAGAGCAGGTGTAACTTGTCCAGGCAGCGCCAAAAGAATCACCGCCTTAAATAGGGCTACCGCGTGTAAACAGCAGCACTAGACCGCACAAGATGGCGCCCAAAAGCGTTACCACCCCTCCCAAGATGGCGGCCGAATCTCCACTGTAGCAAAGCCCCCAGAACCGGGGTAAGAGGGAACTACCCAGAGTTAAAAACAGGGACAAACAAAAACAATAATTAACAGAGATACAAAAACGGGAATTTAAAAGAGCACAGTGCCCCTTCAGCCCAGCGTTAGAATGCGCGAGTCCGCTATGCTCTGAAGAGCAGGTGTAACTTGTCTGTTCACAATTTTGTATCCTTTCGGGAGCAGCTGCTTTCAACAAATTATCAAACAAATGATCAAACAGCCATCTGTGAGCCTGAAGGTGTGAAGAGCATTTTCAAGCACATATTGGTCAAATTTGTATTTTCTGAAGACAACAAATGGTGCTTAGAGGGGGGCAAGTGTGTTTGCAACATTCGAAGAAGTGAGGAACGCACTGAGCAACCTTCCCCAGCTAGCAGTGAAGGACCACTTACGGTACATTATGTGTTCGTTTATTGGATTCATACATTCCTTCTTCATGAATTTCCTTTGTAGGGCATATGATGTCTTTTCCCACCATTATGTTCTCTACAAGTGCTGATCATTGTTCTGATAGCCTTGTGTGTCTTTGTGCTATATGAACCTCTAAATTAAATATAAATAAAACCTATAAAATGAGTCAGGCTCCCCTTCAACTTACCCATGTCAGGGAGCTTCCTCGCAGCCAGTGTGGATACCAGGGGCACTCTTTGCCAGAGACTGCAGTGCCTCATGAGCCCTTGGAGTTAGTAGCTTTGCTACAGCTTTGGAGTAGGACTCCTCTATCAAGGGTTGTAACATCCTGTAGGCTTCTCTAGCATCCTGGGCCGGCCATGCTCCCACCTTTTGATAGTATTCCTTCTGCCACGCGTGGTTATCTTTGATATCATACAGAAAGAAGGGGGGATGCGGCGTCTCTTTACAGGCACAAGTGGAGGGAACTAAACCAAAAATGTTTTAAGAGAAGAACTTTCTTAGTTTTGTGGGAGCAGGGGAGATGCCTGTTTCCAAGGTGAGAAGTCACAAAGATAGAAAGAGGACAGAGAGGAGGATGACGAGGACTCAGAAGACTTCCAGTATGTGATCAGGCTAGTATACCTCTTTTGAGGTTTAATTTTGAAAAAAATTAGCTGAGTCGATTAACTATGAGTGAATGAACAAACCTCTGATCAGACAGTTTAGGCTGACACCAGTTCAATACCATCAGAGAGTTAAAGAAAGCAACAGAGCGCATGGTGTTCTGTTCGAAACATGGATTCATGTTGTGTCTATGGCTGGAATGAATGGGTAGGAGGGATAGAGGCCAAGGATTTTTTGAGTCCTTAATCAGTTAATGATGGTGATTCAAGCAGGAGTGTTATACCACGCTTAAGTAATACCTGTTTGACTTGACACAATATCTTACAGTGTTGGCTGACAAGGGTTAGCTAACAGGACTAATTAAAGGGTGAGGCAGCATGGCTCTAAGCAATAGGGACAGAGGAATTCTCAACCGTCTGTTTCCCAAGTGGAGTGTAATGGTCAGGGCATTTTCCAGGGTGTAAGGGAGGAATTATGGGGAAGGGTGTGGTATTCTTAGTCATGTCATTGTCAGAATGTTAGTAGGTCATAGTGGAATGTATTGAGGAGACTTGTGAGGAGCGGTTAGAAGGGGACAGTTCGAGCTGGACGGCTGCTCCTTGTACTTCTCTTTTAGTGGTTGTTAAGCTGTTTTTATTTCCTGAATAAACCTTCATTTTGGAATCTACAACATCTCTACTTCCTTTCTACATTAAATTTGACGACGATCGGGAGGCAGAAGATATAAAGGATTTATGACAGCGTTTACTCGTATTCAACGTATCAATATATTTTAATATTTCAAGCCTTTTCTGTTTGGATTTACGGCTTTCATATTGACCCCAACTATTGTTACGATTTTATCCGGTAGGATTTATCTTATTACCTGTTATGGAACTTGTCGTATGAGCCCTGAATATGTTACCGCTGTGAGCCCTGGAAGTTTTACCGCTATCTTCCTGCAGCAGTTGCTTCTAACTTATTATATCTTATTTTTCTGCTTGTGAGGTGGTGTTTACTTAGCTTAAAATGTGTTATTTTTTACATTCTACAAGCCTACGTTAGCTATTTAGCTCACCCCACTCACCAACGCTCTGTTTTTCATCGGTAAACACGGCTCCAACGTTTTAACCCGTTTAGCGCGTCGAACATTCCGCCCCAGTGCGGACGTTCGATCGCGCTAACGGGGTTCGGACGTCCAACGGTCGTGCGCAGCACCAGCGAGGTAGTGCACGCGACGACCGTTGGACGTTCGAAGCACGGAAGGGGTTAACATTCTCCCTCGACGCTCCAACGTTCTCTTCTGCTTCGACGCTCACTGTATCCGGCAAAGCATTCTGGGATTCTGCGAGGTCACGCAACGTGATCGACGTGACCTACGTGCCACCATTTTGGATGTATTTCCAAACTAGTATCACTGCTTCAGGATCACCGATTTATTTATACAGCCTGAGTGTTTCAGCCATATTTTGCACATCGATACCAATGCATAGAATACATATGTGCTACTAATCTTCATGTGTGCATTCATTATTGGAATTTTTGTTTTCTGGTTGCTGGCGCACCACGGTGATGTGCACACCTGTTCACCTTTACCATCATCACTTGTAGGTACCATCTGCAATTACTATTTACTAGCCATTTCATTCTATTATTTTGTTTAACTGCAATTTTCAATGGCTAATATTGCTGCACCTCTACATTTCTTGCAAGTAGCAGGCGAACCAAATATTGAATGGGACCTTTGGTTTCCTATGTTTTTGGCATATGTTGAATCTTTAGAGGATTACGTCTCTGTTTTACGTTCCTTAGCTTGTTCTTGTGCATTTGAAACTATTTCGTACGAACAAGTTCTAAGGGATCAAATAATGATGAAAACCAAAAGTAAAAAAATTCAAGAAAGACTTTGGTTGGGCACTGAATCTTCTCTTTGCGCTGTCATTAATATTGCAAAAGGAATTGAACAATCTGAAGAATTTGTAACAGAGATTAGAAATCAAACCTCAAAAGTACAAAACATAGAGCCTGAAGTTTCTTTAGTTAAAGGTCAAACGAGTACTAATACTAATCAAACATTTTTTATCAAGAAAGATGTTGAGAAGAAAGGTTTTGAGAACAAATCTTATTTTAAAAATAATACAATTGTTTGTTATACATGTGGCAGCACCAACCATGTTGGTAATTATAAAGGGTGTCCTGCATGGGATAAAGTATGTGTGAAATGCAAAAAAAAAGGTCATTTTAGTAATGTATGTCGTTCCACTCAGAAAGTTAATTATATTTCCCATGAGAAAGAAGAAGTTCTTCATGAACTAAATTGTATACTTTCTGTCAATGAATTTGAACAAAAGAAATTTCCTTCATGCACTGCAATGATTGATGAGAAACCAATTTAGTTAATGGTAGATTCTTGTTCTTGGTACAGTATTATTGGTAAAAAATTGTTTAATGAAATTTGGAGTACGAAAAAAATGTTTCTTCCTGACATCCAACCTGGTGGGTATTCTGGACATAAAATTGATCTGGAACGTTTTTTTGGGGCAAATATTGAATTTAAAGGTAGAAGTACAAGAAGTAAAGTGTATGTTGCAACGAAAGGTGTATCAATTTTAGGCTGGCCACACCAACAAGAATTGGGTATAAAACTAGATCCTAATGCTTCTCCTTCAGTAAGTGTTGGGTCTACTATTAATGAGACGTATGTTAATAAAATCAAAAACACTTATCCTAAAGTTTTTGACAACACATTAGGCAGATACACCAATTTTAAATATAAAATCATTCTTAATGACGAAGCAATTCCTGTTAGACACAAAGTCAGAAATGTACCCTTAGCTTACAGGATCAAACTCAGGGATATGTTAAATGATTTGGCTCAGAAACACATAATTGAACCTATTGAATCTTCTCCGTCGGTTTCTCCCATCGTTTATCATTTAAGGGCACAGGAGATCTTTGTTTATGTGTGGATCTCCGCAGTTTAAATAAAGAAATATGGATTGACAAACATCCTCTTCCCAATATTCATGAATTAATTTCCACTTTGTCTGGTGCTGCTGTTTTTTCAACAATTGATCTCGCAAGCGCCTATCACCAGGTAGAGTTACATGATGATCCTAAGAATTTAACTGCTTTTGTAACTCCGGAAGGCATGTTTCAGTTTTTACGCATGCCATTTGGCTTAGACGGTGCGGCTTCCGTTTTTAAACGATTAATGAAAGAACTGTTGGAAAATTGTAGGGGAGCTAATGCCTTTCAAGACGATATTTATATTTTTGGAAGTAATTGAGAGGAACATGACAAGACCTTAGATTCAGTATTGAAAATTATTCAAGAAAAAGGTCTTACATTAAAATTTTCAAAATGTAAATTTAGACAAAGTAAGGTTGAATATCTTGGTCACGAAATCTCTAGTGAAGGAATTAAACCCAAACTCCAACCATGTACAATGCATTACGAATGCTCCTACTCCATTGTCGAAAGAACAATTATTGTCATTTTTAGGTCTAACTGAATTTTATGGAAAATTTGTAAAAAATTATTCTACCATTGTTCATCCCCTACATTTGCTGTTGAAAAAAGCATTAAGTATGTATGGGGGAACGAGCAACAAGAGTCATTTGACACTCTTAAGAAGAGAATTGTTGATGCACTGTTTTTGAAACCTTATGTTGTGGGTAAAGAATGCATAGTTTGTGTTGATGCAAGTAATGTAGGACTTGGAGCTGTACTGATGCAAAAAGACAAAGGAGGTGAATATGTTGTATCTTATGCCTCAAGAATGCTTTGTGATTCAGAATTCAATTACTCAACTATTGGGAAAGAATTATTAGCGTGTACTTGGGCCACTTAGCATTTTCGTCAATTGTTGTGGGGTACAAAAATTTCCTTAAGAACTGATCATAAGCCTTTGATTAATATGTTATCAGCTGGAGGGGTAGAACGCTAACTGCTCTTTAGCAATATTGGCTACCAAATTGTAAGAGTTTCGCTGCAAGGTTGAATATGTTCCTGGTCGTTTTAATGTTCATGCTGACTGTATGTCACGTTTGCCTATAAGTAATTTTTCTGACCCTGTACTTGATGAAGAGTTTGATGTAGCTTACACTATGGAAGGCATCAATAAGAATTTAGGAGAAGAACATTTAGCCATTGTGATTTCTGAAACAAAGTGGGAAGAGGCTATGGAACTAGATGACGTTTTGAAAGAAGTTCAAGTTTTCCTATGTAAAGGTTAGCCCGAAGAAAGAAAATTAAGTGGTGAGCTAGCTTCGTTTTTTAAAATAAAGGATGAGCTCATGTGTTTACAAGGCATGGTTGTTAGGGCAGACAAAATTGTTACTCTAAAGAATCTTAGAGAGTTAATTTATTAGGTAGCCAATGAAGGCCACATGTGAATGTCTACTACTAAAAGGAGAATCAGAGAATTTTATTGGTGGCCCGGCAAGGACAGCATGGTTGACAGATGGGTTAGGGATTGTTCTCCATGTACTCAGAGCGATAAATCTGTGAAACCATTGTCTGTTGATCTTACTCCTATTGAATATGCTCAAGGTCCTTGGAGGAAGATAGGCATTGACATCATAGATCCTTTTAAGTATCAATGAGGCATGTATGCTTTCGTCCTGATTGATTATTTTTTTTAAGTGGCCAGAGTTAAAAATTGTTGGAAAAGTCACTTCTGTGCAAGTTATAGAGTTGCTCAATCAAGTTTTTTGTCGGGAAGGGTTGCCGGAAGAACTCATTTCCGATAACGGTCCACAATTTATTAGTAAGGAGTTTGAACTCTTCCTTAAAAGTTGTGGCATTTTACACAAAAGAGTTTCTAATTATTTTCCTCAGGCCAATGGTCAAATGGAACGTTTCAACAGAGTAGTGAAAGAGTCATGTCAGTTGGGCATTAAAAGTGGGTTGAAATGGAGGTAAGCTTTGCAAGCTACATTATTGACTTATCGCACATTTCCCAATTCTGTTACAGGTTTATCTCCTTTTGAAATGTTAAAAGGCAGGAAACCAGGTTCTAAACTCATGCCATGGTGGTTAAAGCTGAAGAATTCTTATGATACTGATTTAAGAGAAGTTAGAGAACGTGTGGAAAAGTATCAAGAGAAAATGATAAACTATCATTCTAAAGGAAGGTCTAATGTTTCAAAGTTGAAAGTGGGTGATTGGGTGCGATTAAGATTTGGGGGACAGGTTAAAAAAATGTTGTCCAAATGGTCAGATCCGGTGCGTATTACTGAAATTTTTAGTAAAGCTTCCAGAGTAGAAGGTGGAAAGATTAGGAATTTCAGACGCATTTCTGTATGTAAATTACATGATAAGGAAACAACTCCTAATTTCTTAGGAAATCAATCAATTAATTTCACTTCTGGGAGCACTTTTACTTCTGTTGATTCTCCGGAAAGAACAGATGGATTTCCTGGTTTTCATGAAGCTTTTGATAATTTACATTCCCAATCTAACAATATGTTTTACTATGTTGAAAGTGAAATGTTGTTTGAACGGAATTGTACTACCAATGATGCTTTTGATGACGTTGTGTCAGATCATTCTTCTGTTGTTGATACTACAAGAAGAAGTTCACGTGTTAAACATTCACCTGTTAAATTTAAAGATTTTGTTCGATTTTAGTTTAAAAATAATATTTTATTATTTTTTAAAAGGGGGTAGGTGTGTGGTATTCTAATTCATGTCATGGTCAGAATGTTAGTAGGTCACATTGGAATGTAATGAGGAGACTTTTGAGGAGCGGTTAGCAGGGGACGGTTCGAGCTGGATGGCTGCTCCTTGTTCTTCTTTTTTACTGGTTGTTAAGCTGTTTTTATTTCCTGAATAAATCTTCATTTTGGAATCCACAACATCTCCGCTTCCTTTCTACAAAGGGTATTGGGTTCTAAGTCGTAAACACAGGCTTCTTCAAGCCCCGAGTGATTACATGATATAGTGTCACACAGAGGAGCAAAAGGATCAGGTAAAAAAGCGTGTACCAGATGCATCCATTATTGTTAGCTTATTGACTATCAATGAGGAGGGCACTCTACCTAGAAGCAATGGACATTTGGGAAAGGAACCCTGATGCTCTAAATATCATCCCTCTAAATACCATGCTATTTATAATTGAAGCCGGTGTCAATGAGAGAAAGGTTCCTGCCCTTAAGTATAAAGAAACTTAAATTCCTATGGTTGAGAAAAAGTATTTAAAACCCAAGGAGATTCTCCCTGGTGTCATTGGCACAGGCTTGATAGCCAGTAGAGGAGAACATAGAGTCTCTGATTACAAATGTTGAACTTAATGGCAAAACAGCCATGGTCGGTGTAGGGGTGAGAGAGAAGCAAGGTGTTGGGTTCATCTTGGGCAATTATTTGATTGCCCATGGTTTAGTACCAGAACCAGAAGCCTACATGCCTTGGACCACATCATCTGGTTTAATGAGAACACGGGCTGCACATCAGAATCAGGTAGAAACTACGACTATACCAGCTTTACAAGGACCAGGGAAGTTAGTCAGGGGATCAAGGTAGAGTCGGAGAATGGACAGGCCATGCCACCCATCATCCCAAATCTAGGAGAGGGGGATGAGACACCTAAAACAGACCAAGTGTTGCAGTCTGGGTCACTGCCAGAACTACAGGGTTTGGCAGCTGCATGATGACCTACCCAGGAGAAATTCTGCCTGGCACAATTTGAGTGCCCTACAATTATAGAACTTTGGTACGAAGTCTAGGAATAGGTCAGCATGGGAGTGATTAGAAGAAATTATGCTGATGGGGAGGTTGGACTGAATTGCAGTGAGCCTGTGAATCCTGAGCCAAGAGCAAGCAAGTGGTTAGTCGTTCCCCTAGTGCACAGGAACATTCTATTTTCATTAACCCATGAGGTCCCCTTAGCAGGTCACATAGCCATAAAACGAGACCCAGGAAAGGTTGGATGGTTTGTTCTTTTGGCCAGGGATGGGTCAAGGCACAAATAGGTTATGTAAACCTGACCCACTTGCTGAATGAGTGGTAAGTCCTGAACCTGAGGAGAAAGTGGGATCTTCTCTTTCCATGTCTCTTGTTGCCCACGGAGGAATTCTGCAGAAAAGAGTTGGGTTCAGTCCTTTCGAATGTCTGTTTTGGGTATCCTATGCATGACAAACTCGTCTTAGTTAGAGAAGGTTAAGAAGGAACTTCATATTTACCACAGGAGTATGTAGTGAGAGGACCGTGTGATTGGCCTTCGGAAGTTGATCAGACAGTACATGATTCAGGCAAAGAAAAACCTTACAGCAAGCCAAGAGCTTGTGAACGGAAAGCACAGCTGAATGGGTACCAGGAAGGCCACGAGATGTTGGTGCTGAAGCTCATTTGTAAAATAACTTTAAAGGAAAAGTGGTGGTGGCCATACACTGTAGTACAGGAGGTATCTGAAGTGAACTACTTGGTGAAGAAATGTGCCACATGGGAACTAAAGAGCATGCTCCATTTGAACTGGCGTACACCATGATGCAAGAGAGATGTCACAATAAACATTCTGGCAATGAAACCTGTGTACAACAAAGATATAACAGGTAGCTTGCCATTGAAGAGCCAGGTTTGCCAAACTGATTCCAGGAGAGAATCATTGTACAGATTGAAAAATGATTGAATTGGAGTGATTGAGCATTCATGTTGTCCTTAGGCCAGTCCATTGATATTGTTGTCCAAGCAAGGATCCACAGACTTGCATTTTCGTTTGGACTGCGACTTTCTCACAGAGGTAACTAAGACAGATGCACACCTGATTCCCAGAGTTGATGAGCTAATGGACCGGCGCAGTGCTGCTCGCTTCCTGGGTACCTTCGATCTCACCAGTGCAACTGTGTTGCCTAACTGGACAACGTTGCCCTCTTTAGGATTTCATTGGAAAACCACCTAAGGCAGCAAGAGCAGGTGCAGGTTAGCACACAGGAAGAGACAGTAACCATCCAGGCAACCAAATGCCAGGTAGTGTAGTCGTCTATAATCTATCAGGAGAGCAACGGAAGGGTCCACCCAATGAATGCTAATCCCTCGACCCCTCACAATCTGGCTTCCGAGCAAAACACAGCACTGAGACCGCCCTCATCGCAGCAACAGACGACATTCGAACCCTACTGGATAATGGAGACACAGTCGCCCTCATCCTCCTCGACCTCTCTGCAGCATTCGATACAGTCTGCCACAGCACCCTTCTACAACGCCTCAATAACATCGGAATTCAAGGAAAAGCACTTGAATGGATCACCTCGTTCCTCACCGGAAGAACCCAGAGAGTCCGCCTTCCTCCATTCAAGTCCGAGGCCTCTGAAGTCATCTGCGGCGTACCTCAAGGATCCTCACTCAGTCCCACCCTCTTCAACGTATACATGAGCCCCCTCGCGGCCATCGCACGCCAACACAACCTCAACATCATCTCTTACGCGGACGACACTCAACTGATCCTTTCTCTCACCAATGACCCCAGCACCGCCAAAACTAACCTACACGAAGGAATGAAAGAAGTTGCCGAATGGATGAAACAAAGCCATCTGAAACTGAACTCAGACAAAACAGAAGTCCTCATCTTAGGCACATCCCCCTCTGCTTGGGACGACTCCTGGTGGCCGGAAGCCCTCGGAAAAGCACCCATCCCGACAGACCACGCACGGAACCTTGGCGTCATCCTAGATTCTTCACTCTCAATGAACAGACAAGTCAACGCCGTATCCTCTTCCTGCTTCAACATTCTTCGCATGCTCAGAAAAACATTTCGCTGGATCCCCTCCGAAACAAGGAAAACAGTCACCCACGCTCTGGTCACGAGCCGACTGGACTACGGAAACACCCTCTACGCAGGTACCACCGCTAAACTCCAGAAGAAACTCCAACGAATCCAAAACGCCTCAGCCAGACTCATATTAGACATCCCACGCAACAAACACATCTCTAGTCACCTTAAAGACCTCCACTGGCTACCCGTAAATAAGAGAATCACTTTCCGACTGCTTACCCACGCACACAAATCACTCTACGACATCGGACCAGATTGCCTCAACTCTCGACTGTCCTTCTACACCCCCTCCCGCCAACTTCGCTCTTCCAGCCAAGCCCTCGCCACTATACCTCGCATCAACAAGACCACCATGGCAGCAGGTCCTTTTCATACCTGGCTGCTAAAACATGGAACTCACTCCCCGCTTACCTCCGCCTCACCCAGAACCACCTAGCGTTCAGAAAGCAGCTTAAAACGTGGATATTTGACAAATAATCCTCCTCCCCCTCCTAAGCGCCTTGAAACCCTCTGGGTATGTAGTGCGCTATATAAATCTTCTGACTTGACTTGACTTGACTTGTCTTTATTGGAATGAGAGGTTCCCATTGCCCGACACAAGTAAAAGATTTTTTAGGTCTTACTGGATATTACACAAACTTTGTTGGCTAACTATGGGACCATAGTTGCACCATTCAGAGCCCAGACATCCAACAAACAACCCACGAAAGTGATTTGGGCTGCCATAACATCTTTGAGGACATGAAGGAATTACTGTGTAATGCACCTGGGTTGAAGGCTAGGGAGTATGGTCAGCCATTTATTTTACAGACTGATGCCTCGAATAAAGGAGTTAGAGCAGTATTGACTCAACTTCATAATAATGTATTGTCTAGTGGCCATTATCAGATGCAGACTATCTCCTAGGGAACAGACGTGGGTGACCATTGAAAAGGAATGCTTTGTAATAGTTTGGGATCTGAGGAGGTTCCGACATACTGTCTGGTAGTAGGTTTTGAGGTCCAGGTAGATCACAAGCCTCTTAAATGATGGTGGAAGGCAATGAAGGGTGAGAATCCCAAACTGTTGAAACACCCTTTCTCATTACAAAGGCTAGCTTGCACAGTGGAGCACAAAGCTAGAGTGAATCAGGGGAACACAGATGGACTATCCTGCCAGTTGTTCTGCTTCAATAACAGGAATTACCCAACAGTGAAGCAATGTTCCTGGTAGTCTGGTCTGGGAGTTGCATCCATTGGGACAGGAAAGTTCTTTGCATGGTGAATGGGCTGGGCAGGTACCCCTTTTCTGAGTTCCTGACTGTTTGTGAAACCAGTATTCTAACTTTTTGTTCAGTCCTAGTAACTTAGCATTGGTGCAGATACCTAGCCATGCCTCATGGTAATGCAACTGTGAAAAGTAAAGTACAATCCACTTACCTTGCCCTTCAAATATTTTAAATTCACAAAATCCTTCCCACAGAGAGTCTTTCTTTTCTTTTCATATTTGCATTTCCCAAACTCTGATGTTACTAGGAAAACCCCATGCTATGTGTCTTGTTTTGACAAAGAGCAGCCAGAAATGACATTTGAAACAGAACATGCCAAACAAGTTCTGAAACTTCATACCATGGATCCATTTCTCCTGTGTGG
The DNA here is from genome assembly GCF_964263255.1 of Lissotriton vulgaris. Taxonomy (NCBI): domain Eukaryota; kingdom Metazoa; phylum Chordata; class Amphibia; order Caudata; family Salamandridae; genus Lissotriton; species Lissotriton vulgaris. The sequence goes on along the minus strand of NW_028247670.1, from coordinate 275,242 downwards.
ATAATACCTACAGAGGTGGGCTCCATACCACTCTATTTGGTTCCAAGTCCTAGATTTGCTGTGTGATTGGTGCTGGTGTCTGCATGACAGCCAGTCCTCAAGGGGGGGCGTGGCTTGGATGCCGAGGAGGTAGGCTGCGTGAGCCCGGAGCTCCGCGCCCGATCCCGAATATCATCCTGATTATCCGCGCGATTTCCAGTGAAAATTGGATAATCTGCAATCTAAAGACGGCACGGAGGCCGCGGCGCTCAGAGTGGACGACCTGGAGCTGTTCCTTGTCCTGAAAATTGACTTCGAAGGCCAGCACCGGGTGTGATGCCGTCGATCTAAGATGGCGCCCTGAGGCCTGGACGAAGTGGCGACGGGGGTATGAGGCCTGATTCTCCTGCTGATCCAACACTGTCAGTGGTTACTGAACCGGAGGGCCCCTCCTAACCTTCTCGGCAGGCCCAGGTGACCTTTCCTCGCACTGGCGCGTGCTACTGGGACACGCGACCGCAAGTACATTCGCAGAGGAAGCCCCCAAAATGGCGGTGGCTTGGTGACGACGGCCCCGATTTTCCGAGCACAATCTGGCACCTTGAGACCCCACTACAGCAGAGGACACCCGGGAACTGAACCCACTGGTGCGATCGGAGCAGAGTCCAGTGCTCTACGGGTATCCTAAATCCCTGATCCTATTGCCCGAGGGGTTATCCGGTGGCGGGGTTCTGCAGTGCGGAGACAGCGAGGAGAACAAAGGGGTCCCAAGGGCCGGTGCCGGCCGCAGCCACGATGGTGAAACCGAAAGGGAAGGGGGACGGAGCGGCTGAATCAGAGGTGGTGGATGGAGCGGATCGCGACCAATCTGCTCTCCTACGCATGCAGGACCGTATACTGGAGGCCATCGCGACCACGAAAGATGCCCTGCAACAGGACATCGCCCAGGTGGCGACGGGCTTGGGTCTCCTGAAAGCGGATCATGACAAACTTAAAGACCGAGTCAAATCTATGGAGATCACTATTCAGGAATTGACCCCGGACCACGCAGCGGTGAAAGCCCAGGTGGCGGATGCTCTAGACAGGCTGAAGGTGTTGGAGAGGAGGGCCGAGGATGCGGAAAATAGGAGTAGGTGCAATAATGTTCGCCTCGTGGGCCTACCGGAGAAAATTGAGGGCGATGACATGGTGGGCTATCTCGATAATTGGCTACGCACTGAGGTGGCGCCTGAGGGACTATCTCCTTTCTTTTCCTTGGAACGGGCCCACAGAGTTCCGGCCCGACCTCCGGCCCCGGGCCTGCCGCCTCGCCCGGTGGTGATCAAGCTGCTCCACTACAGGGATCGGGACTGGCTACTACAGAGGGCGAGGGAAGCAGGACCCTTTCAAGTTGACAACAACAGAGTCACCCTGTTCCCGGACTACACTTTTGAGACCCAAAGACTCAGGGCCAACTTCTTGTCCTTAAAACGTGAGCTCCGTGGGGAGGGCATAAAATACTCCCTTCTCTTCCCGGCGAAGCTGAGAGTTGTGGTGGACGACAAGTCCCTTTTTTTCACTACCTCGGCGGATGCCTGGGCCTGGTGGGACACGTACAAAGCTGGACGGACGGAGCTAAGGCCAGGGCGGAGGAGGCTAGAGAGACACAGCCGATCAGGAAGTCGCAACGGATTCGTAAAAATCGTCGGAGAACTGGAAAACCATCGGTGTCGCAGACGGAGACAGAGAGAAAGGCGGCCCTACAGGCGGTGGTGGACCTCTCTGGCACGACAAGAAGTCAGTCCAGGAAGGGCACAGACTCTGAGGAGCAGGGCACAGGATCGGAGACGGGACTCTCGGAATACGGAGGAGCCAAGGGCCCCATAGTCACCCCTCAGACATCTGGGGAGATAGTCGAAGCATGAACCACTGGACCTGAGGAGCGGCCTGCTGGTCAGACACTGGGGCGCTGTGCCCGTGTGCGCAGTTTACTACTGTATGAGACTTCGTGAGTCTGTTATGGGGGGATCATGGGGCGGGATATGCGGGACTGATTTGTTTTAACGTACTCTCTCGGCATCGGTCCGCGCCCTACTGGCCCTTATGGTCATCGCAGTAGAGACTGCGAATATTAGTGCCTTTCTTTGAGGGGATCGTTAGTTGTGATAGTTTGGATGGGTTCACTTCCAATGGCGGGGGGGCCAGTCCTGGGGGGGTGGGAACTGAGAGTGGTTGGGGACGCTCAAGTTGGTTTTGGGGGTTGGGGGGTTCACTTGTTTGGAGTGGGAGGGGGGGGCGGCACGTTGTTGGCAAAAGCGCATGGTCGATGGCTATTATTGTTCTGTCTGCGGGTGCGAGAGGATATGGTTAATACGGGGGCCTTGAAATGTGTGACCTGGAATGTGCGGGGTCTCCATACCATGGTGCGTAGACACAAGGTTCATGCGTATCTAAAACGCAGGGGTGTGCATATAGCTTTTCTGCAAGAGACGCACCTCACCAAGCAGGAGGGAATAGCGCTACAAAGGAGGTGGAGGGGGCAGCTCTTTAACACAACGTATTCGGCCTTTGCGAGGGGGGCATTGATTTGGATACGGGCGGGGGTTCCTTTCCAGGTCACTAAAACGGTGGTGGACCCAGAGGGTAGATTTGTGGCTGTAGAGGGGAGACTCAGGGGTCGGGTGGTATCTCTCTGTAGTGTGTATGCCCCAAATGTAGATTTGCCCACTTTCCTAACAGTACTCTCAGGCAAACTGGCGAGTTATTTGGCAGGGCCGATGCTCATGGGGGGGGATTTTAACTCGGTGGTGGATACTGATTTAGATAGATCTCATACCCCACTGCACACCTCCCCAGTACTCAGGGTAGCGAAGCGTCGATTGGATTGGCAGGAGAGTTGGGACCTGGGGGACGCCTGGAGAGTACTACACCCCACCACGAGGGATTACTCCTTTCATTCAACTTTACATGACCTGCATGTTAGATTGGATGTGTTTTTGTGCTCGTCGCATATGCTCTCGGCAGTGGGTAGCGCAGAATATTTGGCCCGCACGCTGTCGGACCACAACCCTTTGTTGTTGTCCCTGAACTGGATGGTGGAAATCAACTGTGTTCCAACATGGCGGCTGCAACCTGATGCGTTGGATGATTTGCTCTTTAGGGAGGCCTTGGGGGAGCGAGTAGCACGTTATTTTGAGGAGAATAGTGGCTCCGCCTCTACTAGAGCTGTCGAGTGGGACGCGTTTAAGGTGGTGGTCAGGGGTCACTGTATTGGGAATACTGCAGGGGCTCGTAAAACTTTGCTGGATGATCTCGAGAAAGCGTAGAGACGATTGAGGGAGAAGGAGAGGGAACGCTCAAATCACCCTGAGCTCCAGGAGGGAGTTAGTGGTGCCAGGGAAGCGCTAGCGGTGAAGTTAGAGCGGTTGCGCAGCTTCGACCACAAGGCGTATATGACGAAGGCGCATGCGGAGGGTGATAAGGCGGGGTCGATGCTGGCGTGGCTTGCCAACCCGATCAGGCGGGGTGCTCCGATCATGGCGATTCAGGCGAAAGGGGGGGGGCTTTGCCACACCCAAGCCGGGATCCTGGATAGGTTCAGGGAATACTACGAGGGTTTATATGAGAGCGGGCTGACGGGCGGGGTGGAAGAGTTGGGTACCTTCCTCGAAGGGTTGCAGCTACCACAGTTAGAGGAATCGGAAGCAGAGGAGCTGGGTCGGCCTATAACGATCGGAGAGATAGGGAGTGCGGTGAAGCAGATGGCTAGAAATAAAACTCCAGGGCTTGACGGTCTCCCGATAGAGTTTTATAGTAAATATCTGGAATATCTGGCTCCACAACTGCAATTGGTCTATAATGAGGCGCGATCACGAGGTAGACTTCCGAGCTCCATGTGCGAGGCCCTTATGATCCCGTTGCTAAAACCTGGCAGAGCGAGCGATGCCCTTTCGTCCTACCGTCCATTATCTATGCTCACGACGGATTACAAGATCCTGAGCAAAATCCTAGCAAATAGGTTGTTGACTCACATGACGGGTCTGATTCATAAAGATCAATGCGGCTTTATCCCGACACGAAACACTACCCACAATATCCGCAGGCTGACGAGGCTGATGGGGGCTCAGTTGTCGGGAGACACTACTCCATTCGTGCTCTCTATCGATATTGAGAAGGCTTTCGATAGTCTTGAATGGGACTATCTGTATGAGGTGATGAGGCGTTTCGGGCTAGGGGGCGGTTATATCAACTGGACTAAAGTCATATATACAGAAGCCACGGCTAGAGTCAGAGTGGGCTCATTGATCTCGAAGCAATATCCGGTACGACGCGGCACTAGGCAGGGGTGCTCCCTTTCTCCCCTCTTGTTTGCTTTGGCAAGGGAGCCTTTTGCAGCGGAAGCCAGGTCCGGCCGCCATTATAAGGGGTTGGTCTACAGGGCCAGGCCGCATGTCATTTCATTGTATGCGGACGACCTGCTGATGTTCTTGGCCGATGCGGAAGCGGAGTTGTTGGGGGCGAGACGTTTGCTGGAGTTGTTCGGGCGGCTGTCGGGCTTGAGGGTCAATTGGCCCAAATCCTGCCTATACCCGTTGAGACAGGGGGAGCCGTGCCCTCTCACGGCACAGGAACTCCGTTGGGAACCGCATTGCCTGCACTATCTCGGCGTTTATATCTACCATACCCCAGCAGATATGCTGGATGGTAATATCAATCGCTGTATTACTGCCCTGAGAGGGTGTATGGACTCCTGGGCCACTCTCCCGCTTTCACTAGCTGGTCGGGTCTCCTTGCTTAAGATGGTGGCTCTGCCTAGGCTATTATATTACTTTAGGACTCTTCCGGTATGGGTTCCGGCCTCCGTCTTTCGGCGCCTGAGATCGTTGACCATAGCTTTCTTATGGGGCACGGGCAGGCGACGAATCGCGCTGGACACCCTCTTGCGACCCAAAGATGAGGGAGGCATGGCGGTACCTGATTTTGAAGGTTATTACCTGGCGGCTCAACTGCAGACTTTCACTCAGGACTTTCCTCTCACGGCACAGGAACTCCGTTGGGAACCGCATTGCCTGCACTATCTCGGCGTTTATATCTACCATACCCCAGCAGATATGCTGGATGGTAATATCAATCGCTGTATTACTGCCCTGAGAGGGTGTATGGACTTCTGGGCCACTCTCCCGCTTTCACTAGCTGGTCGGGTCTCCTTGCTTAAGATGGTGGCTCTGCCTAGGCTATTATATTACTTTAGGACTCTTCCGGTATGGGTTCCGGCCTCCGTCTTTCGGCGCCTGAGATCGTTGACCATAGCTTTCTTATGGGGCACGGGCAGGCGACGAATCGCGCTGGACACCCTCTTGCGACCCAAAGATGAGGGAGGCATGGCGGTACCTGATTTTGAAGGTTATTACCTGGCGGCTCAACTGCAGACTTTCACTCAGGAGGTCGCGAGGGTGTACCGAGGCCCGGAGCATGCTAGAGATGAGGGCACTCCGCGACATGTGTTTGCATACATCACGCTACATCAGAAGCTATTGCTGAGGGATCTGACAGTGGAGGAACAGACGTTCCGACTTTGCTGGAACCGGGCGCGCAAACGAGCGGGTATCCGCCGCATGTATGCTCCGGAGATCCCGCTGGGTATGGTCACAGCCCTGCCTCATGGTGGGGACTGGTCGAGACTGCTAGGCTGGAGTTCAAATGCTGGGCGACTTGTATGAGGATGGTGCATTGCTTCCGTTTCAAGAGTTGCAGGAGCGGTTCGACCTCCCACGGGGAGATTACTTGTTACATGCGGCAATAACGGGCGCCATGCAAGACCATTGGGGGGAGAGATTGCAGGAACCTGCGACCTCCATGGCGTGCCAATATACAATGATGGCGGCCGGGACCTTTAAGGCGGTAACCTGCCTGTACTCCAGAATGTTACGGGAGGCCTTGCAGCCACTCACAGCTTTAAAAGCGAAGTGGGAACTGGACCTCCAAATGGAAATCCCCGACGCAACTTGGGGCCAATTATTGCGGAGGGCGCGGAAGAGCTCAAGGAACGCTAGGTTCCAACTCATACACTTTTATATTATTCATCGGGCATACCTCACACCAGGGAAACTACGGCAGTACTTTGGGATGGAACAGGCGGCCTGTCCCAGATGCAACACACTTGGGGCGGATCTAGGACACATGCTGTGGGATTGCACCACCTTGGGGGCATACTGGCAGGAGGTTGGGAGGGCCCTGAATAATGCTACAGACAGGGAAATACAGTACACCAAAGCAGTGGGGGTGCTACACTGGTTTCCACACACATCCAAAAATAAAACTACCAGTCGATTCATTGATCTGGGGTTGATCCTGGCAAAGAGGGAAATAACAAGGAATTGGAAATCGAAAGTGGGACCCACGTATAAACGGTGGTATGGTGAATGTCTGAGGTGGGCAGCCTGTGAAAGCACTTTAAGGTACCAGATGGCTAGGAGGACCGATGATGAGAAAGCCATGGAGAGGGCGACAGCGTGGGAAATGATGGTACAGGCGCTCCGGGATGATAATGATGAGGAGGAAGGGGAAGATACGGACTCTGTAGCAGCCGACCCCACTAGCGCACCTAGGAGCACACCTTAGTGAATGTATAAGTCCTCCTCGCACACACCAGACCTTATTCTCATAGGGATTTTACTACAGCGCTGCCATGGGAGGGGGGAGGTTGGGACTGTGGGAAGTTGGGGGGGGTGGTTGTTGGGGGTGGGGGAGGGGCGAATATCTCAAAAGCAGTCCACGTCTTCCTGTACATGTGGTTACGGACATTAAATTATGGAGCGGGGAATGGACTCAGTGCGATGGCTGCCTAGTCTTCTGTCTGGAGACGTGCTTGACTTGATGGGGAGAACGTATTGATCATGTGCCTTCCTGCTATGTTTACTGGATATATCGTAAATATATTGTCTGTACATTTATTTTGGTGCTGCAATAAAAACGATGTTACAAAAAAAAAATGACAGCCAGTCCTCAAGAGGTGAGGCTGCATCATCTCAAGCCTGCCCTTTCTGCTGGAGCAGCTGTCGGTCTGCCTAGAGCCAAGAACGCTGTCCCATGGAGAGAGATGAAAGGCATGTGCCTGGCCCTATAGGTGGACAGACTGTCCAGGAGATGCCCAGTGTATTCCTGACATGCACAATAGTGAGAGGGAGTAAGCAGCTGCTGAGAAGTGAAGTCGGGAATTACCAGTTTTTCTCCCTAAATGGTTCAAGTAATGAGTGTGAATAGCAGTCCCGGGGACATTGAGACTGGTGCTGCAGACAATGGAAGTTGTGTCAAAGCCATGGTAAGCACCTTGGTTGGCCCGGAGGCTGCACCGGCCGTGCCATCTCCCCTCTGCTGGCCCATACAGCTTACAGAGGTATAACCGCTGTAAGCATTTGTTTTGCGTCCCCCTGAACTGCAGCTCCCAGACACAGGCAATTGTTTGGCTTCATAACTGTAAAAGAATGAGAGCCTGAGACGCAGACCAATGTCTGCAACATGAACTAAGACTTTTTAAGCATAACCACAAGAAGGAAAAGCAAACTGAACTGATAGGCACGTACAAGTGGAAGAGGTGTGGCAGAGCGGCCAGTGTGCCTGACTCCGGACCACGGGGTTCACGGTTCGATCGCCGGCGGCAGTTAGTCCAGCACCATTTGACTCTGGGCAATAGCTCGCTTAATCTTCTTGACGGCCCCCAGTGCCAGAACACCTCTCCAGGGGGTAGCTGTGCGTTTTACAAATGCTGGTATTTCATTTCATTTAATTTCACATGCCTTGGAGGTGGTTGAGTGAAATGCACCTGCACCTAATCAGAATCCTATCCCACATTTGACAAGAGAATTACAGGTGCAGGGGAACTCTGTTAGCATGGGAGAGTACCAAAGGGTGTAGTACCTCATTATCTCAAAGAGCCTGTGCCATACTCCCCTAATTGTGTTGTGTAGTATTACATGATCCTGTGCGATTTAAGTATTTTTTTTTATTTAACAATATACGCTTTGGGCTCAACAATACATTATTGTGCCTGTTGATTGACTGTTGAGTTCGGACCTCTTGTCCATGACAACCCTCACTGAGAAGCCATTGACTGCTCGGAGTGGCAATTAATAAGCATAATGGTAGCTTCCAGTCTTGAAAGGAAATCAAGTGTGGAAAGGGTATACAAGGCATATTAGGCCCAGTTTGCAGAGCCATAATAGGACAGACCCCAGTGGCAAATGACCTCAACCACCAAGTTTGGGGCTGAGTTGTCCCTATCTGCGTGTTGGGTCGGTAACAAGACAAAATATCGAATTCAAAATATAGAATTACCAAAATATCTAAGTCAAACTATAGAATGGACAAAATATCGAAAAGACAGAATATAGAGGTGAAAAATATCGAATTGAATGTAAGTAATTTAATATCGAATAGTAATTTTGACCCTTACGCTATCCAACGCTTTCCCTACTGTTGCACTCTCTGGAGTGGGAATAGTAATTTTTACCCCTACGCTATCCAACGTTTTCCCTACTGTTGCACTCTCTGAAGTGGGAATAGTCATTTTTACCCCTACGCTATCCAACGCTTTCCCTACTGTTGCACTCTCTGAAGTGGGAATAGTCATTTTTACCCCTACGCTATCCAACGCTTTCCCTACTGTTGCACTCTCTGAAGTGGGAATAGTCATTTTTACCCCTACGCTATCCAACGCTTTCCCTACTGTTGCACTCTCTGAAGTGGGAATAGTCATTTTTACCCCTACGCTATCCAACGCTTTCCCTACTGTTACACTCACTGGAGTGGTAATAGTAAATGTTATATTTATTATTTCATTAATTTTAAATTACTTTTAAGACATTTTAAAAAATTCGATATTTTGACTAACTATATTTTTTAAAACGATATTTTTGATTCAATATTTTTGTACTTACCTGTTTGGAGATAGGAATTCGATATTTTTGCATTCTATATTTTTTCATCGATATTTTGGTAATTCTATATTTGTGTATTCGATATTATGTCAGTGATCCGTTGTCCCACCACAAAGGGGTCTGACAAGATTACACTGTTTGAAGTGCATACACTTAACTTGGAAATTCTCTGACACAGCACTCAAGCCAGTTTCTCAGTGGGATACACGGGAATATCTCTCACAATGTGAAATGCTGTATCTTTTTTGAGCTGCTGTATTTCAGAGTAAGGTATCTAAGTATAAATTGCATTTTTTGCTGTGTTGTGCATGTTGTGCATTTGATTCTTTGATCATTCTGTAATCCGTTATGATGCACTAGGCACGTGTTCGTCCTGGGTTGCTCCATGATGCAAATGCCTTTTCCAAGTGCCTTCATTTTGAACCAATTATGCAACATACAGCACAGCTTGAAAACACGGAGATGAAACATTGCCCCCTTTTTTCGAGCTGTGGTGTTTTGCAGCGCATGTACTTTGGGAATTTCTGAGTTAATTGTATGCACTTTAGACACTGCAAATCCTTTAGAACATGTGCACAGTACCTTTTTCTGATACAGTTCATAATCTTAAATGCCATGAACCATGATATAATAAAGAAAGAACGTATTGTCACAACCCTGGGATAATCAGATACTGAATAGTGAGGTTAACCACACCAACTCCCCTTATGAGTTAACTCACAGCCTGTATCTAACCTCCAGATTTGTGAAAGAGACCTATAGCTAAGTGAAAAAGAAGGGTTTGAGGATAGAGAGAGAGTGAAACACTTGTGACGGCAGGTCGGATGGTGAAAAACCTGTACTGGACTCCCAGATTACAGGCAGCATATCCCCACACATTTTGCAGACCCCCTTCCCCCCCCCCCAGCTTTAGGAACACAAAGAAACTACAAGATTTCACATCAATGTACATAAACACCAAGGAGACAGGATATAAATGATTCCCCATTAGCTGAGTTCCACTGTAACAAGCCCCCAGACAAACCTGGAAACTTGGCAGGGAACCACAGATGATCACATTCCGCCCCTTCAGGGAAATGCTTAGTCGTGCTGAGATGCCAAACAAGACAGCAGAAGAGGATTCACAGTAAGAAACAAATCCAAGTAGGACTGTAGGAAAGTACCATCAGCCAATAGGAAAGGAACTTAATGGATGTGACATAGGGGAACCGAGGAGGTGAAAAACAAAGCTGTGGGAACGAGGTTGGGTGATAACTGACACAAGAGCGAGTCGTAACAACCGCTGTTGACAGGCACCTCCTTTCTAGTCTCATGAGTCTCTGTTGTGACCTGAAAGTGTCAGCGTGGCCTCCCGGCCATATATTGGCTGGGGCAGCATGCTATTAGCAAAGCCCTGAAAGTGCTTGTCCTGCATACGTGCACTTTCCACTGCCCGGTTTTCCATCTTCTCCATGCATGAAGTTGCCTGGACAATATCTGGTGAGCTATTCTCAGAGATCCAACAAGTTTATGATACAAGTACTAACTGATCCTTCTACTTAATGCATACCTACCCATTTATTTAGGTTGTTGGGTTCATGCTGGAAATGTGTAGAGACAATCCAAAGAAAATGGTGTCTGTCTGACAGCACAAACAGAAGTTCTGCAGCTGAGCAGAAGTTGAGTGGGAACTAATGGCAACTGAGCTCCCAATTTTTATTTTTAGTCTTAAATTGTTCTACTGTTTTTACAACTATGTTCACGAGTTCTTGTTTTTTATTGAATAAATAGGTATGTGTCATTGTTAAATAGTATAGGTTGCATTATGTTTCATATTCAGTACTTATTCATCCAATCACTCAAGTTTTCTAACTGGCTTTTCGGTTTGCCTCTATAATATATAGTTTAAAAGTAGAGGGTGTTATATTTCCATCTATTTGGAGTCTTTTTTCTCTACATCAGTCTGTCTTCAGACGGTGTTCAGTCATGGCAATAGTGCATTTAACTCCTACATATTTCTCTCTGACTTGGTTTTCCTGGCTTGAAAGTTCCGTCTGGACTGTTCCTATGAGGCACAGGGTCAAGACTGATTTGCATATGGCCAAGTCTGAACTGGGGTGGCTTGGTGAGCAAAATAACGATGGATTAAACCCAGATCTGTGACTGGGGGTGAATATTTTGCCATTGTGCAACATTCCGTCCATCACCTTGTGTGTTTTGCTGCCCCCCCCCTATGTGGGAAGGGTATGCCCAGACGTGGGTCCCGTGCTCACTACGCCACTGGAGTCAAGCTATCCTGGCTGAAGATGGCTGATAGCCAGAAACTGGTCCTAGGATGCTTGATTCCGGTCCAGGGAAGACATGGCATGGCAGTTCCGTCTGGACTGTTTCCATGAGGCACAGGGTCAAGACTGATTTGCATATGGCCATATCATATCATATGGCCATGTCTGAACTGGGGTGGCTTGGTGAGCAAAATAACGATGGATTAAACCCAGATCTGTGACTTGGGGTGAATATTTTGCCATTGTGCAACATTCCGTCCATCATCTTGTGTGTTTTCCTCACATATCCTCCAGATCTTAGGAAATGTTTTGGGGCATCCCCCACTCTTATAATTGACCTTCTGAGGAATCATGCACCAATTCATATTAGCATACTGGTAGCCAAAGTATAGCATTCTCTGTGCTCCCCGCAATTTCTGAATATCTCACCTGGCCACCACTAACCACAATATTGTACAATATCTTCCCTTACTTTGGCATATTCGCAGTATTGCTAGCTTTACTTTTAATTCCACCAGGTTCTCAGTCATATCTGACAAGAAATCCGCCACCATCCTCAAAAATATTATACTCTGGGGCCATTCCCACTCTGGGCCTGATTACGAGTTTAGGCTCTATTTATCACACCTGATAAATAGCAATACCACAGGGTGCTTTATTTATAGGGTGTGATAAATAACCCCTATTACGAGTTGGTGGGGAACACCATGCAGATTTTGGTGTTTAACATACCAAAATATGCATGATACAGTCAATACTGTATGCTTCCCCCTGTTAAAATAAGGCTGATTTGAAATGCCGAAATTTAACGAAGGTTGGCGTATTTAACACATCCGATAGCTATCGGATGTGTTAAATATCTACCAATGTGTAATTCAAACCTAGCTGAGGTGGATGCTAGAAATCAGGAGGAGTCCCTAGAGGTACATATCACAGATAGCAATGAGGAGAGGGAAGGAAGCCGCGGACGCGGAGTGGACACCGAGCTTGTGATTTCCATGAAGCCTGGGGGAGGAAGCAGTGAGACTCCTTGGCAACAACTGGGGTCCTCCAGACTGAAGCTTCAGTGTAAGGAGCAGAGCACAGGGGTTGGGGTGGGGTGGTGGGTAGGGGCAAGGAATAGTTCATTTTGTTCATTTTTTGTTAACCAAAGTCCGTTTGATGCACCGTCAAGTCATACTGCATACCACTGGGGCCGGAGCCCTGACTAGTGAAACAGTGAGGATGCCTTTATTGTGGACCGTTATGCCGATTGACTACAACTTGGATTGTGATACCACATGTACATTGACTGTAATTGTGTATCATCAAAATACTAATAAAAATATATTTTAAAAAAGAACTTGTAATCCCAACCTGTGTAAACAGGTGTTTACGCACAGGTTGGAATATAATGACCAACTCGTAATCAGGTCCTATGTGTATATAAAAGTTCCTTCACCACATCTTCTTAAGCAGACATCACTTGTGATTCTACCATGATTGTGCAGCAAGGTGCGTGTGTAGAACATAGGCACTGTGAAGGATTTTCATCTGTATTAGTCTGAAGCCTGCCCCATAGCCACCTCCCAAGCCTACTACATGCCTCTTTTCCCTCTTCTCTCTTCCAATTCCCAAACTTCCCTCTTTCACTGGGTCTCCAGGTTGTCTAATGTATCTGGGGCATTATATGGTGTATTATAGATCTGCGATCTCGCTTTACTCCTGAATTGTTCTGATAGTGTTGCAGCGGTACCCCGAAAATAATTTCTATCACCATAACACCTTTCCCTGAAGTATAAAATCATACATATACTCGGCAGTGGGTCCCATGACACTGCGTGTCATTCACAGAACACTTCCATCCTACTTCATGGATCAGTGAAATTCAAAGGAGAACTGCTGTATCATAGTGGAGTGTCTAAACTAAAACTAGATATTTATACTATTTACACCTGCAGTTTAATTGAGTTTACCATGGTTTACATTTAATAAACATTTATTTAGACACGCCACCACTGAGATCAATGGATCTGCTAGTAAAACATTAGGCGTAGGAAAACTCAAGACCAGCTTAATTCTCCATTTATCTTTTTTTTATTCAGAGCAAATTCAGTATGTCTAAACAAATTATTCATTTATTTATTTTCTTTATTCAAAATGACAATTAAAGAATAAGAGTTTATTTCAAACAATGAATTGCATTTATTTCAGAAATTAACATTTAAATTTTTATAGAAATGCAAGAATCAGTTAAAAACAGATAGTTCCCAAACTCATTTTCTCCTATTTCCCTAACTTCCCTGACTAATAGCCTCACCTAAAGTTCAGATCTTTCTAAAAGTGTAACTTTCAGCCTAAATTCGAGTTCTGGTTGGACAATTTTGGGGTGGATGAGCATCATCTCGTCATCATAATATTACTTTTCCTTCCGTCCGCAAATTTCTAATGGGTCCTTTGTTTTGGCCCAAGTCTAGCCTAGTCCTGTTCTCCACTCGCAACTTTCCCATTTATTCTCACGTTCTGAACCATTGTGCTCATCATTTTGGCAGCAAACTATACTTCCAGGCTAGAGTGTCCTTGAACTGTAGTTACTCCAGGCACAAGCAGCTAGCATTCAGACTTGGTCTTTGCTCGCGCATGCGTACTTCTTTTATGTCCACAATAATCGAGTGACTCCATTTTCTTTTAGGCCTCATGAGTCAAAAATGGGAACTATCATAGAAACAAACACAAATGAACGTTAATTCTAAGATTTTCAGCCCTTCTGTTTACCTCCCCCTTTTCTAAGGTTTTCCCTATTAGTAGTTACCTAGCGAAATAGCCACATTTAAGCATAATATACTCACTTATCCCCGTGTTTTGCCACTAAAAGCACATTTATGCTACATTCCATTATCTCAAAGCTGCTTATTAGTTTAGGACATGACAGAATCACAAGATTAGTTAATTATGATTGCAACATAAGCATAATTAATTTCCGACGTATGTCTGTGTTGGTGCAACTTTTATTCTAGGTTGATTAGTTTCATGTGTCACTCAATTAGTTCGAATTATGATTATGGAAGTATGATTTCGCAAGGGTACACAAAATTTTGTTTTTCTACTTTGCTCTATCAACTCCCCCCTTTGGTGATTTATCAACAAATATTTCCCAAAATGTTCCCACAATTTATCAAGACATGTTTCAAAATCTTCAGATTAGTATAGATTTATACTTTAGTATCCTTTTCTCTAGTTTCTCTAAAGACCTTTTCTCTGAATTCCTCCATTTCTATATCGCCTTTTTCTCTTACTCTTTCTCGTTTTTCATGGATTATCTTTTTCAATGACCTTCTAACATTTCATCTCTTTCTGTATATGCAACATAATCTTATCATAAAAACTATTAATACTATTACTGTTATCAGAATTAGTATCTTGCCTATAATTGAACTACCTATTTCTTGAAACCAACGTTTAACTGCTGTAAAACTTCTTCCAAGTCGCTCAAGAATACCATCAGCCTCCAGTGGTTCAATTTCTCTATGCAATTCTGTAATATTTGTAATGTACTTTTCAATGTTTTGACTTTTATCAGGAATGTAGGTGCAGCAATGCTGTACCTTCAAAATTCCACAAACTCCTCCTTCTTTTGCTAATATTATATCAAGAGCAAGACGATTTTGCATTACCATAGTCCTCATAGCAATCATTTCAGTGTTTACCATTAAGATTGTGTCTGTTGACAAGCGATCTACTATCGTTGACAATCTCCGAATTCGATTTGCATTGAAAGATATTCCCACTGCTGGCATCAGTGCTCCAAAAACATCACCTATTATTTCTATTACACTCTCTCTTTTTCTTCGACTCAAAGGTTTACCTATCTCATGTATACCATTTGTACCTCTGTCTACATGAAAGATTTTTGGAAAGACCAAACCCACATAACTAGTCCCGTACCAGTGGTTAGGTAATCTATAATAAGCCTTGTTTCCACAAATGAAGTATATACCAGGAAAAACTGAATAATTTCCCCCTTTAAAACCCCAACCCCCTTGAATTCTATGTGTCTTTGCACTGACTTGCTCCCACAAAATAATTGTCATACATAGTGTTGTCTCTCCTAACACAGAATTTCCCTAGCAATGGAGTGTCTATGTTTATAGCTACATTCACATTACTTTCATCAAGATTTTCATCATCAAATGTCCATTATTTGGATTTCTCGTGCCTTACTTTTTCTTTACGTTTATACGCCATCCTTCTTTCTTCAACCATATCTAAAAAGGCTTTTTCTTCGACTCTCATTTTGCATTTCAAATTATTTTTAAATGCATAATCGTGGGTTAATTTATCAATTTCTAAAAAATATTCTCCCATAACTGTAGCATATTTCTTTTTATTCAATGCTTTATCAATTTTCAACTTTGCAAACACATCGTCAAATTTTGGTAATGATACTCTAACTTGCCTGTTTGATAAAACAGACTTGAAATTACACTACACGTGACTCCATATGTAAGCGGAAGCGGAAGGTGGTGATATGTTACCCCCTCGGAAAAAGATGCAGGTAACTTTACACACATAGCAGTCGCTAGCATCCATTGTCCTGACATATTCGGATAACAATCTTGAAAATGTATTCTTCATGAAGTCACTAATTAAGCTATTGTGATGTAATTCTGGCCTATATACATGCTGCTTTTTAGTCTTTGATTCCACATCTTGTTCAGTTGTACTCCCATTATGTTTAAACTTTACAAATTAGGAACGATCTGCACCATTTTCTAAAAATAGAACACTTTGGTTTTTTTTGTAAAATGTTTATTTTGAGTTAAACAGTGTAATGAACAGGGCAAGGGCCCCCGAGGTGCCACATATTTCCCCACACAGGCGGCACATTTATAATCGGTAGCGTTGACATCACGTAGTGACAGAAGTACGTCAAGCACAAGCCGATGTAAGCAAGTCCAGAATTCTTAGATCAGCAGTACAATGAGCTCTGCAATAATGACGTGAAAGTTTATCCCACTTATTGACATGCAAGCTTAAGATCCTGTGCAGCTAAAGTAGAGGGTAGTAAGTCCTGCAATTTGCATCCCAGAGGGCCCAAGAACAAAAGAACAAAAACATGCCCCCCCTCCCAGTCCTCCCCCTCCCTCCCCATGGTGGTGACTCCATACGCCCCAACTGACATTCCATCATGTACTCTAGACCTGAAAGAGGTGTAGTGATCTTAAGGATGCGGGACACACAGCTGATGGCAACCCTTTAGATAGAAAGGCAACCAGTGGGCCCCACTGAAATTGAAAGTTCTTGAAGTTACCCAGGAAGATGTCCGCCATTCTTTCCATACTCAAAAGCCTCCATAGCCTAGCGTGCCACAGGGAAATTGCTGGTGCCCCCTTCTGTTTCCAAGTGGCAGCCAACGTGAGCTTGGCAGCTCCTAGGCAGAGCCACAAGATCTTCTTGTCCGCCCGAGTCTGATATTCCAGACCGGGTTCCCGCAGGCCCAGCAGGACAGAGGCAATGGAGTTCTCGACAGGGTAGTGAAGAATGTCCTTGATATGTGAGAGGATTTCCTCCCAGTAAGGCCGAATCACTGGGCAGTCCCACCATATATGGCGGAAGTCCCCAAGAAGCCCACACCCCCTCCAGCATTTGTCGGATGTGGCCGGATATATGCGATGGGGCCTAGTTGGGCAAAGATACCATAGCATAAGTGTCTTAAGGTGCACTTCCCTTAGATGCAGAGAGTGATTAAACGCAGTCAGATCCCGCCATAGTGCAGACCACTCGTTATCAGAAATGTCTCTCCCTACCATTTCCTCCCACTGCTCCATGTAACGAGGCCTAGGCGCCACAGCAGATCGAAGCAAGAGCTGGTACAAGAAGGAGATAGTTCCTTTCATGGTAGAGGTCCGCAGTAAGAAGGCCTCAAATAGTGATGGTGGTCTTGTAGCTGCCTCCAGTATTCCAGGCGACGTTGCCCAGTGGAGCAACTGCACGTGGTGATACCGTTCAGTCTGAGGGATACCGTAGTCCCTCATACAGTTAGTAAAGGAGAGAGGATCCTGCCCATGAAACAAATGGGTCAACGCTCTACAGCCCCCTTCCCTCCAAGCATCAAAGGGTCCCTCTCGGAACGCCGGAGAGAAGGCTGGGTTGAAATGTATGGGTGTGAAAGGCGAGGGAAATGTAGTCCATCTCTCATCTGAGGCAATTGTGTCCCAGACCTTCAACGTCGTACCTGTAGGGGTGCTAATGTAAGCGTTAAGAGGGCGGTCTTTCTTTGGTTTCCACGCCAGGTCCCATACTGATCTGCCAGACACGCTCCGGTCCATGTGGAGCCAGTGCTTGTCCGATGTTTGCTGCGACCACTCCACTAACACCCTCAGTTGTGCCGCTTTATAATAAAGCTGCAGGTCCGGGAGTCCTACTCCACCCTCAGACGTTGGTCGACGCAAGACCGTAAAGACGCGCCCGCCCCCCCTGCCATATAAATCGCAATATCTGGGTCCTGAGGCGTCGAAAGAAATCGCTATCCAGTGGGATGGGCAGCGCTTGAAATAAATATAGATATTTGGGAAGGAGAACCATCTTCACTGAGTGGATTCTGCCCAACCAGGACAAGAATTTAGGTTTCCACCTATCCAATTCAGGTCGTGTTTTCGCTAAGAGAGGTGGGAAGTTGGCCGAGAACAATCCGCCCACCGTCGGGGTCAAATGGACCCCCAAGTAGACTATCGAACTAGTGGCCCACGCTAAGGGCGTCAAGGGACGTACCTCCTCCACCTCTGCCTGCGATAGGGTGAGATTTAGAATATATGACTTACTATAGTTGACCTTGAAACCGGCCACTGCTTCAAAGTGCAACAGAGCCTCCCTGATATAGGGTAATGAGTGTTCCGGGTCCGCCACTGAAAACAAGACGTCATCCGCGAATAGCGCGATTTTATGTTGTTCTCCCGTGAAAGGAATGCCCCGAATCCCCTCGCTCTTCCGTACCGCTATTGCTAAGGGTTCAATTCTCAATGCGAACAGAAGAGGTGAAAGAGGGCAACCCAGCCTGGTACCCCTGGAGTGTGGAAAGAACGCCGATAAATGACCATTCACTGTCACCCGTGACCTGGGATTGCAAAAATTGGCCCTCACCATAGTAATAAATTTATCCGAAAAGCCAAATGCCGACATTGTGTTAAACAAGAAGCCCCAGTCCACACGATCGAAGGCCTTTTCTGCATCCAACCCAATAAGGACCGCCGGAATGCAAAACCTATCTGCCTTTTCAATGAGATGCACCACCCTCCACGTGTTATCGTGAGTCTGGCGCACCTTAATGAATCCGGACTGGTCAAGATGAATAATTGCTGGCATCAGGTCTTGTAACCTGCGTGCCAGGATCGCTGAATATAGCTTAGCGTCTATGTTAAGTAGCGCTATTTGGCGGAAGGATGCGCACTGGGTAGGATCCTTCCCCTCCTTTGGCAAGACCGTAATTACCGCCTCCGCCAAAGTTCCGGCCGAGGAACCAGAGGTGGCCATATCGTTAAAGAGGGACACTAAGAAGTCGCAAAGTTCGGTGACGTATGTCTTATAGAAGACGGCTGTATAGCCATCCGGCCCGGGTGCTTTATGTAGTTTCAGATTCTTGATGACCTCAAGTACCTCCACCCTGGTGACCGGGGCCTCTAACAGTTCATTCCATTCCTTCGATATCTGGAGGAGTGGCAGGCGCCGCAGGTACTCCCTTTGTGCTTCCGTATCGAGACCGTCCCCTGCGTAAAGGTCTGCATATAAGCGGCCAAAGATGCCCGCCTTCATTTTGTCCCTATGCTGTAGCACGCCCGCGTCATCCTTAAGCCCACCGATATACTCATGCTCCCTCCTGTCACTCAGTTGACGCGCTAGATGTCTACCCACCTTATTCCCAGAGGAGTAAGATTGTCGCCCCAGCCTTAACATCGTGAGTTCAGCCCTGTTATTGTAGTGGGCTCTCAGTTTCCCTCGAACCGCCGTAAGTGGACGCAGGGTCGCCCTCGATGGATTAAGCTTGTGCGCCTGTTCGAGTGTGGCCAACTTGGCCTCCAAGTCCTCCCTGTCTTTCCGCCGTAACCTATTAAGATTGGAATTAAGGCCTATACATGTACCTCTGACGGACGCCTTAAAGGCGTCCCAAGTATTAACTACCGATGTATCTGTTGTGGGGTTGAGGTAAAAAAACTCACTGATGGCCTCCCGCAGTGCCTTATTCGATGCGTCATCCCCGACCACCGAGGCTGGGAAGTACCATTTCCGCTGTCCGTTACCGGACGATGTCCAGCGAAGGGTGAGAACCAGCAAACTGTGGTCGGAGACTGAAAGCGGGAGAATGGTGGAATCCAGGACATCTCCCCTAAGGGCCTGACTGAGGAAAACATAATCTAATCGGGAGTAGGAGAGGTGTACATGGGAAAAGAATGTGTAGTCTCGAGAAGTAGGGTGATAAAATCGCCATCCATCAATCAGCCCCAGTTCTCCCACCAGCTGTTGTGTTGCACCCGAAAACACGCCTGTATCAGCCCTGTGAGTCCTGGAGCTATCCACAACCGTATCCCACACCAAATTAAAATCCCCCATGAGGAACAATTGCCCCTCCGCGAAATCCCCCACTTTCTGCAGCAAGCCCTGTAGGAACTTATTTTGGCCAGCATTAGGAAGATAAACCACTACAAAGGTACACATTCGCCCTCGAACAACCCCTTTCACCATCAACCAGCGCCCATCCTTGTCATTGCGCACCTCCACATGTTGGAAGTGCAACGCGGCGCGGAAGAGGAGAGCCACCCCTCTGTGTTTCGTAGTTGCAGAAGACCTGTAAATAAGAGGGTAAGTCTTATGTCTAAGGCGCAGCTCGTCTTTGCGTGCTAGATGAGTCTCCTGGAGACCCACCACATCCAGTTGATGATCAATCACATATTTCCAGACTTTCTGTCGTTTCTGCGGCGACTTAAGCCCTTTAACATTCCAGGTCCCTATGCTAACAGGCATCACATACCACCACCCCGACACCCGCTAATACCAGCTCGTGAGTTCTCCCTCCCAAAGGCCTAAACTCACCGTCACATGTAATGCCGATGAACTACCCGCCACCCCCCTCCCTACTCCACCAGCCGGACAACAGGTCATCTTGAGCCTTGGATACGCCCCTTCCACCCCAATCCTCCGTAATATCAATATGCATCTCAGCCATACACACCACATAGCATCCTTGTCACCACCATGCACCCTCCCCGACCCCCTCCCCTTTCGCCCCCCCGCCCCCCAACTCACCCCATAACAAAAGGAACAAGAAGAAGAAGAAGAAATAACTCAAGTCACTGAACCTGAACCAATCACCAAACAGTTCCAGTAGGCCATAGTTCGACAGGTCCTTTCTGGACTGGAAGCGGGGCAGGGGGACCAACTCGGTGACCCCCAGGGCCACGGTCCGAGGCGTCTTCTCCAAAAGTACAACCAAAGCCCCGGTACCTTACGGCCATAGCCCCTCCTGCGCCAGACCCTAGTAACCAAAAGGTCAGGCCGCTCCAGAGCTTTGCTGGGAATCTGCTAGCGTTGCTGAGGCCACCGAAGCCACTGCATCTCCCCTTTCCTGCAAGCTAGCAGCACGATCCGGCCGTCGGTGTCCGGGAGACGAGCCCACTCTATGCCATGAGGACGAGCGATGGCGCCTCCTCGAAGGTGATGTGTTTTCGCTAACAGAGGGGGGAAGTTGGCCGAGAACAGTCCGCCCACCGTCGCTGTCAAATGGACCCCCAAGTAGACTATCGAACTAGTGGCCCACGCTAAGGGCGTCAAGGGACGCACCTTCTCCACCTCTGCCTGCGATAGGGTGAGATTTAGAATATATGACTTACTATAGTTGACCTTGAAACCGGCCACTGCTTCAAAGTGCAACAGAGCCTCCCTGATATAGGGTAATGAGTGTTCCGGGTCCGCCACTGAAAACAAGACGTCATCCGTGAATAGCGCGATTTTATGTTGTTCTCCCGTGAAAGGAATGCCCCGAATCCCCTCGCTCTTCCGTACCGCTATTGCTAAGGGTTCAATGCTCAATGCGAACAGAAGAGGTGAAAGAGGGCAACCCTGCCTGGTACCCCTGGAGTGTGGAAAGAACGCCGATAAATGACCATTCACTGTCACCCGTGACCTGGGATTGCAAAAATTGGCCCTCACCATAGTAATAAATTTATCCGAAAAGCCAAATGCCGACATTGTGTTAAACAAGAAGCCCCAGTCCACACGATCGAAGGCCTTTTCGGCATCCAACCCAATAAGGACCGCCGGAATGTGGAACCTATCTGCCTTTTCAATGAGATGCACCACCCTCCACGTGTTATCGTGAGTCTGGCGCACCTTAATGAATCCGGACTGGTCAAGATGAATAATTGCTGGCATCAGGTCTTGTAACCTGCGTGCCAGGATCGCTGAATATAGCTTAGCGTCTATGTTAAGTAGCGCTATTTGGCGGAAGGATGCGCCCTGGGTAGGATCCTTCCCCTCCTTCGGCAAGACCGTAATTACCGCCTCCGCCAAAGTTCCGGCCGAGGAACCAGAGGTGGCAATATCGTTAAAGAGGGACACTAAGAAGTCGCAAAGTTCGGTGACGTATGTCTTATAGAAGACGGCTGTATAGCCATCCGGCCCGGGTGCTTTATGTAGTTTCAGATTCTTGATGACCTCAAGTACCTCCACCCTGGTGACCGGGGCCTCTAACAGTTCATTCCATTCCTTCGATATCTGGAGGAGTGGCAGGCGCCGCAGGTACTCCCTTTGTGCTTCCGTATCGAGACCGTCCCCTGCGTAAAGGTCTGCATATAAGCGGCCAAAGATGCCCGCCTTCATTTTGTCCCTATGCTGTAGCACGCCCGCGTCATCCTTAATCCCACCGATATACTCATGCTCCCTCCTGTCACGCAGTTGACGCACTAGATGTCTACCCACCTTATTGCCAGAGGAGTAAGATTGTCGCCCCAGCCTCAACATCGTGAGTTCAGCCCTGTTATTGTAGTGGGCTCTCAGTTTCCCTCGAACCGCCGTAAGTGGACGCAGGGTCGCCCTCGATGGATTAAGCTTGTGCGCCTGTTCGAGTGTGGCCAACTTGGCCTCCAAGTCCTCCCTGTCTTTCCGCCGTAACCTATTAAGATTGGCATTAAGGCCTATACATGTACCTCTGACGGACGCCTTAAAGGCGTCCCAAGTATTAACTACCGATGTATCTGTTGTGGGGTTGAGGTAAAAAAAACTCACTGATGGCCTCCCGCAGTGCCTTATTCGATGCGTCATCCCTGACCACCGAGGCTGGGAAGTACCATTTCCGCTGTCCGTTACCGGACGATGTCCAGCGAAGGGTGAGAACCAGCAAACTGTGGTCGGAGACTGAAAGCGGGAGAATGGTGGAATCCAGGACATCTCCCCTAAGGGCCTGACTGAGGAAAACATAATCTAATCGGGAGTAGGAGAGGTGTACATGGGAAAAGAATGTGTAGTCTCGAGAAGTAGGGTGATAAAATCGCCATCCATCAATCAGCCCCAGTTCTCCCACCAGCTGTTGTGTTGCACCCGAAAACACACCTGTATCAGCCCTGTGAGTCCTGGAGCTATCCACAACCGTATCCCACACCAAATTAAAATCCCCCATGAGGAACAATTGCCCCTCCGCGAAATCCCCCACTTTCTGCAGCAAGCCCTGTAGGAACTTATTTTGGCCAGCATTAGGAAGATAAACCACTACAAAGGTACACATTCGCCCTCGAACAACCCCTTTCACCATCAACCAGCGCCCATCCTTGTCATTGCGCACCTCCACATGTTGGAAGTGCAACGCGGCGCGGAAGAGGAGAGCCACCCCTCTGTGTTTCGTAGTTGCAGAAGACCTGTAAATAAGAGGGTAAGCCTTATGTCTAAGGCGCAGCTCGTCTTTGCATGCTAGATGAGTCTCCTGGAGACCCACCACATCCAGTTGATGATCAATCACATATTTCCAGACTTTCTGTCGTTTCTGCGGCGACTTAAGCCCCTTAACATTCCAGGTCCCTATGCTAACAGGCATCACATACCACCACCCCGACACCCGCTAATACCAGCTCATGAGTTCTCCCTCCCAAAGGCCTAAACTCACCGTCACATGTAATGCCGATGAACTACCCGCCACCCCCCTCCCTACTCCACCAGCCGGACAACAGGTCATCTTGAGCCTTGGATACGCCCCTTCCACCCCAATCCTCCGTAATATCAATATGCATCTCAGCCATACACACCACATAGCATCCTTGTCACCACCATGCACCCTCCCCGACCCCCTCCCCTCTCGCCCCCCCCGCCCCCCAACTCACCCCATAACAAAAGGAACAAGAAGAAGAAGAAGAAATAACTCAAGTCACTGAACCTGAACCAATCACCAAACAGTTCCAGTAGGCCATAGTTCGACAGGTCCTTTCTGGACTGGAAGCGGGGCAGGGGGACCAACTCGGTGACCCCCAGGGCCACGGTCCGAGGCGTCTTCTCCAAAAGTACAACCAAAGCCCCGGTACCTTACGGCCATAGCCCCTCCTGCGCCAGACCCTAGTAACCAAAAGGTCAGGCCGCTCCAGAGCTTTGCTGGGAATCTGCTAGCGTTGCTGAGGCCACCGAAGCCACTGCATCTCCCCTTTCCTGCAAGCTAGCAGCACGATCCGGCCGTCGGTGTCCGGGAGACGAGCCCACTCTATGCCATGAGGACGAGCGATGGCGCCTCCTCGAAGGTGATGTGGTAGCTTCCTGGGAGGGTGCGACGTCATCCAGGCCTAGGAGATCCTTTGCCACCTGAAGGGAGCGAATCTGCGCCAGCCTATTCTGCCACCGAAAGATGATACGAAAAGGATGACCCCAGGAGTAGGAGATTCCACGGTCTCGTAGAAAGGTCACGGGGCGAAATTCCTGTCTCTTCCGAAGAGTTGAGGCAGCGAGATCCTGGTAGAGCTGCGGGCGGTGGTGTCTAAACTGCAAAGTCGAGATGGCTCTGGCCTTCCGCAGGATGCGCTATTTCACTTGAAAATCGTGAACACACACGAGGATGTCCGGAGGGGGCCCCCCCCGCTGGGGCAGCCCTACTCTTTGCACTCTATCCATCCTTATTTCCTGCACATCCGCCTCATCCAAGATCTGCAAGAACAGGGCCTGCACATAGCCACGCAGGTCCCCCGCCTCACCGTCCCATGGCACCACCCGGATGCGAATGTTGTTCCTTCGGGAACGATTTTCCAAATCCTCGGTGTGTGTTTGCAAATCCAAGTTCTGTTCGGTGAGGCGGATGATGTCTTGTTGTAGTAGATGCACATCGTTCGCCACACTCAGGTCGTGGTCCTCCAGCGTCGCTACTCGCTCGCCGATGCCATCCACGTCTCTCCGCACCTCCCTCAAGTCGGACGCCGACTGCGCACGCAGTTCTGATATATCCTCTTTAATGGAGGCAAAGAGCTCTGTCATAAAGGCCTTAGTGGCAGGTGCCTCGTCATCCGATTGCTTTGATGAGCTACTGGCTCCCGGAGAGGCCGGTTGTTGCGAAGATTTAGGGGCTCTGTCTTTCCCCGGCCTTCCCTTGCGTAGCGTGGTGGCCATCCTGGAGCCGCAGTTGGAGTCCGAGGCAGGCACTCCCCACTCTACAGCTGAGTCCGGTAATGGCGTACAAGGGCAGCACAGGCCCTCCCCCTCAGCCGATCCAAACCAGGGTAAGCGACACAGGCAGGTCGGCCGCCAGGCTCCGCAATCAGAATCAGGTCCGATAGTGCCACCAGTGTACCCTGCCAAAGATAGTGTAGCGATTAGGTAGCGCTACACCCCTGCGCAGGCTGTTCGAGCTAAGTCCAAGCTTGGGTTCCAGGGCCCGTGCTGGTGCACCAGCATTCGTTCAGGTGCGTCGCTCCCGGCTGAGCTTGCCACCGCAGCTCTAGCCTGATCGGCAATAGGCAGGGGTAGTGTCAGTGTGAAATACGTATATTCTGTGGCTGATTGGCTCCTGAGGCCCACCGAGCGTGCAGGCCCCTCACTGTCCGATTCCCAGCCCACGGTTGACCACTCTGCACCACCTCGTGCTCCCAATGTTCAGTGCCGGTGCGCTGCCCCCGCTTCGGGGGGGGGAGGGGGAGGGGTCAAGCCCTCATACAAAAAGTCTCCATCCCACTGCCAAAGGTGTCCCCCCCAGGCTGGTCATCCGCCACGTGGTCTGCACTGACCCAGCAGTGTCTGTAACAGAGATCGCACTCCCCCGGGATTTTCAGCCAGGACCTCGAATGGGGATCCAGCCACCAGAGCTGATTCTCGCCTCCGTGCTCGGGACCAGCAACCCAAGGGCCCAGCCCGGCTCCTCCTTGTCCCCGCCGGGGGTCGTTGCACTCACCGCCGCCCCAGCAGGCACTCCCTCTGCTAGCGCCAATTCTCCGCTCAGGGGCCAACCACACGCCAGGGGTCCAAGCCGCCGTGTGAGGTCGGGGGTCATCTCCCTCACTCTCCGCGCTAGGCCGCAGTCCCCGGCCTCGAGTAGCCGGCCGGCCACGTTGCAGCGGCTGGGCTTACCGGCCGTCAGGCTCCTATCTCTCCCGGGTCGTCGAAGTCCGGGCAGCGATTGGGCTCTGTTGGAGGCCCAGCGGCCTCTGCGACACAGGGCACGTCGCCCAGAGCGACTCCGCTAGCCTCCCCTCCTTTGCCTCCACAGGCCTGGTGACGCCGCGGGCTCGCGTAGCGGTCCGACCAGCCGCGATCGCCGCCGTCAGCTGCAAGCGGCACAATCCAGCTCCGACGCCCCGGGAGGCTCCCTGCTGGCAGCCACCGCCTCTCGGGTCACTCCGGAGCAGCCCGCAGCCCAAGGTGGACCCCGGGGCCGATGCTATTCGAAGCTGTGTAGGGCCTGGCCCCGGAGGGGACTCACAGCACGTCCTACTCCGCCGCCATCTTGGCCACGCCCCCGTGTTACCAGAACACTTTGTTTTATGTTCGTTATTAACCATTAATTTTCTTTTTTTTTACCCAGCAACATTTTCTAACAGGTTTTCTTCGACCTTGTGTCTTACAATCTTTTTCCTTTCTAACGAAATTTCTTCTATCTTATGTCTTTTATAGTTGTTACTTTTCACTTACAGTGTCCGTTCTTATTATCTGGATTTCAGGATTTTTCTTTACCTTATTTCTGTGATCAATTACCACTTCCTTTGTAATTCAATCCTTTACTCACTTTTCCCATTTGTCTTTGGGCAATTCAAGTTTTCTTGACTACTGTTCACCTCTTCAATTGGAGGTAGGACAATATATGTCCATTCAGGCGATTTGTACTTCTGATTTGGTCTTCTTACTCTTTTTGGCCTCTGGACAACTTCTATTCTATTTCCCAATGCCTCTCTCTGACTGGTTATTTCATTAACCTGTGTTTCTTGTTTATTTTCTTTGTTAACCAGTTTGAATCTCAGTCCATCATTTCCTTTAGGCCAATTATCTCCTTTGCAAATTCTTTTCGTCTTAGGCTCCGTGGTATTATGTTCCACTCTTCAAGCCTTTTTCTTGAACTTTTTCTCAATGGAGTTTCATCTTCACTGTCATCGGTCTCACTTTCAGTGTCTTCGATAGTTTCATTTAATGATGATTTTTACAGCGTTTTTCTCTTCTTCAGAGTCAGGTTTCCCTTTAGACAGTTCTTTCACTCTGTTAGGAACATCTCCATAGCTGGTACTTGGAATTTCATCCTCTTCGTGAGCTGTTTCCGCTTTTCCATTGTCAGGATTTTTCTTCCTGCTTTCAGAGCTTTCAGTCTGTCCTTCGGAATTTACCTTTTCACACGTTTTATTTTCCCCTTGCTTAGTTTCCTCACTGGTGTCAGTCTTTACCAATTCTCGATCTTCTGATTGATCTTCAGAATTCGGTACTTCAAGAGTTTCTCCTTCTCCTTCAGATGCAGAGCTAGTATCTGATACTTCCAGATTTTGACGTTCCTGTCGATCTTCTGTATCTGGATTTTTCTCTAGTTCACATTCAGAGTCAGAATCAGTTGTACTTTCGCCTTTTTCATTCATATTTTCAGGTTCAGGCACACGGATTGTGTGACTTGCGTGCACCCATCTTTTCAATCCGGCACATTTCACTGCAGTTATGCTCACTAATATAACCTGTCTCGGCCTCTGCCAACGAGTGCCAAGCAGTTTCTTCTGCAGTGTACTTTAATGCGCACCCAGTCTCCAGGAACTAGATCATGAGCTGGATTTTTCTCTTTCGTGTTCGATTCAGTTCCCACCTGATGGAACACAGAAGTCACCACGTCAGACAGGTTTTTGCAGTAATCCAGTATGACGTCATCATTAATTGTCAATAATTTATCAACTGGTACAAATGCTTGTCTCATCACCCTGCCCATTAAGATCTTATGTGGACTCATTCCAGTTTTTCAGTCAGGAATGCTCCTTAATGTCATCAAAACAAGTGGCAAGCATCAGGCCACTTCAATCCTGTTGCTAAGCACATTTTTGCAATCCTGTTTTTAATTGGTCCATTTACTTGCTCAACCACTCCTGAAGCCTCAGGTCGGTAAGCACACTGCAATCTCTGACGATATGTCCAGTGCTTCACACACCATTTGCATGAGTTCATTCTGAAAATGTGGGCCATGATCAGTTTCAATGGTCACTGGGAAACCGAATCTCGGTATCACTTAACTTAGAAGTAATTTTGCAACAGTTAGCCCATCATTCCTTCTGGTGGGGAAAGCTTCTACCCATCGGGAGAACAGACATATTATTAACAAAACATATTTCAGTCAGTTACATGGCGGAAGCTCAATAAAGTCCAACTGCATTTGTGTAAATGGACCTCCCTCCCGTCCTATGGTTCCCAAACTCACAATCGTTCTTCTGTTTGGATTGAACTGTTGGCACACTAAGCATCTCTGGCACAGACTCTCAGCTATCATCCTGAACTTGGGATTGTACCACGTCTGCCTACATAAACGAAGCATTGCATCTCTCCCAATATAAGCTTAACCATGGGACATTCGGGTCATGTTTAAAATCATACTATCGGGCATTACTGGTCTTTCATCTTTGTAAACCCAAAGTTCATCTTCCTCTCTTTGTCTACATCCAGCCTTTAATCAGATATTTTTCTCCTCCTCATCAGCCTCTTCCTGCATTTGTCTCACTTCCTGCCAAGTGTCGACTACATTAGTTAGAATTAAAGGACTGAAACATGCTCTTTCTCCCGGTCCCTGTTGACAGATGCAAGATTTTTAGCACAGTATTTAGCAATTGAGTCTACATACCTGTTACCTCGGGTGATATAGTCATCCCCCTTCTTGTGAGCTGCACATTTAACAACAGCAAGTTTATCAGGTAGTTGAATTGCATCGAGCAACATTCTCACAAACTCTGCATTCCGAATGGGGGATCCTGCAGAAGTCAAATAACCTCTTTGGGACCACAGTTGTCCCAAATTATGGACAACCCCAAAACCATATTGACTGTCAGTCACTATGATTACCTTGATCTCCTTTCCCAGCTCGCATGCTCGAATCAAAGCAATCAATTTCGCTATTTGAGCAGAAGGTATTCCCTTCAAACAAGAAGCTTCCAGTACATCTGCCACAGTACAGACTGCGTATGCAGCCTCTTCTGTTCTCAGACACGAACCATCGACAAACATCACATAATCTGACTCAGGCAAAGGCTCATCTCTGATGTCTGGTCTTGGTTCAGTACAGTATTCAAGAACATCTAGGCACTTGTGATCAACCTCATTTCTCACTTCAGTTTTCATTGTATCAGGCAATAATGTGGAAGAATTTACATTTACACATCTAGAGATTGTCACATTTTCTGCTCCCAGAATTGTCTTTTTGTATCGGGTCATCCTGTTATTGGTCAGATACTGTGTTTTTGTTCTAGTGAGGAGAATCTCCACAGAATTAGGTACATACACCCTCACAGGCAATCCCATCACTATTCCTTCACTTTGCTCGAGACTGACACTTGTAGCTGCTACTGCTTTCAGACAGCCTGGCAATGCTTTTGCAACTGTGTCCAAAACAGCTGAGAAATACGCAATGGGCTTTCTCAGTTTTCCATGTCTCTGAATTAGTACTGGCAATGCACATCCTTCTCATTCACTGCAGTACAATTCAAACTCTTTTTCATCTTCAGGCATCCCTAAGGCTGGTGCTTCACATAAGCTCGTTTTCAATTGTTCAAATGCTTCAATTTCAGTTTTAGTCAGAACTATAGGGTCTCTGATATCTGCTCTGGTTAATCTCTGCAATGGCTTGGCAATTAGTGAGAATCCACTAATCCATTGTCTACAGTAACCCACCATTCCTAGGAACATCCTCACTTGTCTTTGGTTTTCGGTGGCTGCATTCCCTGTATCATTTTAGTCCTTTCTGCAGTGGCTTGTTTGATTCCTTTGGCAATCTTATGACCTAAGTATTGCACCTATTTCTGACAAAATTGTAATTTTGACAGAGACACTTTATGTCCTTCTTTAGCCAAATGATTCAACAATGCAATGGTGTCTGTTACACATGCATCTTTTGTCTTTGATGCCACTAGAAGATCATCGATATATTGAACCAATACACACTCTCCAGGCATGCTCAAACTTAAAGATCGATGAACTTTCAGTATACCCTTGAGGAATTCGGCACCATGCCAAAATACAATCTCCAAATCTGAATGCAAAAATTGGCTGTCTTTCTGGGTGCAATGGAACTGTAAAGGACGCATTACACAGATCGATCACAATGTACCATTCTGCATCATGGGGAATCTGTTATAAAATCACTGCTGGATTTGGTACAATCGGACAACGTGGGACAACTATTTTATATCTCTTTTCTAAGGTCTTGTACAATCCTAAATGTTCCGTTTGGCTTTTTCAATCCCATTATCGGTAAATTACAAGGACTGCTCTCTATCTCTTTCAAAATTCCTTGCTCAATCATTTTGTTTATTACTGGGGATATTCCTTCAATTATTTCTGCTGTCATTTTGTATTGGGGAGTATTCGGGTAACTCACACCTTCTTTTATAGTGACTTTTACAGGATCTACATCTCTCTTCAATCCAATATCTTCTCCTGTGAAATCCCACACCTTTTCTGTCACTACCCTTTTCAATTCATCTGGTATTTTCTCTCGATCAAAAACAGGAAACAATTTATTTTGTTCTGCCTCAATCATGAGCATGGTCATTTTATACAAGCTATGTTCATCTGGAGTTTGCAGTTCTATGCCATCTGGTGAACAATATATCGCACAGTTCATTTTACACAAATGTCTCATCCTAACAGATTTACAGGGCTACTATCACACACCACAAATCGGGGAATGTCTTTGAAATTTCCAATCTCTACTTCAACTGGTTATGTTAGAGAAGTTTTAATCTGCCTATTAGCTACACCTACACTTGGATGTGGTCTCCTGAGAGAGGAAGATTTTGGACTTCCACTGACCTAACAGTAGAACGGGTAGCACCAGTGTCCACCATGAAAGTTATTTCTACATCATTCACTTTTCCGTTTACAAATGGACCAGACTGATCTACCTCAAGAGTGGCTCCAAGCACACACTCTTTTCCCTCTCTCAGGAACCGTCAGAAACTTTCATCCGACTCACTCCAAACTTCCTCTTGTAACCAATACTGGGGACTCACATTCACTCTAGGCAATCTATTTACCTGCTCGCCTCCGCTGAATCCTGTTTCTGCACTGTATCTCTGTTGATTTACACTGTATGGAAGTGGCGGTTGTGGCACCTGACTTTGCTGAGTAACTATCTGCTGCTGTTGCGGTTGCTGTTGAATTACCTCATGCTGAACCTGTGGATTCAATGATGTATTTTCGGTATTAACTCTTGGAGGATACTTACACTCTTTTCTCCAATGCCCTATTCTGCCGCAATTATGACAAGGAAGTTTTTTCTTGAGCTCTTCTATATTCCCTACCAATTTTGTTTTGTTGAAATATCCTTTAAATTTTCCTTGACCCTCTACATTTTTATTCTTCAATTGTGCTACTTGGTGTTCAGCTACTTTCCCTTGTACCCACATAGCTTTCTCTTTTAACTAATTAAAAGTTAAGTTTGGCATTGATTTCTTCACTACAATACTTAGCTTTTCTTAAAACATCATCTACAGTACTTGATTGCCATCCTATCATACTGTTCCTGATCATGTCTCCAACTTCTGGTCTCAACCCATAGACAAATCTGTATACAAAGTGACTCATGTCCTTTTCGCTCAGTTCCTCATATCCACTGTATTGCTTAAATACTAACAACAGTCTTTCATAAAACGAATGTACAGATTCTTTCGGTTCCTGTGTAGTTCTGTCTATTTTAACCCAATCTGTTTCCTTTGGTGGACTTTTATTCTTCAAAAACACTATCACTTGTTCATACTTTCTCATTACTTCAGGTGACGGAGCATCTGTCACTTTGTCGCAAGGATATTCTTCCCTCGGCCAATATACTGATATTTTGCACTCAGTCCACAAGTCGGCTGGCACAACTATGTCAAATAATCCATCCAAGCCAACCCATAGTACTTTTGAAACCTTTACAAACCTGTCTACCTGTCGATACCATTCTACTGGTTTCTCTCTCAATCTGGGGAAATCATTTGTAAATGATAAAATATCCTGTCTACTTCATGGAACATGTACATAACCTCCTCCAGGTATTTCTCTCATAGGGAACTCATTTGCGACTGTCTCCTTTTCTCGTACTGGAAATACTAATGTAGATTTATCGCTAGTCTCCTCTCTCTGCATTGCCCATTTCACTCTCCATTTATTCACGTCTCCCCATCTCCGTAACAAAAAAACAATCAATTCTTTTATTTGGGTTAACCTTCCTGAAGTATTCATGTTTTCAATGTCTTTTTCTGAAAAATCTACTCTGTGGGATTTCTGCAGCGTTTTATTCTTTGCAAATTAATTTGCTAACCCTTCCAATTGATCATGTATAGATTTTGCTTTCCATGTTATGCTTTTACACATGAACATAAGTTCATCATCTTGGTATGTTTTTAACCTTTCTGTCCCAATTGTTCCAATAATTAATTCTTCCATATAAACTTTTAATCTTGCCACATCCAGTACTTTAGGTTCATGCTCTTTTATTCCCAAAGTCATAATCCAATCACTTAATTATTTTTCTGATGGTCCTACAGGGGATTGTGTTAAATCTATTTTCTATATGCTCTTTTCAGGTGTAGCAGAGTCAGATTCTGCTCCGGTTGCATACTTATATGGTAAACTGTGATTAAAAGTTAAGTCTGGCAGATTTATATTATTTGTTCGTCTAATTTCTGACAAATCTGGATAAATATTTTCTTTTACTTTCTGCAGACTCTGTTGCAAAGGAATTGTTAAACTTGGCTCTTTTATTCTTTGGTTTTCAAACACTAGAATTACAGGTCCTATTGTTACTGGGATTGTTACTGCTTCTATGTTTTTTGTAAGTTCCTGAATCTTTTCTGTCAATACATTTATAGTTTGTATATATTCAGCAGTACTGGCTTGTTCTTCAATTATTTTTTTTGCTCTATTTACACTTTCTCGTTCATTAATTTGCATGGGGGTACCGGTAAGTCTTGGTTCTGTCATTGAAGTACTCGGATTATATCTCACTTCTATTCTTTCTGGTACATCTCTAAAATTAGAAAATTGTTTCGAAGTCTCATTAATTCTCTCATCTACAGTTGAAACATTTGTTGTAGTCCAATAAAGGACCTGGTTGATATGGTGGCGGTCTCCTATTTAATATTTCTTCTAACACAGCATCCTCTGATTCACTGTCTCCACACCTTTTACTTCCTGTTTCTATATTTTCTTCTTTTCTGTGCATTTCCGCCCTTCATATTCTTCCACTAATCTGACTGGATACATGCCATCACACATGTTAGCATTTCTCCATCTGCGCATCCTACTCTCATGTGTTTCTTCCCACAAATTACGAAATCTACCTCTTGGTCTGATATGCTCTCTCAATCTTTCACTTTCTAATTCATGCATCTCATCTTCCCATTCCACATCTTGCACAATTGTCTAACCAATCGCACTTATGATAACCATATTTTGACAACATGTAAGAAGCAGGCGTTTTCGTCGGAGGAAGTAATTTTCCCTCTCTTGTGACTATCAACATGTCCTTCAATTTCAGTTTCTTAAACCATGAAGGTTCCTTCTTTTCCTCTCCGTAATAGTAATCAATTTTCTGTGAATTCCCTGTCTTTCAAAAGATCGCGGAATTCCTTGTTGCTGTTCCTTAACACCAACCTATCACAGCGCGGTTTACACTAGCGTACCAATTAGAACAAGATATGTCTCCTTAGTGCTTAACCAATATCTTCGCTGCTTTTTGGAATGCACCAATCAGCTCTTTTTTTTTTAATCCTCATCTGCTCGACACTCGTTCCATAGATGCAAAGAAAACACACCAACCACCTCTCTGCCATCGGGAGCAGGGCCCTGATGATTGAGCCGCTTTGCAGACTGGGCAGAACTTATTACGGATTGGCGGGAGATATGGTGCACCTTGTTGACACTCCTCTAGACAACTTCATGCCTGTTAGGCCAGTAAATGAAAATCGGAGTCGGGGCAAACCACTAGACTGAGCCATGGAGTAGATGGGCATAATCATCGGACCTTTGGGGGAAAAAAAAAAAAACAACGAGCCGGAGAAAAGGTTCACTTCCAATCTATCAAGAGTTTCCAAAAGGTAAGGCTTTGGGTACGACAGGATCTAGCCAAATCTATCTTGGATGTTTCATAGAGAGATGTTAGCCAGGCGGAGTGTGTGGGAGGGATGGTATCTACCCAGTGTATACAAATCAGCCGTCTTGCCAGAAGGTTGGCATAGAATAAAAAAGACCGCAGAACCCCGATGATGTTCTGATCAAAGCCAAAAATGACTAATGATAGCGTAAGAGGAATGTTGGTCTTGAGAATTGAATCCAGGGTGACTTTAACCTCTTTCCAAAAAGCAAATATGTGGGGGCACTCCCAAAACATGTGGGTATCTGAGGCTGCTGGAAGTTGACATTTGTTACAGCATTTCCCTTCCTGATATTTAGATAGACGTAAGGGGGAGAGATACGCCCGATGTAGAGTGAACAATTGGTTTCGTCTCAGCCAAGCTGGTTTGACAAGTCTATACAAAAGAGAAAAAGATTTTATCCACAAGTCCTCGTCCAATAACTGGATTTCACTTCCCCATAGCTCCATTGGGAGGTTGAAGTCTCCATCTATCTCCTCCAGGATGGACCAATACCAAAAAGCAACTTCCTTACCTCCTGTCTGTTTTTCAACTAATTACTGTTCAAGGGGGCTAGGTCTCCCGATATTAGGGTTTTTCCTAGTTAGTTCTCTGGCCCAACTGCTGATTTGGATGTACTTAAATCTTGACAAAGATGGCCCTACTTTCTCCTTAAGTTCCTCCCACTCAATCAAGACACCTCCAAATACCAGCTCACCCCATCTTGAAAGCCCCGCCTCAATTAGGGGGGCTGCCAGGCAGTCTTGTAAACACAGTGGGAGCCCGGGAGAGTCCCATATCTGAGCATAGTTGGAGAAATATGCCAGCCCCACTCAAAGTTTAATTTGCACCCAGGACTTCAATATTGTTAAAAGAGTCTTAAGCCTCACCTTTTTAAAAAACTTTCGGTCCCCGAACTTGAATAGAAACCCATCTAACGGAAGGTTTGCCCCCACCAGCATTGCCTTAAACAATCTCCCATTTGAAGAATTATCTGGTGACTTCAAGAGCATTCTTGTGTGGGAAAGCTGGAATGCCCACGCATAATACTGCAAGTCTGGCAGAGCAAGCCCTCCTTTTTCGCTCCTCCTCCTTAATTTTTTCCAGGCCAACCTTGTAGCCTTATTGCCCCAAATAAAGGAATTAATTTCCTGCTGACATTTATGAAGTTGCTTAGAATCAAAAGCCAAAGGGATGGAATTAAAACTAAAGGTCAGTTTCGGGAGGATAGACATTTTCACTATGTTGACTTTCCCAAAAATTGACAGTCGAAGACCCGCCCAGGATTTCAATAGGGCCCTACATTCTTGGAAGACCAGATCTAGGTTAGCCTTAGCCAAGGTGTCTAGGTCTTGCGTGACTTTAACTCCGAGGTAACGAATTGAGGGTGTCACCACAACGCTCGGATTAGCAGTGTTCCACGTCATGAGCTCAGTCTTCTCAGCGTTAATATCGTAGCCCGATATATGTCCAAATTCGTTGGCCATTTCGACTACTATGGGAAAGGCAGTTGCTGGATCACTAGTGTAAATTACGATGTCGTCGGCATAGAGCCCTACCCTTTTTTACCACCCTCCATATTCAAATGAGGAGATTCTAGGGTCATCCCTCAAAGATTGAGCAAAGGGTTCAATATAGATATTAAAAAGTAGGGGGGATAGGGGACAACCCTGTCTCGTTCCCCTACTAATCTGAAAGGGCTGGGTACATGTACCACTCACCAAAATACTTGCACTGGGATTAGCATACAAAAGACCTATGGCCCTACGGAAATGAGGTCCAATTGCGAATTTCCTCATGACATCAGCTAGATGTAACCAGTTTACTCTATCGAACGCTTTTGTTGCGTCGATGGTCATAATGGCCAAAGGAAGGGAGAGAGTTGAGGCGATGTCCACTGCCCCAATTAAATCATAAGTGAGGTCTGAAAGCTGTCTACCTCGAATGAAGCCCTTCTGGTCAGTGTGAATAATTGAGCTAACTTTGCGTCCCAGCCGAGTCGCCAATACCGCCGCAAAGAGCTTATAATCACTATTCAAAAGTGAAATTGGCCTATAAGAGCCACATTTGGCCGGATCTTTCCCGGGTTTTGGGATCAGGACGATTGTTGCCTCCCCCCATGATTTAGGTGGGGTGGCTCCCTTTACTAAGATATCATTAAAGCGTCTAGTAAGTACTGAAACAATTTCGGGTGACAAAACCCGAAGTAGCTCACCTGGGAGACCATCGGGGCCAGCCGCCTTACCCCGCTTCACCTTTTTGATAGCTTCACTCACCTCTATCTCCGAGATTGGTCTGTCAAGCCGGTCACTTTGTTCTGGGGTGAAAGTGGGGAGAACTATCTTCTCTAACCATCTGAGCCTAGTCGACGGGTCGTCCGAGATCTCCTCCTTATATATTTGTTGAAAAAAGTCAAGAAAAGCTTCCCCGATGTCTATGGTGGAAGTTCTTTCATTAGTCTCCCCCTCTACACTAATAAGTTTGATATGTTTTTTGGCCTGGTCAGATTTGATTTTCCAGGCTAGGACCTTGCCCGAGGATTCCCTGTATTCAAAGTTTGAAAGTTTGCTTGCTGCCCATCTCTTTGCGACCCTCTCTTGGAGGATACTTTCTAGCTTCTCCTTTAATTCCTTCCGTTGTTTCTGATCTTCATTAGTACCAGTTCTGGAACCGATACGTTGGTCAAAGAGAGCGATTTCCTGTTCTATATTAGCGATCATTGCCCTGTACACTTTCCCTTGATGAGAGACCCTGTTCGTGATGTGACTTCGTAAATTTGCTTTATAAGCCTCCCACACAATGTCCAACTGAGCTGAATGTATGTTAATGTCCATAAAAAACTTGGTTTCTTGAATTAGGAGGTCAATTTCCTCTTCCTCTAAAAGAATAGTACGGTCAAATGACCAAGACGTATTTGCTGACCTGATTTAAGGGGAAAAAAAATGGCCGAATGATCTGAAAGATGCGAGGGCAAGTAAACTAGTTCCTCCAGGGGATCTCTTAATGAGTAGCTAAATAGGGCATAGTCGATTCTAGACTTATGGTTGTATTTAAAGTTATGATAGGATATACCAAGTGCGTTACCCGCTCTCTCCCTCCACGGGTCTGCTAATCTAAGCGTTGACATAATCACCCTAAGCATTTGCCTGGAATTCTGATGAGTTAAAGCCCTGGAGTTGGGGGATTTGTCCAATTTAGGATTTAGAACTAAATTAAAATCTCCCATCCAAATTATTGGATCGTGAGTTGTTAAGAGGTGGTTCTGGATTTTATGCAGGTATGAGGGGTCGTCCTGATTGGGGCCATAATAACCCACCAAGTTGTACGGTCTGCCCTGTAAACTTACTTTAGCATATAACCACCTACCGCTAAGATCTTCTTCATAATCTATAATCTGCGCTCTGACTTGCCTTTTAAAGATGATAAGGATGCCCCGAATATTAGCATTGTGGTTAGTACAGATAAAACTATCAACCCATCTAACATTCCTCAACATATCCTTCACTTCTTGCTGAAGAAGATGTGTTTCCTGGATGACAATGACCTGCGCTGGGGAGTCCCTCAAATACTGTAATATTCTATGAAAACATGGCGGCCGCCGGCTAAGCCAGGTCGCGTCTCTCCAACGGAGCTCCCGTACCCCGGAGGAAACGCAGCGGAAATTCGGCAGAACCTGAGCCTCTTACTGCTATGACTTTCCTGGGAGTCCTTTCGGTCTTTCTCCTCTTCCCATCCGTGCGCCCTCACTCCGCCTGAGCCTCTCCGGCTGTCGAGCGCGGCACTTGGTGTTGTGTGGCGGCGCCGCCCTGGACTGTTTTTCCGCTTGTGTCACTTGTGCCGCTTGGATTTGAGGTTCCGTGACAATTATAAGTGGTGCTTTCGACTCGCACGAATATGGTCGAGTCTGGTATCTAAGAACCGCGAATGACGAGTTTAGTAAGTGTGCGCAGTTTCGCTGTGCTAACTTAAACCGTTCGTTTGTTATGTGGGTTTTTCATCTGTACCCACGGGTTCCATCTTAGATACGGCATCCATTTTGTCTCTTGCCCTCAAGTAGCCAGCGAACGGACGCTGTCCGCTTCGCGACCCTGGGACTCCCAAGATATTTTGCGGAAGACACGTGTCCTTTGTAAGTGTCTTTATGACGAGAAGGATGTTACTGTAAGGCAGATGGCGCCGCTTGAGGCTCATCTTGCTGCACGGACTTATTGTCTCAGCCGTGCATCTCATTAGGCACGTCTCTTTGATGCCTGTATCTCGTGTTTCCCGATACCTCCCCTTTTTACACCCTTTCCGATCTCCCCACTGTCTCCGTCTTCCTCTGCACCTGTCTTTGTTCCTATTCCGATCTGTTTATTACCGATTGGAATGCACTAATGTTGGGAAGATGGGTTTTTACAGTTGGGAACCACCAAATGTTTCCGTACTTATGATCCGGACCTTGTGTGTTTTAAAGTGACCAAAGCGACCCCTCTGGGGGATGATGGTGGGAACCGGGTTATAAACTTTTGTGTGCCATGTTGTCCTATGGGTAAAAACTGTATAAAAGGAGCGATCCACAGAACCAATTTGAAGCAGTCTCCCCAAGTTGCACGTGTGTTGCTTGTCGTGACTACTGTGTTCCCTGCAGTAAATAAACCTTGAATCTTTGACGTCGAAGGAGGTGTCCCGTGTCTCTGTGATTCATACGCCGGAGCAGGTTACCCACGAAGGTTTCAGGTGTTGTGCCCTGGCACCGCTGGGTCCTACAGAACCCAGTCCTTCAGTTGGCGCCCAACGTGGGGCTGCATCAGTGGTACCGGTCCAAGCCCGACGATCGTGAGGAACTTCGTGTGAAATCTCCGAGGGAAGGTGCACTCCGCTTCATCGATCCTGTTGTCGAAATAAGTGGCCCGAAGACTTTTCCCGCGAAGATTCCCGCCTCCTGATGGCTGCGACGGACTGCTGCCCTGACTGTAGACCTGTTTTGGCGCCTGGCGTAGACCTTGGTAGAGCGAGACGATAGACGGGCCTTCCTGGTGACGCCATTGATCTTTGAGTTAAGTATTTGTGGGTCGCTCCCAGAGTTCTTGGTTGTTGACACTTTAGCGAGTGTTTTTTGTTGTTAACGCTGTGTGAGTGTTTTTGTCGGTGACACTTTGCTAGCGTACTTTGTTGTGTTGTTTGACGACTGCAGCCGCCAAGAACCGAGGGTTTTGTTTCTTTGCTGGGACTTGGTAAATCCCGTAACCCTTGAAGTTTGTGAAACTCGGCTAGTGTGCAAGATGCCTGGTCGCAGTACTTTGTTTAGTTGTTTCAGACCTTGTGGTACGGATTCCCGACTGGAGGACTCATGTCCGATACCTCCGGTTGGAACTCCCACTTATGAACTATATAGTAAACATGGACTAGGTCCGATTACCTTTAACGATTACTGGATTAAGTACACAAAGAAGGACGGTGACCTTCGTTGGCCACCACATGGTAGCTTCGAGGCCCCGATCTTAGATAATTTAGAGATTAAACTGTTCGAAAGAAAATCAAGGCCGGCCATGTTTGATGCCTTTCGGTTGTGGCGCAAAGAAGCCCGACAGAAAGAAATTAGACAGAATAAACGTAATCAGCGAGATAATGTTGCTACCATAGTGAAGAAAGCAGAGCAGGTTCAGCGTGATAAGGAGAATAAGGATAAGGAAGTGTTTGATAGACTACAGCGTATGACCATAGATAAATGTTATCCCGTTTTGCCTACGGAGTCAGAAAAGAAGGAAGAGCCAGTTGAGGATCCTTTAATGTCCTATCTTATGAAGTCACCACCTCCGTACGTACAGGGTACCGCAACTGCAGCTCCTGTGGTTCCTGCCGTACCTATTCTTCCGCCTATTCTTCCTGTGCCTGTTCCTCAGCCTGTACCCGCTCTTCCGACTGTTCCTGCTCCTTTGCCTGTTTCTATCCCTACTGCTCCTCCGCTTCCACATACTCCTGCTCCCACTGCTGCTCCTGTTTTGTTAACTCCTGCTGTTGCTACTGTTTCTACCCCTTCACTTGTTAGTCCTGTGTCCTTTACTTCTCCTTCGACTCGTTCTCGTAATTCTCCTCTTGCGGCTAGTTTCTTTCATTCGCTCGGACCTGTCCATGGGTCCGCTGGTTCCGATGGTCCTCAGAGACGTAGTCAGCTTCCTGGTAATAGAGAGCGTGTTGCGCTATATAATATGGCGATGGGTTGGATGGTAAACCCCCTTAGAAATCCGCCCCGTGTCGTGCTCGAAACGTTCTGTCAATTCAATATACCAACCCAAAGATACGTGTTTGATGAAATGTGTAAGTTCCTTCGCGATCAGATATCGGCTGATGCGCCTGACGAGGTGCTGGCCGCTTTGTCTGATCTTCAGCTTCAGTTCTCAAATGGACTGATAGTGGATACTAATGTTCGACGTGCTGTTGAGCGGTTGCTATCTTTCCGCCCCGCTCCGATCCCTCATGCATTGTTTATTGAGGATATTGAAAGACTGCCAGATGAGTCTGGTCAGTTTCCCATGCGTGAAGTACCACCGGTGTGGATGCCAGGTAATCCTGCAGCTGCTCCACCCGTACCGCCTTATTTCCAGAGAGTATGGATACATCTCCCATGGAAACGCTCGGAAGTGCTACAGGTGAAGCAATCTTTGCCTGACCCTCGCAAAAATCCTACAGGGTATTACAAAGAATTATCGCAGCTTGTAGACGCTACGATAATGAATCTTGCCGATATTGATATGTTGTTCGGCAATGTTGTACCGAAACCTGTTTGGGCTAAGATTCGGCAGGAAAATCATCCAAATGAATTAGGTGGTGATTGGGCTGCCATTGTGGCGGCGGATGGGTTACAAACTGGTGGGGCTAAACCTGAGCAGATGATTACTGCTCTTCCTCAGCGAATAATAACATTAATGAAAACTCTTATGCCAGCTATGAGGGTAAATTGGGACAAATTATCGGCTTGTAAGCAAAAGAAGGACGAGAGTGTTTCCGACTTCTTTACGAGGTTCGAGGAAGCATTCATTGACCATAGTGGACAGGATATGGGTACCGAGGGTGGTCAGCGATTGTTTGTGGATAAATTTGTTTCAAACTTATTGCCCGATTTGAGCAATAAATTGAAGAATTCGGAAAGTGCTTGGGCCGTTTCTACTTCGGCTCAGATATTAGTTGCAGCACAATATTATGAGAATAGAGAGAAAGAAGAGAATGACCGTGCTGATAAAAAGACGAAAGAACTAAAAACTAAAGTGTTGCTTCAACAAGCATATCCTCCGCGTCTAAATCAGAATGCATCCCAACAGAATAGGTCGCAGTCGCAATCGAATCGATCACAGCCACGTAATGATTCCTCCTCCCAAAGGTCGTCGTTAGGGTACAATCAATGTGCTTATTGCAGACAGGAGGGACACATTAAATTCAATTGCCCTGTTTTGAATGAACGTAATAGTGGTAACTCATCTAGAGGAGGTCGTGGTGGTTCGAGCAGGCATCACGTGGTAGAGGTCGTGGTGCCCAGACTGATCGTTCCGATAACTCCTCTAATAATAATAATTGTTTCGATCAACGTGGATCATCGCAAGGACGATCTGCGCAGTATAATGTAGACGATTATTACGTCGATCAGGGAACTGACGACAGTAATTACTAGGACAGCCAAAGACAAGGAGAGGGAGTGGTATCAGTTCCGGTTGATCAGAGAGGGCCTTACGTCGCAG
Organism: Lissotriton vulgaris; assembly: GCF_964263255.1. NCBI lineage: Eukaryota > Metazoa > Chordata > Amphibia > Caudata > Salamandridae > Lissotriton > Lissotriton vulgaris. The sequence continues at coordinate 233,600 of NW_028247670.1, read as the reverse complement.
TTGCTACATCGGGCGTCGTTGAGCCTTTTCTGTTGGACACTGGTGCAGCGAAAAGTTCTATTCAGCATTCGAGACTCCCTGGCGCACCTTTGTCTGGCTTAACAAATGTTTCCGTTGGATTCTCTGGCGCCCCCGTTAGCAATCCAGTTTCGTGCCCTTTGCCTCTTACAATTGGGCCACGTGAGCTTCAGGCTCCGTTAATTTTGACTACTGGTTGTGGAGAAAACCTTTTGGGCCTGGATTTGCTTAAACGTTTGTATGCAACTCTGTATTGTTCTCCGGCGGGTGTAAAGCTTACGTTAGGAGAAAGGGTTGTCTCTCCCATGTACTTGTCTCTCGACAAGCTTCCACCGGAATTGAGTTCTCTTCCTACGTCTTTGTGGGCAACGGGTCCGAATGACGTGGGCCTACTTGATATCTCGCCCTATGTTGTTCAGTTGAAATCTAATGTGCGATTGCCACGTATTCCCCAATATCGTATCTCTCTTGATGGTGAACGAGCGTTGTTAGCGATCATTTATGATCTGATCGAAAAAGATGTTATTGAAGAGACTCAGGGAAACGTGTGCAACAGCCCTGTGCTGCCCATTCTTAAACGTACGGATCCTTCCAAACCGCCTGTTTATCGTTTTGTTATCGATTTACGGGAAGTGAATAAAATTGTGGTTCCTCAATTCCCTGTTGTGCCTGACATCACGGCGCTACTGACTCTGATTCCAGCTTCTGCATCGTGGTTTTCGGTGATTGACTTGAAAAATGCGTTTTTCAGCATCCCGATTGCTGTGGAGAGCAGAGACCTTTTCGGTTTCTCTCTCGGTGGACGCAGCTTCCGGTTCAAACGCGCTCCTCAGGGCTACTGTGAAAGCCCATCGATTTACAGTCAAGCCTTGAAGGGTCAACTGGATGCGTTTAGGTTGCCGGTTGGTGCAGCCTTAATACAATACGTCGACGACTTATTGGTGGCTGCCGATACTCAGGACATTTGCAAAATTGCTACGGTGTCATTGCTGCAACATCTCTGTGAGTTAAATCACAAGGTGTCACCTACTAAACTCCAATATTGTTGTCAAGAAGTAACCTATCTAGGTCACTTATTGTCAAAGGAGGGAAGAAGGTTGACCCCAGAGAGGATTGCAGCGATTGCACGAATGGCTGTGCCAACAACCCAAAGAGATGTGCGTGCCTTTCTAGGTATCACGTCGTACTGCAGACAATGGATTCCGAATTTTTCATTACTAGCGAAACCATTGGTGGCTCTTACGTGCAAGGATGTTTCAACTCCTTTGCCATGGACGGAAGAATGTCAGAAGAGTTTTTCTGAATTGCGTGACTCATTGTGTTCGGCTCCTGTGTTGGGTACTCCCGACTACAGTAAGCCATTTACATTATATGTTCACGAGAGAGAAGGCTGTGCTTTGAGTGTCTTAACGCAACCTTTTGGTGGTAAGCAGCGTCCATGCGCATATTTTTCCTCGACCTTGGACCCAGTAGCCAGAGCATTGCCGAGTTGTTTGAGAGCAACTGCGGCAGCTGCGGTCTCCATCCGACAATCAGCAGGATTGGTCATGGATAATATGCTTACGGTGATGGTTCCGCATGCAGTCGATACTCTTTTGAATCGTACGAAAACTCAGCACTTGACGAGTGCGAGGTTGTCTGGGTACGAGTTGACGTTGTTGGCAAGCCACATTCAGATAAAACGTTGTAATGTTCTGAACCCGGCGACTTTGTTACCAAGTAGCACAGAGTCAGATGAAGTAGCAGAGCATGATTGCTATTTGAGGACTGAAGAAGAAACAAAAGGTCGAGTGGACCTTAAAAACACCCCATTGGAAGATCCGGATGGTACCTTGTATGTGGATGGGTCATGTTTTAAATTGCCGAATGGTGATGTGACTACTGCTTATGCTGTTGTAACGTTGAATACTGTTGTTGAGACTGCAAGGTTGAATCAGAATTCTGCCCAAGCTGCAGAATTGATTGCTCTCACTAGAGCATGTGTGTTAGCCAAAGGGAAACGTGTGAATGTGTTTACCGACAGCCAATACGCATTTGGCGTCGCACACAGTTTTGGACGATTATGGAGAGAGAGAGGTTTCTTGACGTCGCATGGTACGAAGATTCAGCATGGCCAGCTTGTGAATGACCTTTTGGATGCACTGACGTTGCCTAAGCAAGTAGCGATTGTTAAATGTAGTGCGCATCGTAAGGTGATTGATGATGTTGGTCGTGGTAATGCGTTTGCAGACGAGATTGCTAAGGAGACTGCCCGGAACCTTAGCACTCGAATGTATGTGACGAGTTCGGTTAGGTGGCCTACAGAATCGAGTATGTGTGAAGACACTATTGAGAGTGTGAAAGAAATTCAGAATGAGGCCACCGAGACTGAAAAGGCGAAGTGGAAAGAAAGTACGGGAAAGTTGGATGCGAATGGTTGTTGGATTGATTTGTCGGATCAGAAAAGATGGTTGTTGCCCGATGCGTATGTGCTGGCCGTTGTGACAATGGCGCATGGGTTAGCACATATTAGCGCGAAAGGTATTTGTAAGTTGTTGTCTCCTGTGTGGAAGAATGATGGTATCACGAAATGTGCTGAACGTTTGGTGAAGAATTGTATGGTGTGTATGATGTACAATCCTGGCAAAGGAACCCCAACTCCTCCTGGCAGTTTTGCTCCCCCTTCATGTCCCTTTGAGGTGATACAATTGGACTTCATCCATATGGAACGATGCAATAACCTGAAATACGTTTTAGTCGTGGTTTGCGCATTCTCCCGATGGATCGAGGCCTATCCTCTCAAAGACAATACTGCTTTGTCTACTGCGAAAATCCTACTGAAGGAATACTTTCCTCGGTACGGAATGCCTAGAGTCGTGTGGTCAGATAACGGAAGTGAGTTTGTGGGCAGTGTGATGAAGAGTGTGTGTAAGGGCCTTGGAATTAATCAGAAATTCCATAGTGCCAATCATCCCCAGTCAGCTGGTTTGGTTGAAGGGTACAACGGCACCCTTAAACTAAAGCTAGCGAAGATTCAGGCTACGACTGGTCTTTCGTGGCCTGACGCTTTACCTTTAGCATTACTGTCAACTAGGGCGACTGTAGACTCCCGAGTAGGGCTTAGCCCCTATGAAATAGTGTTCGGCCGTCCTGCGAATGTGTGGGGGGTTCCTAGGCCAGGAATATTTTCTGATCTTGAGTATCCTATGTTGATCGATTATCTACATGACTTGACTGCTAAACTGAGGTTAATTCACCAACAGGTTTACGACGCATTGCCGACGCAGACGGAGGGTCCAGGCCACCAGCACCAGCCCGGAGATTGGGTGGTGACGAGAAATTTTTCACGCAAAAATAACCTGGACCCGAGGTTTACTGGACCCTATCAGGTGCTCCTGGCCACGAGGACTGCCGTTCGTCTCGAGGGACGTAAGAATTGGGTGCATGCCACCCATACCAAAAAGGTCCCTATTCCTTTGCCGGCAGACCCGTGGGTAAGGAAAGGCATTGCATCAACTGAAACCGAAGCATTGCCAGCGTTTGTACCTTTCAGCGACGCGCAGCCTGTTGGAGAATCTTCAACGCAGCAGAAAGACTCTGTTGAACAATTGCCATCAAAGGACTCAAGACCAGAACACCCAACTGATCAGCAGGACGCTGTCTCTTCAACGGATCCTTTGTTCGACGAGCAGACACGTCCTGGGAAAACCCGATACTTTCTGCGATCTCGTACTAAGAACTAATAAAAGATCCTGCTTTATTGTATTGACAACTGCATTATCCCGTTTTCCGTGATCAGTTTTGAACATTTGTATTACTGTAAATTATTCCTATATATATATATTAAGCTCCATTCCTTATACTTTTTGCTTCCACAGCTGAGAGACTTTTTGTATATACATATACATATTGTGCATTAAAGGCCGTAGGGCCGCGCGCGTACTTCCTTCTGGATAGTAGGTCTTGACGCTAGGTTAAAGGCCGTCGGTTCCTGGGAACTCCTGGGGATTGACTATTGCTACACGGAACGAAGTGCGTCAAGAAACGTTGCGGACGGTCGTAGGGAATGGCATTCTCGAAGCTGAACGATTTGGAAGGAGCACAAGCTCATAGATTCAAGCTGCAACAACTCAGTCGTACCAAATGTTTTATATTCCAACTGTTTGTATTGTTTCTGACTGCTTCTGCACTTTTGGCGGGTGGGGTATATTACATGACGTCTTACTTTTTACTTTCTGCTACACCTACTCCTACTTCTGACCCTAACCTTACCTCTACTGTTTCTCCTCATTCCTTTCACATGTTACCGGAACATGAGCAGGCTAGACGTGTGGAATTCCGCAATAATTCCTTTATTCAGCTCCTTCATCAACATCAGTTAGTGGTTAACACTACTAATTGTTGGGTGTGTGGGTTGATGCCACATACTACGGATAAGGGAATCCCATATCTGGTGTTACCGTATAGTTCCCAAGGGTCCGCTCGAGCATTTCAAACAATGTTTCGAAGCGCACTGGGTTTTCACCCCATTCGAGAACCACGTTCCCCCTACTCTGGTCCTACCTCGTATCAAAAACCTTTGTCGATAGCAATAGAGGATTTAGATAGCGATATCTATGATCCTTCGCTTATTCCTGAAGAAGAGGTACAAGCCTATAGGGTCCTAAGTAGAGGTGAATATAGTGCGTTCACTAGCGAAAAGCAGCTTAAAAGCTCGCCTCCAATATGGGTCGTACCCCACACTGGTAATTTTTGTCTCATGGGTCGTGGTCGAAGATCGCAAGCCCGACTTGGAGCAAGTGCTTGCACTGAAAATTACATTCTGCCAATGTTCTCTTCCCCTGTGTTTCTGGCTGCCAAGGGTACATACTTTATCTGCTATGATCGTGCATATGCATGGTTGCCCGCCGACTTTATGGGCTCATGTTTCATTGCAAATTTGTTGCCTCCGACGTTCACTGTAGATGCCGATTATCACAAGACTAGAGTTGTGAGAGGCGTAATTAGCGAAGAGGATACTGCCGGTCAAGAGGCAGGAGACTTTTTCAAGGGTTTCCTCCCGTTTTGGGGACCTATGGTTAATAGTAGGAACCTGAGACAACTGACTCGAGTGGTAGAATCGACAGCTAATATTACTGCCAGTGCCCTTGGTAATATCACCACTGAACTTCAGGCAGAGAGACTTATGACGTTACAAAACCGTATGGTTCTAGATGTCATCTTAGCAGATCGAGGTGGGGTATGTACGGTGATCCATTCGAGCTGCTGCATTTTCATTCCAGATAATGCTCCAACTGTCTATCAAGCCATCTCTAAGTTGCATAAAATCTCTGAATCCATACACGTGGATGTAGGGGATTGGACGTTACTTGGATGGTTTTGGGGCCTGATGTCGACGTGGGGATGGAAGATTCTGATGATCATTGGAGTTGTTGTGGTGTTCCTGTTCACGTGTTGCCTTTGTGTGCAGTGCGGTCCTGCCTTATGTGGCCTCTGTGCTACAACGTGTATGAGACAGCCACCTGTTACCAAGGGGACTCGATTGGACAGAGCTATGCTACAGCAACATCTTGAGGGTCTGATGAATATCGAATATGATTCCGACTAGTGCTTGCCTACATGAGGGCAAAAGGAGCGTCTGAGGTTCCGTGACAATTATAAGTGGTGCTTTCGACTCGCACGAATATGGTCGAGTCTGGTATCTAAGAACCGCGAATGACGAGTTTAGTAAGTGTGCGCAGTTTCGCTGTGCTAACTTAAACCGTTCGTTTGTTATGTGGGTTTTTCATCTGTACCCACGGGTTCCATCTTAGATACGGCATCCATTTTGTCTCTTGCCCTCAAGTAGCCAGCGAACGGACGCTGTCCGCTTCGCGACCCTGGGACTCCCAAGATATTTTGCGGAAGACACGTGTCCTTTGTAAGTGTCTTTATGACGAGAAGGATGTTACTGTAAGGCAGATGGCGCCGCTTGAGGCTCATCTTGCTGCACGGACTTATTGTCTCAGCCGTGCATCTCATTAGGCACGTCTCTTTGATGCCTGTATCTCGTGTTTCCCGATACCTCCCCTTTTTACACCCTTTTTACACCCTTTCCGATCTCCCCACTGTCTCCGTCTTCCTCTGCACCTGTCTTTGTTCCTATTCCGATCTGTTTATTACCGATTGGAATGCACTAATGTTGGGAAGATGGGTTTTTACAGTTGGGAACCACCAAATGTTTCCGTACTTATGATCCGGACCTTGTGTGTTTTAAAGTGACCAAAGCGACCCCTCTGGGGGATGATGGTGGGAACCGGGTTATAAACTTTTGTGTGCCATGTTGTCCTATGGGTAAAAACTGTATAAAAGGAGCGATCCACAGAACCAATTTGAAGCAGTCTCCCCAAGTTGCACGTGTGTTGCTTGTCGTGACTACTGTGTTCCCTGCAGTAAATAAACCTTGAATCTTTGACGTCGAAGGAGGTGTCCCGTGTCTCTGTGATTCATACGCCGGAGCAGGTTACCCACGAAGGTTTCAGGTGTTGTGCCCTGGCACCGCTGGGTCCTACAGAACCCAGTCCTTCAGATTCCTGGATTCTCTTGATTCTTTTGGGCATCCTTTGGTCCCTCTCGGACGTGGTTTGCGGTGTTCTGCGGTGGCATTTGCAGCAGCGCCCACCTCGGACTTAGCTTTGGGCTCGGAACACCTTCCCGGCGGATGTGCGGCTTCAGGGTCCTACCTTCCACCTCTCTTCCGCGGTGGACAGAGGCAGCCGTGGAGCTGCGACGGAGCCGCAGGGCGGTGGCTCGTGGAAACCTCGGAGGCAGTGGCAGCTTTCTTTTGGTCCAGAAGGGCTCGGCTGCATTAAAGGGAGGCTACCTTGACCCACTAAAGGTAACGCAACCGGGGATTGAGCCCCCTCGAACAGACAAGCCAAAGTCACGGACACGTCGTCTTAAACCTAAACCAGAGGTAAGGTCTGCAACGGAGGAAGGAGGAAGGAGCAGGAGCAGAACGTGCAGTCGGCAACAGCTGTGATCACAATCCTGATCAACTTTCAAGTAAGGTGAACGGGCCTGGGGGTGCCAAAGGCATTATTAAGGGCGGGCTTGGCGAAACAAGGGTTATAGACACTATAGACACTGCAGATACCGTTACAGACTCTGTTATTGATCAAGTGCCGGGTTCCAGCGCAGTGAATGTAGTAGAAGGTATTACTAAGGAGGGTACTCCAGGGTCTTCCATTTTTGTCGTTACCGGCAAACTCACTGCCATTATTCCCCGGGATTCAGACCCTAAGCTTGGGGTAGAAAAAAAACTCAGAAACAAACTCAGAAATACTAACAGTAGCGCTGTGCGACTTACCTCCTCGCTTAGGACATTCTTTAAGGTACTGCCACAGGTCCTTCAAGTTACGTGTAGAGCGGGGGAGAATAGCCCTCAAGATAAAGGGATGAGTGGCCTTGATAATACCCAAGGGACCGCGCCCCCAACCCTGGTGGTCTCGGAATCTGCTGATAATATTTCAGAGGAGCCAGGGTCTCTAAATTTACCTGTCAGAGGAAACAGTGATGAGCCAGTACCCTCAGATTGTGAATCACAGGAAGGGATATATCTGGAGATACTCCTTCATGAAATCAAGAGTGGATTTGCTGAATCTAAACGCAACCATCTGGAGATCAAAGCGGCGTTCGATGCACTTGATAAGAGAGTAGACCTGCTTGCCGAGAGGACAGATACTCTAGAAAGTACCGTTGGCGAATTAAAAGCTAAATTGGAATACGCTGAGGAAAAGATACAATCTCAAACTGACTGACTGTTTGAATGAGATCACGTTGATATGTATTTTTTGATTGTCTAATTGTAAATAGATATCCGAATATATGTTATTCTATGTTTTGTTGTACATAAGGTCTTAAAATATGAACTTGGTCAATTTTAATTTTCCAAACAAAAAAATGAATAAATGACTGAAATTAAAATTAAAAAAACTATACTTTTTGATGGAAAAAGCATTTGTTCTATTTCTTATGTTTAGCCAAAAATAGGGCGATTAATTAGATAGCAGCACGGGCATCTTCTTTTGTTTATTACTAGCTTGTGGCAAGCTGTGCTGTTGGGAGCCCAAACCCAGTGGTGTTGTTTCAATTTGATAAATGTCTGGTATTGTGACTCCTGTAAGGAGAATTCGTTTCTCCATGTTTACTGTTTTGATACTTTTCTTTTTTGCTGTTAACATACTTCTTATTGTTTTAGAATTGCCCTCCATATTCTCTTTCTTCATCTTACACTCCCAATGAGCAGGCGGGCATTTACACTGTATTGTGTTTTGAGAAAATAGAACAAACTTACAAGCAGTCCAAGAATCCACTCTTCGATACAGACACCCCTCCCGCTGGCTATATTTCTACCAGTTTGTTTATTATGCTTTAGCCTATGCAGCTTAAGCCGCGGTTCTTTGGGGTTTTAACATGTGGAAGTAAACTGAACTATACTTTTAAACAGCAAAAGTCACCTAGGAGAAATAGTTTTTAAACAAATGTAATAAAGACTCATGGAAACAGAAACTTTAATCCCCAGATGTGCCCCGTCCTCCCCTTCATCTAAATGCTCCTTACGCAGTCTGCTTTTCTTTCTGCTAAAGTTTGCCCCTTTAAATTTTACATTACATGAGTACTGATCCAGTGCTGCTCTCAAACAACCCTCCAAACCATCACGGAATACTCAGGAGCTATCACCCTTTACTCGTCGGATGGGGCCCATAGCACCGCGAGTCATTCATTCACACAAATCACACTGTCCCAAGATCTGTGAAAACTAGAGGGCGAGCTGCTGGACAGCGGAGTACCCTAATTTATCTACAATTTTAAATTCTATACATTATATACATATGCATTTTATTGATTTCACCGTGGTATTTAAATTTGATGAAACAGCATTTAAGGCACCCCACTAATTTGGTCGATGGACCAGCTAGTAAAAGTTAGTTGATAGAAATCAACACCAGCTTAATTCACCATTTTATTTAAATGTATTTCTCTTTAAGAATTCTGTCATGACCTTATGCTTAAAATTTTAATCTTCATTCAGAAAATCGGTAAAACACTTCTTCAATCACTCAAGTAAAGGGATAGAATACATTCAATTAGTTTACATTTATTAGCAAAATAGTTCTGAAATGAGAAAATTCAAAGACATATTACCCGTCTTCTTTATCGTGAAGAAAAGAACAGGATTAAACGACACAGGTTCCCAAAAGCAGCCTCTCTATCTTCCTCGATGTCTACCTCCCATCAGGACTCCGACACCATCAAAAATTAAAGTCAAGAAAATTTCAAAGTCTTTTGCACCCAAAAATCGATCAGTCCGACAGCATGTCGTGGTGTGAAAATAATTTCAAAGCAAGGTTTTTTTCTCTCTTCCAGAAGGCCTCTTTTTTACCCTTTTTCACTAACTATCTAACAAAAATGTGAAACTTTAGGGTCCACACTCATTTCTCATTGGTCCATTCGAAGGGTGATGAAGATCACCTCATCTCCTCATTGTCCAAATTTTGCAAAGTCACTTCCATAATTCTCATGTGGTCATAATTCTTCATGTTTGTAACATATTCATCCTGTCTTTAATGTCGATACTTTACTAAAAGGCTAACAACTTGAGCATCTCATTTGGCACCATTCAATCAATCAATCAATCATAGTATTTATATAGCGCACTACTCACCCAGAGGGTCTCAAGGCGCTGGGGGAGGGGGGTCCGCTACTGCTCGAACAGCCAGGTCTTGAGTTGCTTCCTGAAGGCGAGGTGGTCCTGGGTCAGGCGGAGGTGGGTCGGGAGGGAGTTCCATGTCTTGGCGGCGAGGTAGGAGAAGGACCGTCCCCCTGTGGTGGCTCTTCGGATGCGGGGGACGGCGGCGAGGGCGTGGCCGATCGATCGAAGCTGGCGTTTGGGAGCGTAGAAGTTGAGGCGGCTGTTGAGGTATCCTGGGCCTTGGTTGTGTAGGGCTTTGTGTGCGTGGGTGAGGAGTCGGAAGGTGATTCTCTTGTTGACCGGGAGCCAGTGCAGGTCTCTCAGGTGACCGGAGATGTGGCTGCGACGGGGGATGTCCAGGATGCGTCGTGCTGAGGCGTTCTGGATCCGCTGGAGTCTCTTCTGGAGTTTGGCGGTGGTTCCGGCGTAGAGGGAGTTGCCGTAGTCCAGAAGGCTGGTGACGAGGGCCTGGGTGACCGTCTTCCTGGTCTCGGTGGGGATCCACCGGAAGATCTTACGTAGCATGGGCAGGATGTTGAAGCACGACGAGGAGACGGCGTTGACTTGTCTGGTCATGGAGAGGGAGGACTCCAGGATGAAGCCCAGGTTGCGTGCGTGGTCTGTTGGTTTGGGTGCGCTGCCTAGGGCGGGGGGCCACCAGGAGTCGTCCCAGGCGGAGGGTGAGGATCCCAGGATGAGGACTTCCGTCTTGTCCAAGTTCAGTTTCAGGCGGCTGTTCTTCATCCATTCGACTACCTCTTTCATCCCTTCGTGAAGGTTGGCTCTGGCGGTGGCGGGGTCGTTGGTGAGGGAGAGAATCAGCTGGGTGTCGTCAGCGTAGGAGATGATGTTGAGGTTGTGCTGGCGTGCGATGTCTGCGAGGGGGCTCATGTAGACGTTGAAGAGGGTTGGACTGAGCGAGGAGCCTTGAGGAACGCCGCAGATGACTTCGGTGGCTTCAGATCTGAATGGGGGGAGGCGGACTCTCTGTGTCCTTCCAGCGAGGAAGGAGATGATCCACTCCAGTGCCTTCTCCTGGATTCTGACGTTGCTGAGTCGCTGCACTAGTGTACGGTGGCAGACAGTGTCGAAGGCCGCGGAGAGGTCTAGGGGGATGAGGGGCGCTGTTTCTCCATTGTCGAGCAGTGCTCGGATGTCATCGGTGGCTGCGATCAGGGCGGTCTCGGTGCTGTGGTTGGCCCTGAAGCCAGACTGCGAGGGGTCGAGGGATCCGTTCATCTCGAGGAAGGCGGCTAGCTGCTTGTTGACGATCTTCTCGACTTTTGCAGGAAACGGGAGCAGCGAGATGGGGCGGTAGTTCTTGAGGTCGGTGGGGTCGGCAGATGGCTTCTTCAGTAGAGCGCTGAGTTCGGCGTGCTTCCAGCTCTCCGGGAAGGTGGAGGTGTTGATGATGTCCCGCAGGTGGGGTGCGATGACAGCGTCGGCCTTGTTGAAGACGTGGTGAGGGCAGGGGTCGGTCGGAGATCCGGAGTGGATGGAGTTCATCGTGCGGACGGTGTCTTCGGTGTGGATCGGGGTCCAGGCGCGGAGGGTGGTGGTGGGGGACGGTGGTTTGGTCGTGGCGTGCGTCTGTTTAGTGCTGAAGCTGTTGTGTATGTCCGCGATCTTGTTGTGGAAGTAGGAGGCGAGGGAGTTGCAGAGGTCTTGCGAAGGGGTGATGTCGTTGTTTCCGGCGTTGGGGTTGGAGAGCTCTTTGACGATGTTGAAGAGTTCCTTGCTGTTGTGTGCGTTGTCCAGTCGTTCCTTGAATGCGGTTTTCTTGGTGGCGTGGATGAGTTGGTGGTGCTTTCGGGTGGCGAGCTTGAGGGCAGCCATGTTGTGTCTCTGTGCCAGGTTCTCTCGAGGGCTTGGCAGTTCTTCTTGGAGCTCTTGAGTTTGTCAGTGAACCATGGGGCCTTCTTGCTGCCGGGTCTGCTAGGCGGGGTCCTCAGGGGGGCGAGGTCGTCTGCGCAGTCGCTGATCTACTTCGTGAGGTTGGTGGCCGCCTGGCTTGGGTCCTTTGTGCTGGTTCATGCTCAGGGAGGACGCGAGCTGATCGGCTGTGATCTTGTTCCAGCTTCTGCGTGCAACCTGTTGCTGGTGGTGGTGGATCGTGGTCCTTCTGAAGCTGAAGCGGACGCAGCTGTGGTCCGTCCAGTGGAGTCCGGTGGCGTGGCTGAATGTGATATCCTTGCTGGATGAGAAGACGGGGTCGAGTGTGTGTCCGGAGTAGTAGGTGGGGGTGGTCACCAGCTGCTTGAGACCGAGGTTGGCGAGGTTGTCCAGCAGGGTGGTGGTTGTTCTCCAGGTGGAAGTTGAGATCCCCGAGGAGGATGTAGTCAGCGGAGCAGAGGGCGTGCGGGCTGATGAAGTCGGCGATGTCTTCGCTGAATTGTGTGCGTGGTCCTGGAGGTCTGTAGATGAGGGTGCCTCTGAGGGTGGTCTTGGGGTTGATGTGGGCCTGGAAGTGCAGGTGCTCGGCGGGTGCGAGGGTGTCGTCGGTGTTGGTCGTGATGCGGATGGTGTTCTTGTGGAAGATGGCGATGCCTCCTCCGGTGTGGTTGATGCGGTCCCTTCGGATGATCTTGTAGCCGTCTGGGATGGCGATATCGGGCGCTGAAGAGGCGTTCATCCAGGTTTCCGTGAGGAAGGCGACGTCTGGGGCTGTAGTGTCGAGCAGGTTCCAGAGCTCGATGGCGTGCCTGTGGACGGAGCGGGTGTTGAGCAGGATGCATTTCAGATGGCTGCTGCTGTTGGTCGTCTTAGTCTTGGTTGATGCTGGAGTAGTGCAGGTCCGGATGCAGGTGAACTTGCAGGATTTGCAGCAGAAGGGTCCGTGGGTGCATCTCGGGGTGGCTCGGTAGCAGCCCGGGAGTCGGCCGGCGTTGAGTGCGTTGAGGGTGGCGGCGTCGTACGTCCGGCGGGTGGGCTGGGGTCTGCGGGGGCCAGTGGTCCTGTCACTGGGCGCGGTCCAGGCGCGGACGGGCGTAGACGGGCTTGCCTTCGGCGCGCCTTCGGCGCACAATCGGCGCACCCGCTGCGCGTGACCGCTGCGCGTTATCCACTCTGCCATAAGTGGAGAGTGGGGGGGCGGAGCGAGGGAGGGGCAGCTGGGAGGCGGGAGCGGGGAGGGCACAGAAAGGAAGAGGGCGTGGCTGCGAGAACGGCGGCGGGAATCGGGGAGCGGGGCGGGCACAGGGGGAACGACCACAAGAGAAACGTGCAAAAAATCAGCAGTCACAAGTCACAATAACAGATACTAAACTAGACAATAGCGCAGAAAGAGAAACCGGGCAGCAGGGTGCTACCTGATCCGGTGGAGCCGAGTTAGAGGTGGAGAGCGCTGACAGAGTGCGAGCGTTGCATAGCAGCAGAGCACGCCGCAGGGGGAGGCGGGTCAGCTGGGCGGAGGTCTGAGCGAGGCTGAGCAGCAGCGAAGGGAGAGGGCACCGGCACAGCTGGTGGCCGTGCGGCGCTGGAGTGTCCTGCGAGCAGGTCACGCAGGTCAGCGCCGCGCGGTCACCTTATATGCACCTGTGGGAGGGAGGGGCAGCTGGGAGGCGGGAGCGGGGAGGGCACAGAAAGGAAGAGGGCGTGGCCGCGAGAACGGCGGCGGGAAGTGGGGAGCGGGGCAGGGAGGGCACAGGGGGAACGAGCACAAGAGAAACGTGCAAAAAATCAGCAGTCACAAGTCACAATAACAGATACTAAACTAGACAATAGCGCAGAAAGAGAAACCGGGCAGCAGGGTGCTACCTGATCCGGCGCAGCCGAGTTAGAGGTGGAGAGCGCTCACAGAGTGCGAGCGTTGCCTAGCAGCAGAGCATGCCGCAGGGGGAGGCGGGTCAGCTGGGCGGAGGTCTGAGCGAGGCTGGGCAGCAGCGAAGGGAGAGGGCACCGGCACAGCTGGTGGCCGTGCGGCGCTGGAGTGTCCTGCGCTGGAGTGTCCGCTTTTCCGGGCCACACTGACCTTGACATCAGTAGCCCAGGCACAAGCCGCTCGTACATCTCTCGAGCACAGTGGCGCATGCGTAGAGTTAAACTCTCTCAGAGTCTCACAAAACCTCCATCTTTGGCTAGGCCGCATGGGAACTATTATAGAAACAAACACAATCAAACGTTAGATTTCGAAATAAAGCCCTGCTGTTTACCTCCCACCATTCTAAGTTTACCCTGTTAGTAGTTACCCAGCATTAGTCAATGAAAATGTATTGTTTTCTTACCAATCTCCTTCATTTTGCCACAATGAATACTTATAATGAGCAAAAATGCATAGCTTTGTTTACTTAAAAAGCATTATTGCACTATATTAGTATGACGAATTCACATAATTAATGTATTATAATTTGCAACAAAAGCAAATTAGTAACCCACGTGTACTTTTCTCTGTGTGTATTTCTTTTCGTTGGTTAGTACTGCAATCCACTCGATTAATAAATGTTGTAGTTATGAGAAACCGATTTTACGAGGGGTACACAAAAATCTTTGTCACTCCCTCACTCTATCAGTACTTATATATAAGGCCAGTGGTTTTTACTCAAATTATGCTAAATTATGTTATGCACATTAACATACGGAGAGCATACATGCCAACCCTTTAGAAGAGGTAAGTAGGAGATTTTCAAAAAATGATCGGGAGAATGGATTTCCCTAATTGACCTCTATTAAAGCAGGGAAAATTTCAGGCGGGAGACAGGCAAAATAAAGCAATTTTTGACTTAAAAAATGTGGAATCTCCAGCCTGAACCGGATCAATTGGCATGTATGGAAAAGCCTGTGATGTTGCACAATGCGCTCTATGTTAACATCTCTAGACCTCTTTAATATGTATAGTTACGTACGTTCCGCAGAACAGCTCGGGCAAAGTGGGTAAAAAATATACAAGCCGCAGGAAAACACAAGACGTTTAGTCACCTTCAGAAAGCAATCACGCAACTTCGCTACACTCTAACACTGCTTTACAAAACGTGCTGAACTGTGTCAAACCGAGTTTTGCAATTTGTTTTGCATATATTCCGTAATGCCTCTACTCATTTCAAAAGAAGTTTAACATTTACATAAACATAACATTTATTTTAGTTTACCTTCCACAGAACACAGACATCAGGGACATTTTTTGATTAAGACAAAAAAGGATCTGGCTGGAGAAGGCATGATTTCGGCCATCAACAACATCCTTAACTAATTAACACACAAAGGGGGCTTGTGGCGCCGCTGTACTTCTCGGCATGACGCAAGCAGGATGATGTCTACTGGGACATGTGTTCTGTCCATCTTGGAAGCTGGAAATATCCACCCTTTGGGTAACTTAGAAAAACGTCCTTGGAATGTACCCTGAGCCTTGCTTCACCAGGACATACACTGGTTCGGACCAGATTCCATCCACTTCCTGTTCTGTCATAATATTTTCATAAGGTAATAATAATTCAAGCAGGCTTTGCTAAATGGAAACTCCACGATTGAGGCGAAGTATTTCAGCGCGTGGCGCGACCGAAGGCCCTTGACATGTTATTAAAGACAGGGCTCTAGAAGGGGATGCTGGGACGCCATGAATTACAGGAATGCGGAAGTAGCCCGCCCATTGTATATCTGAGGCTGACGGGGGTTGGCCGCCGCCATCTGTGAGCAATAACGCGTGCGGAGTGGCAAGCGATACGGACAGGAATGTACACATATCAGACACCAGGGGACTGCAAGCAATTAGTGATGTTATCAGCTGGAATTTTCAGTCGCATGAAAAAGGAACGAAAGGATTTTTTTTAATTAATAAAAAAAAGTACTGTTGCAGTGCTTCTGTCTCTAGACTCATTTATTTAAAGGATTTCAAACACAACCTTGTAAAACATAAACTTCATGGTGATGACAGCATTTTTGAATATACAACAGGCTAACTAAAAATAAAACAAGCAGAGCAAAATTGATAGGTCTGGATTTTTTCAGGGGTTTTACTTACACATACACTCACATATCTCAAATAATTGGCTAAACACTATTGAGCTAAGGCGTTCCTCGAAAGGCTATTGCATATCTCATGTAGTGCTAAGGGTAATCATATTTCCCAGTTTTCCAAATGTTCCCAGTCTTAAATTGTCAAGTACTAGTCCCATCTATTCTATGTCTTTCACTGCTTCTGGATGTCACCTGGCATGCTATATTGTTTCTCTAACATCATACATTTGTCTCTCTCAAAACCACACAGACATTGTCACAGTGCAGGCGCTTTCCAGTTCAAAGATTCGTCTTCAGCACTGTTAAAATTCACATTAGGCTTAGCTTTTAAGTTCAAAGTTTTCCAATTGGCTCATTAATACAAATTTGGGCTTACCTTCAAGTCTCACCTGAAGAAAAGTAAGAACTAATAGTTGCTACACTTAGATAGCACATACTACCATTTGTGTGGTCTATGTTGCGTCCTGCCTTTTCTAAGGTAGGCCGACTTGTGCAGCACGCATACTGGTCCCTAGTGCCGGCAAAACACTCATGCCCACACAACAATACTATGTTGGGCGGAAAGACCTCAAGCGGTCTCCTCCCATTTATTTATAACCTTAGGCCATGCCTGGCCCGAGAATGAGGTGAGAATACATCCGGGGCAAGGCCGGACTGGCCAGCCGTGCAAGCGGGCGATTCCCCGGGAGGCTGGAGCCCCAGGAGGCCAGTATTGACACTTGGAGGCCGGGTTCAGCCTCTAGAAATGGGGTGCTCATTACCGATCCCGGCGGCAACTTGAAAGAGTTGCTTTTATTCTAGCGCTAATTAGGACGTCTGCACATGTGGGCTGAATTTTTCATTTTTGCCGCTGTTTTAAGTTTACAGTTCGGCCAAGATCCGGGGCGCCCCAATGGTTCAACGACAAGACTGCTAAACTGCTACATCCCATCCCAACTCAGTCCTTGCGAAGAATTAGACAAGTTCTTCTAGGTAACATGCAAAGTCCTTGACCCGCAGGTTGGGTTGAGGGGCGGGCCGGAGGCAGTACCGGGGATGCTGATCCCAGCTGGGCAGCCTCTGGTTGCTGGCCTGGGCGATGCACTGCGTGGCAGACTTTTTTCTGTTGTTGGCAACTACATGGTGGTTGGGCCCATGTCAGCTCCTTTGGTTGCTTTCATACTGGGCTACTTTTCTTCCTCCTCTCTTTCGCCCTCTGGGGTTCGGTCTTGCGGGGCAACTTCTATAATCTGGAACCATGAGATATTTTGGACCACTGTTTCCTGTCCCTTCGCAGCAGTTACCATGGTTCCATCACTCCTCACCACTGTCCACCCCGGCTCATACGGTATCCTGAACTTCCAATGGGTCTTCGGTCTTTTATGACCACCAGATCCCCGGTCTGAGATCACAGGATCTTGCCCCTCTCTTGTGGCTGATTGCCGCATTCCGCCTCTCCCTGCGTGAATGGGTTTCTTGGGCATCATAAGGAGGCAGTGTCCACCCAGGGCATGCTGGGATTGCGTCCCGGCGAGGCCTGCTAAACATCAAGGTCCATGGGACTTGTTGGGTGGTGCTGTGAGGCATGCTCCGATCGTCCCTAAGGAATGACTAGAGGTTGGCACTTTTGATCTCTGAGGGGAAACCAAACATTGTGAAAGCCTTCTTCAAAACAAGAGTCATGTACGTGAATGCTGTAGAGCAGATGACTTCCACGATGGAGTATTTGGAGTAAGTATCCATCATGACTAGCATGACTCTCCCATCTGTGAGACTCCCAAAGTCTAGGCTTACTTTATCCACTGGGATATAGCATGATTCCTCTGTGATTATCAGTGCTGGACTTCCCGGGACACCTGTCAGTTGACATGTGTGGCACCTCCAGACAACCTCTTCAAGCTCGGGCAACCATACTTTCTCCCTCATCCTGGACTTCATCGTCACTGACCCTTGATGTCCTCCATGAACTAGTTGCATCACATGATGATGCAGGTCCATCGGGATGACTATTCGGGACCAGCGCAGGATGATCCCATCCTGGGTCATGCTGAACTCGTCCCTCACTCTCCACATGTTCGTGAGACATTTCCAATCTTTTCCTAACCAGTCATTGGCATCCCGTAGAAATTTTTGCCATGTGCCGCTTTAGATGACGTTGCCCACCTTTGTGAAGATTGGGTCTGCTTCAGCCGTGTCCTTAATGTCAGCCAGGGTCAGGGCTCGAGGACAAGTGGCGCTTGAGATCATGTTGACGAAGGCCTCCACTGCCTCAGACTCGCGGCTGTCGACCTGGGGTTCTGAAGGCACTGGGTGGCAGGAGAGAAAATCGGGCAAAGGTTTAGTTCCTGGTCGGTAGATGACATCTTTCATGTATTGTTGCAGCTGGATGGCCCACCGCTCGATTCTCAGGAGTGGATGTGGGGCTGCTCCCTGGAACAGCGGGATGAGTGGTTAGTGGTCGGGACGACCTTGAAAGATTGACCACTTACATAAAGGTGAAAATGCCTGCAATCCCATTTAATCGCTAAGGTTTCTCACTCAATCTGGCCGTATCACATCTCAGTTGGTGACAGCGCTTTGCTGGCAAATGCTGGAGCTGCCCAAAGCCCAAGTTCTTGTTCTTGGGCAAGTACTACCCCAAGACCCACTGGGCTAGCGCCTACCAACAGTTCAGTGCGTTTGTCCTTGTCGACATACACCAACATGGTGTTGTCGAGGAATGCGTCCATGATTCGTCAGAATGCTGCTTCTTCATGGTGACCCCAGTTCCATTTGGTGTCTGCCCTGGTTAGAGCTCTCAATGGTTCAGCAATGGTAGCCATCCGGATAAAACTTCGTACTACGGACACAGTTGTGGGTGGTGGTGCCTGTTTGATCGCCTAGGTCTTCCGGGGGTTAACTTGTATTCCATTTTGGTTGAATATGTTCCCAAGAATTCAATTGTTGGCTGAAAGAACAGAAATCTCTCTTGGTGCAACATGACGCCATGGCCTTGGATCAAAGGTGTTTGTAGTGCTCGGCCGCTGTTTTGAAATGGAAGAGAATGTCGTCACTAAAGTTTAGGACGTCCGGTAATCCTGATAAAGTCTTGTGGATGGTATTTTGGAATGCCTTAGCCGCAGAGGAAACACCAAAGTTGAGGTGCCCATAGTGGTGCAGTCCAGGGTGTATGCTGAAGGTAGTTATGCACCTACTGTCTTCCACCAGGACCAGCTGGTGATACCTGGCATTTTGGTCCAACTTTGCGAACCAACCGGAGCTGTTGACTTCAGCCACAATCTCGTCCATGGTTGGGGTTATATGGCGCTCTCACCTGTTGTCTTGGTTCGGGAGCCGCATGTCAATTCATAGACATATTTTCTCTGGCTGTTTCGGCTTTTCAGGAATTACCTTTGGAGAGACCCAGGGAGTTGTACCCGATACCTTTTCTATTACTCCTTGTTCTTCGAGTTTTTGCAGTTCATGCTCAACCAGCGGTTGAAGGTGGAATGGGACATGACGATGCCGGAGTGCTGTTAGCGCTACCGTCAGGCAGATGTGCAGCTTCACAGGAGGATGCTTGAGGAACCCCAACCCTTTGAAGAGGTTTAGGAATTGGTCCAATATGTCACCAGTCTGATTTGACCTTATGCTTCTCGCGGAGGATACCAGGGCTAGGTCCTCCGTGGAGTGGCTGCTGATCAGCGGATCTGCTTCTTGATCGATAACATGGATCGTTGTCATGATCTGGTGACCCTCCGACTGGACTGGCACTGTCATTTGCCTGCATAGAGGTAGAGGTGATTGACTACCATATGCCACTATATTGGTAGGCTGACTAGTTGTGGTTATGGTCGGAGACCATTGTATTGTACTCCCATGACATTTACGCTGGCCCTAGTGTTGATGACGACCTTTACTTCATTCCCTGCGATGCGGACCATGCATGTAGGTTGTGGCCAGCTCTCTCATGAACAATATGATGAACCTTTCTTCCTCTTCTTCTTCCTCAGATGAAGAGTCTTCAACCCGGTAAGTAGGTTGTGATGGAGGCTTCGAGTCTCCCGGATGTGTAAGGTTCATAATTGATAGTTGGCGTAATGCTTTTCTCAGTGGCTTGTTGCCTTGGGGGCCCTTTCTCTGATTTTTCTTTCAGCACGAGAAGCATCCATGAATACCAGACTTACACAAATCCAGTTCAGATATTTTCATGTGTGACACCCCAGCACTATCCATAATTTTATTTCCAGATAGTTTTTCCAGACTGGTTTATGCATTACTGATGTTCTGTAGATGTGAGCTATCGGTTTTATTACAATCATCTCCTGCTGGACAGTGGCATTACAAGAATTACACTTTGACAATTCCATCATACTTTCCAATTATGGCTGCTGGGTGTGGCACAGTTGTATGTTTTGATAAAACGTATGTTTATCCAAGGCTCGTTCATTTTCATTATTATGTTTCTCTTATTATACTCATTATAATGTGTAGCAATTTCTGAAACATCTTTTAAAGATTCATTAATATGCCAACATAAAGTCCTTCTGATATTGTTTTCATTAAGCAAATGGTTCAAAGTTTTCCTTGTCTTGTTTTATATTCTTGATAAGAAATAATGCCACATTTTTCCTTTCCTTTCAAAGAGCTTAATTAAAATATGTTGACAATGTATGAAAGTAGGATCTGCTTCTATGGCTACCCCCACTTTTTGGCTGGTGCTATGCTGTTTCTGACTAGTCTGACCGGGATCCTGCTAATCAGGACCCCAGTCTCCGTACTTTCTCCCTTAAATTGACTATGGTAAGTACTTAGGTATGTCCCAGATTGGCTACTGGTGTACCATTATAAGTCCCAAATATGGTACTGAGGTACCCATGGCATAGATTCACCAGAGGTCACCCTTGGGCTGCAGCATGTATTATGCCACCCATGAGAAACCACTCAAACTTTGACTACAGGCCTGCCATTGCAGCCTGTGTAAGCTGGTGCTAGCATCACTTACAACAGATATAGGTATCCTATATCTGAGGTTACTGCACTTAAATCCTATAAGTCACCACTAAGGCAGACCTTTCAATCCTGAAGGCAGGGTGCTCGGTTGTGAGTGTGAGGGTGCCCCTGCGTGAGCAAGACACACATACACCCTTCGGAGTCCATTCTCCCGGGTTGTAAGTGCATCAGCCATCACGATATATATATATATATATAGTGGCCATGCGTCATTTCGCGATGGCTAACTCTAAAATGGCTGTAACAAACCCTGCCATGTTTGGTATCAAACATGGTGGAATCATACCCCCACACTGTAAATGGTGTGGGGAGTATTATTCCATGCACTGTAAAGTTCCTCTGGGAGGCCCTTAGTTCTCCCGGTCCCAGCCTTCTAGGCAGCACAACATGGCTGCTGCCGACCAGAGACACGAGTCTGGCCTCCTGCTGCTGAGCCAAGCTTGAGCAAGGGAAGGCAGGACAATAGGTATCCTATCACAGTGTTTAGTGTATTGGGGCAGGGTGGGAGCGCTTGCCAGCATCACTCAGTCTTCTTGAGGGGCACATTTTGTGCCCTCCTTGCATAGTCCAGTTCAAACCAGCTCAGGGAACCGTTGGCTCCCGCTCTGGTGTGAAACTGGACAAAGGACATGGGAGTATCCTCCCCACTGTCCGACCCCTATCCTGGGAGAGAACCTTGAATCATCTCAACCCTTTCCTTAGGGTACTTGGGGGCTTACCTGTGGGCGGGTCCCTAGATACGTTGTGGGACACGATTCATATCAAGACACCACTTCATCTTCAACCGTTTGGGCATTCTGGACTTCGCTGGACCTTGCTCTAGGCTCTGGGTCTGCAACTGGGAAGACTCCTGCTGCTTCTGGTCTCGTCGTCCAGCAAGTCTGCTGCAACGTCTGTGCCTGTGCTCCATACAGGAACCTTCCAAGGCCTGTTGCCATCCAAGACACTTGAAGGAATCTCTACTCAAGTGAAGGAGTCACTCTCTGCTTCTGCAGGCACAGCAACAAAGCTGACCGGTCTGCTAATCCTGGGTTCCTATGGACTCTGAAAGGCTCAGCAACACTTGTGGTTATTCTTCATATCCCTCGAGGCCTGCCTGTCTTCCCACCAAGTTTGAGTCCAGTATCCCTCGTTGAAGCCACAGGAACGGAACCTCTGTGCACCACGTTGGCTTGCCGTTGCAAAGGCTTGTTGGCTTCATTCTTCCAAGATCTTTGGGCTCCAAGTAGCCCCAACCTCAAGCATATCCTGTGACCAAGATCTTTGTCTTCACCACATCACTTGCACTGTGGGCCTGCATCTTTGGTGAGCTGCTTGAGATGCTCTTGTGACACCAGTGCCTCCGGTCTGTGGGTCCTCTTGAGGGTCTTCTTTGATTTCAGTGGGCTTCTCTGATTGCTCTGGGCCTGCTCTGACTCCTCTGCTTGTGGTGAGTCACCTGGAATTTGCTGGTCTCAACACTGCACCTTTTTGCTTTCCACGTTGGTTGTAGTTGCCAAGGCTTGTTGGTTCTCCCAACAGACACCGATGACTGAACTCTCGACATCAGAAGTGGGACAGCTTGCGAATGGCTCTTGGTCTCCACAGCATTGCCTGGTTCGCACAGCTGCAGCTCCAAGGTCACTGTCAGCTCTCCTGCAACACCCGACATTGGTGGGCATTCGTCGTTTTGCCTCCTGGTCACTTCTGAGTGGCATAGACTCTGTCCTCTCTGCTTGCAGGCACTTCTCATCCTGAACCCACCTTAGGGTTCCACCGGACACTTTCACCTTTTCCAGCAGCAGCATCTTCCTGAAGTCCTCCACTGAGTTCGACAGCCGTTTCACACCTATGCACCCGGCTTCCCAAGTGTAGTTATCCTGGTTCCTAGGGTATCCACGGGTTGGATGGCTCTCCAACCTTCTGTCTTTCATGTGGTTTCTTTAGGGTCCACAGTGTAGGGCCCTTCTTTAAAATTGCAACCCCGACTTACCTATTGACTTGAATTGAGTAGCGGTCGCTTTCCCACTCTGCACACGACCTCTGTGGAGTTCCTGGGTACTTACCTTGGGTGGTTCCTTGGGCCCCAGCATTTCTACATCTTCTGGGTACATTCTTCACTTAAGTGATGGTTCGCATACCACTATTTTAATATGTGGTTTGGTCTCCTCCCTGGCGACCACTGTGTAGAGTTGCTACTGACCTGTTTTCTTTGCAACGTATTGTGTGCAATTCGTATATCTCCGGATAGGAGATATTTGCATGTGTTAGTGAGTGTCTTATAATAAATACAGATTTTTTAAATAAAAACACTGTGTGGTTCTTTTTCACTTAATCTATACCTATAAGATTACGTTCTGGTGAAACAAGTTGCTTTGCACTCCTACTGGACTAAGTTTGAAGCTGCTCTCCACAGCTACCACTTAGAGAGCTTTATAAGGTTGTCTAAGACCACTAAAATCATAATAAGGGTTGTCTGGATTAGTGCAGGGTGCCACTTACATAAGGGTGCACCATATACCAAGCCAGCTTCACACAGACATGTTTCACAATATGTCTGAATTTCAGGCCTCCTAAGGACAGTTTTGTAAAGAGACTTATGGGCTTACTAGCTTTCCTCTGTGTGACAACTATCGCCTTGTTCATATGTTTCTTGTATTTTTACTACATTTCGAAAAGATTGTACAACTAGGAAACATATTAAGCCGTCATTTTGACGGAAGTTAGAAAGGTTGCAGTTTTGTGCCAGGGACCAAATGACGTCTCCATCGATATTGCCCAGTCATATACTAAAGCGAACAAGCAGATGTGTGTATTAGCAAGCACTGCATGGTTCAAATGATCTATTTATGATGTTGATGGTGGGTTTCGTAGATATGCCAATGTTTTTGAGATGATTTGAGTAATCAGATTACATTCACAAATACAGTTTTACATTGGCACTGGTAATCCATGTCAGATAATCCCTGCTATTTTATTCTCCTTCAATACTGTGGACATCAATATCCTATAGGCTTCCTGCATATGTTGTGGAGGAGATGTCTAAAATGTTCTGTTGATCAAGCTTAAATCACTGTGGCAAATTTGTGGCATGACTGTTTTATTGTTTCCAGCTCACTCTCTTCTATAATGTACCCATTAAGACTCATAGTTGTCTCCTATTTCACTTAACTTGCATGTCCTTCCACTAGCCCATACCATCAAATGTTTTTATTTTCAGTGTTAAATAATTGCGGATTTGTCCCCAGACCAGCTAAGGCTCAGTAGGTGTCCATGGTCTAGAATCTAGTGCATGTACAAACGAAATACACATGCAGAGGGCCAGCAAAATCTAGACTCTAGATGTTGCTGGCCCTCTGCATGTGTATTTCGTTTGTACATGTTTTTCTTCTGAGGGCATAAACCCCTTCATGGAAGGTAGTGCTTTAGCCTGATTTTGATATTGTAGCACATTGGTCTGCCATGGTCTGGAGTGAGCCTGAGGCCATGTAGAGCTTTGGTAATCTTCAGGGCAGTATTGTCTGGTGTTGATATGCCATGGAGTTCAATCTCCAGTGGGTCACTCTAATGAAAGGAGCAAAAGGTGACCTGTCCTGGTAAGCGGTACAACCGTACATGGTTTCTGCAAGTAGAAATTGTGTTCCACCATGGAACGTGTCTGTACGAAGCAATCCCCATGTAGTGTGCAATTACTCACACTGGTGCCTCTCTTTACCCTATGTTCGGTCCATCTTAGAGGTGACCTACGTTTTTACACTTATTTTCTTTGGGTTTTTACTACAAAACTTGTGTAATGAAAACATAGTACAATCAAATGGTATGAGATGCAAATGTGTGACACTGTCCTTGATGCCAATCAAACATGTTGTTGCTCAAAATCTGCCAACAGTGGTTTGTGCTGTATGTATTTTACGGTAAACAACCTTTACAATGAAACTTTTACAACGCACTACCATTACGACGCAACTTTTACAATGCAAACCATTACAACGCATTGCGCTGGGGGGCACTCTAGGATAGGGAATAGGTTTAATGTACTATCCAACACCTTCCCTACTATCCACGGGGACTGGAGTTGGAATAGTAAATTAAACTATTCTCTATCCAGCGCCCCAAAGCACTAGGGGGCAGATTTATGTTAACTGGCGCATCCCCAGGGATGCGCCAGTTAACGTGCGCCACAGTGCCCCACAGCTCCGCCAGCCATGGTGCGCCGCATTTATAATGCGGCGCACCATGGTGCAAAAACGGCACAGATGCGTGACGCATCTGTGCCGGAAATGTGTCGCATTGCTGGAGTTGCGTCGCAAGCGCGACGCAGCTCCAGCAAGGCTCGGGGGTGCCCCATTTTAACAATGCTGCGTCAAGACCTACGCCTGCTTCAAGCAGGCGCAGGCTTTTGACGCAGCATTGGCTTAAAAGTGACTGAGTGAAATCTCATAGATTTCACTCAGCCACTTTTGCGAGGCGCACCTGCCCCGGAACGCCCACCCTGCGCCGGAACGCCCACAAGCGGCGCAGGGCTTTACAACGTGACGCATCTGCCTAGATGCGTCACGTTGTAAATCGTTCGTAGGGATGCGCCACGTTTACGCCGCCTTGCGTGACACAACAGCGGCGTAAACGTGGCGCAAGGGCCTCATAAATCTGCCCCTATGCGTTGTAAAGGCATGCGTTGTAAAAACCGTGTTGTAAAGGCATGCGTGGTAAAAGCATGCGTTGTAACGCCATACATCCGTATTTTACAGCTCTCCTTTTCATTTGCACGGTTCAATCACATTTTCACCTACCTCACCGCTCCTCTGGATATCATGTATTGTAGGTTCATGCTGCCAGGCATAGCGATTTAATAACAATACCACGAGGTACGTTATTTATCGAGTGCAATAAATGCCACCTTTTACAAGTTGCTAGGTAATAACATGAATATTTTGGTGTTTAACGCACCAAAAATCCGCATGATACAGTAAATACTCTGTGTTTTTCCCTGGCAAATTTTGGCAGGTTTGACATGCCAACATTGAACGATGGTTGAGTTATTTAACACACTCAATAATTATCGGATGCCTTAAATACCTAACAACTCGTAATCCAAACTCATGGGTAAACCCCTGGAATTACCTGCCTTACTCGTAAACAACGGGCAGAACCGGATTACTGTGCATGTAGCTTTAGCAATGTGCAAACTTTTTAATTCGCAAGCTCGGTGTAATTCTTGCAAATACTATGATATTCCCTTCACCCAGATTTACACATTAAAATGGTGACTCTTGTGACCCTTTCAAATTGTTTAAAGAGGGAAAAAGATCTCCAACATCCACCCAGTTTGAATGTTGTGAGGAAAACAGTTTAAAATAAACTTGTGATACACCAATTTTGAGCACAAAGAAATATTACTACTCATGAGAAAATTGTCAGTTTGCAGAGAAAATCTATGTAGGAAAATCTGGAAAAAAGCCACGTACTACATACAGAAAGGCCAAAAATTAGGATATATGCAAAAATTGCTTGTGCAATAAAAATCGTTGATACCCCTAATTTTTGTGTGGTTTCCAAAATACAGATTAGAATTTTGCAAAAGAACAGAAATGGTGTCTTAGAATTGTGCGCTCAGGTGGGGATTCTCCGAAAGACCCTGTAGGATACAGTCAGCTAAGGCCGCCGAATTATGTATGCCCTGTCTTGTTTTATTGATGAGGTTGGATGAAGAAGAGAGAGCAGAGAAGACAGGGAAGCATTGCTGTAGATGATGAAGCGACGGAGAATCTGGCCAAGGGTCTTAATTGCTCTAAATGATTTTGCTGGCACCTAACCTGCTGAATATTTTAAACAATATAGTTGGGTATTTCCATTAGCCTTCAGCAGTGACTGATTGCAGATGAGGATTCTGCTGTACTCTCTTCTAGCTTATGTGGTGCCGCCTCTGAGTAAGGATGATGCTGAAGTGCTTGTTGCTTGTGAGACAAGAACATAACAAACTAGAAACAAAATGCTTGGACAAGGAGCATATTTTTCCACCCTTTTTTTTAAACTAGGAAGTCATGAATGTGACTGCTAACTCTGTGTGAAGATATACAGGAGAATTGCTTCCTAGGCGTCCAGAATTGGCCATCTTTCGGAGCCTGCACTGGTAACGAGATGTAAACTATGATAGATGTACTGGTAATGAGTTGTGACCTACGACGGATCAGCCAAGTCGTGGATTCACAAAAATGCCTGGGATTGGCGACGATGAGATCACATATCCAAGATGCAATAGGATTGTTGACCCATTGCACCACATTGGGCTCCTCCAAGGTCCCTTACTCACTCCAGAAGGGCATGGAATGTGGCCAAGGAGTGGAAATTGGCATGAATAACGAGGGTTTTCATAGCCCTCTTTATGTTCGCTTCCTGAGGTTGGCCTCAAGGCTTATAAGACTGTCATAGCTTCTGTAGCCTCTTGTGTGCAGGGATTTTCTATCCCTGGGTGAAGCTTCATTTTCCATTCCATTCGCATGTTCCCCCCCTTCTTCCTCAGAAGCAGGCAACAATGGATGCTTGACAGGGCAGTACCGTCCCCTGTGCTGGTGACACCCTCTTCAGCCCCCATTGCTGTAGGTCTGTCTATGGGCTGTGCAAGGCTTGAAGGAAACATGCTCTACATGCAACTGAGGACCACAGACAGCTATTCACGCTCACATATCACCATCACACCATTTTGTATTCCATTGCATTGCACTGCGTGTAGTTTGGGATGGATATCTTTGTGCTACATTGGTTGAACAAAACTGAACTTAGTACTTAGACATGTTTACTAATTTTGCTGTAAAATGAGAATTTCAGAGTTCTTGACACCAGAACCACATCTTCAGTGGTCAAGTTTGTAGTTCTGACGGTAGTTAAGCCTCCTCAACTGCTTAACATAGATGAAAAGAATACTGATGGTGCTCTGGCACGCACAATTATTGCTAGAATATTTAATTATAGGGACCAGGACGCAAAGCTACAGGCGGCATGCACCCGGGCAACCTATGCATCGATAATGCAACCATCAGATTCTTCCTAGACTTCACCTTGCATGTTCAGAGGGAGAGACGGAACTTCGAAGCAGTGAAACGAGCTCTTCTTGAAAAATAAGTCAAGTATATGATGCTCTATCCGGCCAAGTTGAGGGGGATCAGCGGCAGCAAGGCGTGGCATTTCAATACTTCAGAAGAGGCCTGGGACTGGGTGGAGGGTGGCGTCCTGCACATCTTAAGGGAAACAGGCACAAAGAAACTTAACCAACGGGGCGGAGGCTGCCCCCGGTAGAGGGACTCACCCTACAACCATCGGTCTTCGAACCGGGAGGTGGGCATGTGAGACTGATCCTATGAGTTTAAGATGATTGACTTATATCCTCTGTACATTTTGGTTTGTGGGTTAGATAATCCTTTGACAATCATGGAGATATCTGGGGCCTGGGCTTGGGGTCAGAGGGGACAGTAGTCGGACAATACCTCAAAGTCATGCGCTGTCACTAGACCACAGCTCCATGATCAATTGCAGAGAAGATGCTCATTCATGCTTGTTTATGCATACAGGTCTTGCTCTGGCGTGTGCTGCCTGCCCCAAACTGAGTTATGTTATGTATTGGGCGACAGCCTGTCCCCAATGCCCCGTTCAGTAGTCAGGACCTTGTTTCCCTGCATGCTTGTTAGACGCCAGCAGATTAAACATATAGGGTTGTTACTCTCGGTTGGGACAGAGCCACAGGCAGGGCAGGTAATACAACATTTTATTCCCCGAGCATCCCCCTTTTGGCACTACCACCAGCAGGAAAGAGTCCACCCCTCGCGGAGCGACAGCTGCCAGGATGGGATGACGCAGGGGTCTGAACAGTAGGAGACTGTTTTAGGGATAGGGAATTATTACCAATGGTAGATTTCCTGGAATATCATGAGCTGCCTGCTGGGCAATTCTTGAACTACCATTAAATAAGAGGTGTGTGAAAGGGAGACGACGGAACAAGATACACACTCAGCACTCCATGCTATGGTGACACTGGGCTCAGGTGGGCACTTGGTGAAGTGGCTCTATCAGGCGATTATGGACATATTAAGTCACCCGATGACTCGACTTAAAGAGAGATGGGAAGATATGCTGGCCACCCCGCTTTCGGATAATGATTGGGAGCGTGCCCTGGGGATCCCCAAGAAGGTGTCCAGAAATTAGGCTTTTAAATATTTACAGTTTAACTTGGAGGAAAGTAGTTGACTGGTTAATATGGTATTGTCTCTAGGCCTGGGGTGCTTGACTGCGGTTTGCTTGTTGGGCATATTTTCGAGGCTGAAGGACAAGTGCTTGCGACTCCGATTTGTGGATTTGGCCTTGCTTCTGGCCAAAAGGAGAGTAGCCCTCCGATGGAAGACACCACTGCCCCATTGGTGACTAGATGGGAGGAGGATGTGACCTGCTGGGCTATTGCTGAGGAGCGGGTCCTGATTAGAGAGGATAAGGTCACTAAGCGGGGTAGGCCGCTTGTGGAAACTTGGGCGGATCTAGTTAACGCTTGGGAAGCTCGTCATGCACCGCAGCCATCTTCAGAGTCGGACCTGACCTACCCAGTAGCCTAACTCCAAGCACATACCGGCCCTGGTGTGAAAATGTTGTTGTGGCATTGGAATGTGTGGCGTTAACCTGAATGCCTGCGATGTTAACTTAGACATATGGCATGGACTGGTAAGACGGGATGAAGTAGGATTGCCCCCTCTCGCTTGGGCTCCACCCCATGACACATGTTTACATTAACAAACAGTATTTAGCTTGATTCATCTACTGAAGACTGAATCCCCTAATAGATGGTTGTTCAAAGTTGGTTTTATTGTTTACAAATAAGATGGCGCACACATTGGGAACATTTTTTTTCTAATATGTATTATATGATCATGTTTGGCAGCAGTTATGAGTCATACATCATTTCAGACTACTAATATATGAGATGTAGTGGAAACAATCATTTTTGTGTTACAATGCAGAGGATAGACTTATGGTTGATGCTTTGACCCCAAATTTGACCAAGTAGATTATGCAAGAGCAATACCTGGTTCTTCTCAATGTATGACAAAGTAGTACGTTCTAATTCTCCTTCCTTCTTTGTTCTTTTTTCCTTTGCCTCTTTAACATACACTATTGGGTTGTAAATGGGCAGGTTAGTTGTCGACTTCGGTCTATATTGGAAACTGTAAGATTCACATAGCTGAACAGCATCCTATTCACTGACAAAGTGATACTGGAGTTTGTAAATGTCTAAATGTTTCTTACGGTTTGTAAGTAAGACACATACTAAATTATGTTCAAATAGATAGAAAGTATATGCGCATAACAATATGGAACTGCAAATTGATTATACAATTTTGATTTGGTATTCTATACAAAATGCCAATAGAATGATGTTTAAAAAAATAAATGTATTGGGCGACAGCCACTCTGCAAGTTTGGAGGGGAGGGGGTTGGCTGGTTCTAGTCCACTAGGCAGAGTAGCAGGGAGTGGGTAAGGGGAGGGGTTTTGAGGCATGCTTTACTTTATATTATTGAGCCATCACTACAGACGAATCTGGCCGGAGAGGAGGAGAGGAGGTCCAGGGACAATAGTTACCAGAGTGTCCCGGTTGGGGTTAGATCATGTGCTAAAATGACCCATCACTCACACAGAGACCTGCTCATCTGGTCATGGAACGTAAGCGGATTGGGCCATAAGATTAAGCGCACCCTGGTCCTCCAGTATCTACAGAGACATATTCCGGATGTAATACTACTCCAAGAGACACATCTTAGGGACCCATTCCGGCTACACAATGTATTCCTGAGGATTGGGCATACTGCTTAAGAAATCAGTTCCCTTTGCAGCACAGCACATTTGGAATGTCCCAGAGGTCAGATTTGTGGCAATGACAGGAACATAGGAGGGCAATACAATAAACCTCTATTCCCTATACATCCCTCCTTGCCTACATGCTGGAACTTTGCTGGATGTTGGCGCGCTACTATTAGCTCTACAGGCGGGAACATTAGTACTTGGGGGAGATGTAAATGAGGTAATTGATGTTGCCCTAGATAGGGTTAGCAGAGCGGAACCGCGAGGGGGTAGGGAAGCATTACCCTTGTTTGATGAAGCCATGGGGATGGTTGACTTATGGACACAGCTTAATCCCTCCGTCAGGCAGTTCACACACTTCTCCTCTGCTCACACTTGTTACACTCAGTTAGATTATTTCCTCACTCATACTACATCGGCTTGATTATTTTGAAATGCGCAATCCACGTGAGAGGTATTTTGGATCATTCACCCATGGAGGTACATCCACCAGGCCCTCAAAAACCACCTCATTGTTCCCTAGAATAGAGACTTTGGGCCTGATGTAGGTGGCCCAAATACCGGTCGGTAAGGGTGAAATTCGGTAAATTTCACCGTTACAACCGGTATTTAGGCATTCGTGATGTTGGGAAGGATTCGGTAATGAGGAATCAGTAAATACTGAATCCTCATTAGCAATTTCTAAACTACCGAATCTGAATTACAGATTCCTTATTTACCGAATCGGTAAATAAGAAACGGTAAAAACGATAAAAGAGATGAAGGTAAATTTGGTAATTTCATGAAATTCGGTATTTAAGAGTCGGTAATTAACACTAACTGTAGGCAGGTGGTAATCAGCTGCAGTGTATATAAGCAGTCCCAAAATGCAACAGTGTGATCACTATGGCGGCTTTCTATGTGATTGCAAGGCGGCTATGGCTACAGGCAGCAGGAGTGAGGATCTGGAGACGGGAGGAGCATGTTTACAGACAGCGCATCACACTCTTCCAACTGACTGAGGCTGAGATCCATGAAAGGTACACCCCCACATCCTTCTGGACTTGATAAGGGACCTGCCCCCACTCATGGAGCACCCAACACCAAGGGCGCACGCCATACCACCACATGTGCAGGTGCTCTGTAGCCTACACCTACTTGCATCTGGCAGTTACCAGGGGGTGATAGCTGCGGTAGGTGGGGTGTCACAGAGTTGCCTGTCCCGTTTCTTTAACAAGTTCCTGGATGCCATGATGCAGAGAATGCATCACTACATTAGCTTCTCAAACACACAGGCCGGAACTGCTGAAGACCAAGACAGACTTTTACCAAATGGCACAGTTCCCGCATGTCATAGGGTGTACTGATGGCACACACATTCCAATCTGCCCACCTGCAGCCACTGAGTATATCTACAGGAACAGAAAGTCCACCCACTCCATAAATGCGCAGGTAATCTGCGATGCTGCCAAAATAATCACTGACATCGTGGCCAAATTTCCTGGGAGCACCAATGACTCATACGTCTTCCAGAACAGTGGGATCTACACATGCCTGGCTGCGGGAGAATTTGGAGAAGGATACCTGCTAGGTAAATCCCTGTGACACACCCTGATAGATGATGCAGATGAATGTGTTTGGTGTATGTAATTAATGGGACTCTCTTTCTCACCTAGGTGATAGCGCATATGCCGTGCGGTCATTTATCCTTACTCCCTACCTAACCCATCAACCCTGAGTGAGAGTAGATACATTGTGGCACACAAATCAACACGCAATGTTGTGGAGCGCACGTTTGGACTACTGAAAAGCAAGTTCCGCTGCCTCCATAAAAGCGGAGGCGCACGTCATAACTCACCCATCATCTGCTGCAAAATCATTGAAACTTGTGCTATGCTTTACAACCTTGGCACTAAGAAAGGAACAGAAGTTGAATTAACTGACTCTGAGGACAATAATGATGAATTTGCACAGCCAGAGCCCAATGCAGCAGGAGTGCCACCAGCACCAGATGGGAGACAAAGACGGGCAGAGATCACACACAACTATTTTTAAGTAAGTAAGGAGAGACAGCCAGTTGTTATATGTAAATGATGTAGTTTTAATCATAGGGCACCACGCCACTCCAGAAAGGGCTCAACCAGCCAGTTCAAATTGGGACAACCCCAAGAGGATGTCATGGGTTACTTCACCCAATTTAGTGCACAAAGTGTGGGCTGCACCAGCGTCTGGGGCCACGCACAACACTGCTGGATGCCATCAGCTGACTGTCTTCTCTGGCTGTGGAGCCGGTGCCAGCCCCATGCCGTCTGCTGCTCCTCCGGATGTCAGTTGCAAGGGGGTAATGCTGCAGCGACTGGTCGTCTCCTCACTGTCCCCCACATCCACAGGACCAGTATTGGCAGGCTGAGTTGTCAGCGGCACTTCAAGTGCAGTTGTTACCTTGACCAGCTCCCTAGAGACATCACGGCTGCAGTGTGCCAGCGCCTCCTGCATGGCCACAGAGCAGAGAAGTGGCAGTTGCTAGGCGGTTCACTGCCTTTGTATGGTGTTCCATTCTCTGCCTCTCTCTGCGCCGTGTTACCCTCTCCTCATCCAGTTTGCTGCACAGCAGCATCACTGACTGGGACATACCCCGCATGCCCTCAGCCATCTCTTTCATGCCGTCAGCCAGAGTTGAGGTCATAGTGCTGATGCCCCTCTCAATGTTCCCCATGTCGTTGTTGAGGTGCTTCATTTGCCGCTGTACTGACTGAATTGCCTCGCCTTGCAGGCTCTGCACCTACACCATGTTTGCCTCCAGCCCTGCGAAGACACCCTGATCCTCACCCTGTGAAGGTGGACTGCTTTCCTAGGCCCTGCGGCGTCCGGCACCTGTGTGTGCTCTCTCAGAGGTGGGCTGCAAACCAGCATTACTGCTATCCACTGGCACAGTTGATGTTTCCCCCCCCTTGTGTCTTCTGAGGACGACTCATCTCCTGGGGCGTGGCAACAGCATGCCTCCTGGGTCTTACCACTGCAGGTGGTGTTGCTGCTGGTGAGGCTAGCAGTAGTGGTGACGCTGGCAGTGGTGGTGAAGCTGGCAGTGGTGGTGAAGCTGACAGTGGTTGTGACGCTGGCAATGGTGGCGAGGCTGGCAGTGGTGGTGATGCCGGTGGTGGTGGTGTGATGTGCCCTGCACTTGCACTGGCCTCCTCTGCTCTTTACTTCCGGGGTGCCCTTCCTGCCTTGCTTTGATCAGACCTGCACGATGTCTGCCTGTGGACAGAAATAGTACAATAGCTCAGTAGTCCGGCAGTCCTGCATAGCTATAATAAATTTACATTTCTGACACACTATCTCAATGTCATCTGCTTGCTTATCACTGATGGGTGTCACATTCCTTGTTGTTCAGTGTGATTTCTGTCATGATAGGTGGTTCACTGACTACATCTCCTATAATGCATTGCTGGTCTTTACTAAAAACCTGTACTGGAGTGGGATTCACACAGCCTACTTGGGGATTTGGGATAGGGAAGGGGGGGTGCACAATGCTGTGCATGCTTCTTACCTTGTTTGGTAGCAGCTCTGGCTGAGCTGTCTGCATCCCCAATTCCACAGACACTTTCTGGCTCTATGCTGGACTCCACAAGCTGCTCAAGTGCAGACAGGGCAGGTGTCCTGTTCCTTTCTCCTCCTGTCTGGCTGGCTTGTTTTTTGTTCTCCGCCATCTTCTTCTTGGTGATGCTCCTGATGTCATACCACCTTTTCTTAAGCACTTCAATGTCCCGGGGGAGTCACTCCTATGGCATTCACCTGTGCCTGAATTCCCAGCCAGATCTTCCTTTTTTCTGATTTAGCCACTTGCAAGAACTGCTTCCCAAACAACTTGATATGTTGTTTTACCACGTCCTCAACCAGCACCTGCAGCTCCCTTGCGCTGAATTTCAGCTTCCTCTTCCTTTCACCTCCTTCTCTTTCTGTGTCCTGGCTAGCCATTGTGCAAGTTTTGCAGGGAAAGTTCACCCAGTGGCTCAGTTGTTCTCCTCTGCACTCCCAGCCTCTCCAGAAGGTTCTGATTGAGTGCACCTGCATGGGTGTGGCCACTTCCTGGTTGGGAGGGGTGGTGGATGCACAGGATTGGCTGATTCCTCAATTGCTGGTGTTTTGAATTTCCGATCCAGTATTTACCGATTCGGAAATATTTACTGATTCGGTATTTACCGAATCGGATATACCGATCGGTATTGAGGATTCGGTAATATTTTTCCAATTTTTACAGAATAGGTAAATTTTACTGAATTTTTACGTACATCGTAAATACCGATTTCTTAATACCGAATCGGTCAAATTCAGTATTTAGGAATCGGTATTTCCAAGTTACCTACATATTGCCCTTTGTATCTCCAAGAGAGGGAGATGAAAGACATAATTAAAACAAGCATTTGCAATGCAACAGGACTTGCATTGACACAAGTTTGAGCTATTGGCATTATAAATGACAATGCATTTTATTTATGTTTTGGTTTTTAAAACATAAATAAAAGGCATTGTCATTTACAATGCCAATAGCTTTATCTCGTATAAATGCAAGACCTATTGCATTGCAAATGCTTGTTTATCAATAGGCTGGGAGTTGCAAAGAGCCGGCAGGGACAGGCATCTGTCAGGTTCGATGACTGTGCCACGCACCAGCTCGTCTTTCAGAGGCATTGGTCTGCTAGGATACAGTTCTTTGACTCTGCTTGTGCTTATGAAGCATCGGCCTGTCTCTGGGAAGGCTCCTGATGAACACAGGCCTATCGGTTTCACACCGTGGGCCTGTAGAGCTCTGGCTGGACGGGTAAGCCTAGGGGGAAGCCTGTGAGCCTTGGATTTGCTCCGAATACCAGAGAAGACAGTGTGTGTCTAATGAGGGGAAACGGATCCGCTCTCCCTGGAGGGAGCTTTGCTTACATAGCAAATGAGATGTGATATCTTTAGCTAAACGGCAGCAGGATGGTATGCCAATCTGAGAGGGGGAGGGGAAGAGGGGAGACGGGAGGGGGAAATTGAGGAAAAGATAAATGGTGTGAAAAGGATAAGGAAAGTTATAAAGGGAAAGACAGAAATGGGGAACAGCTGGTAAGAAAATGAGAGGAGAGAGATGGGGGAAATGTTAGAGGTGGTAAGGAATGAGCAAAGTACAGTGGCAGAAAATATATGCAGAGAGAGGCAAGGATTTAGGTAGGTTGAAATATTGATGAGGTGATGGGGTGATAGGGAGAGATGTAAGGAGGGCGCATGAGAGAGTGAATGGATAGAAATGGGAAAAAAGACAGATAATACTCCCCCTCTCGCCAGCACTCTCTCCAGGTGGGGATACACTGGAAGGTGCGTATGGCAGAGATCTGACTGTCCCCCTCTCGCCAGCACTCTCTCCAGGTGGAGATACACCGGAAGGTGCGTACGGCAGACATCTTACTGACCCCCTTTCGCCAGCACTCTCTCCAAGTGGGCATATACCGGAAGGTGCGTACGGCAGAGATCTGTCTGAAGCCTCTGTGGAGAAGAGGTGATCCGGTAGGCCCCAGCACTCTTTGTCTGACCCTGCTATTCTTTTCCATCAAAGGCGCCTCGTTGCCAACGCGAGTGGTTTGTGGTCAACTCGGTCGGCTTCAAGACCTAAACAAATCACTGAATAAAACAAGACAAGTGCTGAAAGACAAGCGTGGTCCCCCGGCCGTGAAAGTTAAAGAGTACTCGTGCATGCAGAGCATTTGCCTTGCGGGAGCGAGCAGCGGCAGGTGCGATAATTGCAAACAGATGGCACCGCTGCTCGCTCCTGCATGGCAAATGCTCTGCATGCACGAGTACTCATTGGAAACAGTGCAAAACATTCCAAGAAAGTACAGAGCAATCCCAAGAGATCCCTCTTAAACAGTGCTTGCGCGCTGCATATGCAAGACCTAAATTGGACCACCCAAAACTTTGAAGAGAATCGGGGAACCATGTGCTCCCCATGCGAACTGTGGGAAGCCTACAAGGCAGTTTTACAGGGCCAGGTCCTGGTATTCATGGGGGGAAGAAGGAGAACTGTCTGGAATTTGAGGCCATCGAAAAGGAAGTTCAGGAGCTGTAGAAACTAGCGGTGTCAGACAGGTTGGACGGGCGGGCCCTTCACTGAGACTGAAGCAAGACGCCCATTGTGCTCAGAAAATTAGGCTAGACAATGTGCCCTGGGGACACAGCATCATTTATATGACATTGGTGACAAGGCAGGCAAGCTCCTGGCCTGGGTGGAGTGTAGAGACAAAGACAGGGCCTGGGTGCTGGAGGTACAAGACGCCAACAGGACGACATGTAAGGCCATTGTGGGCACAGCAGAGATGTTTGCCACATATTATGAAAATATATATGCCCCCGGATAATCATTGGGACTGGATAATGTACCACTCAAGAAAACACTAGATCTACAGATGCTGGCACAAGAGGTCAGAGAGGGCCTAGAAGCGGACCTGATGGAGGAGGAAGTGGCGGGTGCCATTAGGGGACTACAGTCTGGGAAATCGATGGCCCCAACGGCTTGCCAGTTGAACTATTCAAGATTTGCATGGCAGGGGTGGCCAAATCTATGTTTCCAGCCTGTGACTGACCTGTGAAATGAGAGGAGGAGTGATGTAGGGAGCAGATTCCATTTTAATCACTTTGTTCCATTATCACCATCAAGTGTTAGGGGAATGTCTTCAGTAATCAAATATTCTCTATCTTGCTCTCCCCCAACTACTTAGTTCAATGACTTCAACTATTACAGATGAAAGAAGAACAATTGATTAAATAAATGCTGAACCATGTCAAACATGCACCCCAGTACAGAGATCTGGGCCTAAGTCCATCGTTTTTTTGCTCACCACGCCACCCGAGTTTGGACTTAGCCATATGCAAATCAGTATTTTTTTCTTTAAAAATGCAAAATTGCTCCCTGGACCAGAAACAAGCATTCAGGACCGGTTTCGGGGTATCACCCCATATCAGCCGGGATAGCTTGATTACATCGGCATGCCAAGCACAGGACCCATGTTTGGTCATCCCTGTCCCACTTGGGGTAACAAATGCAAAAAAGAACAATTGATGGAAGGAATGCTGAACAATGTCAAACACTCATCCCCAGAAACAGTCACCCCCAGTACAGAGATCTGGTCCTAAATCCCCAGCTTTCCCCTTGGTAAACCTAGAACGTCCCGTTAAATCCTGATCTTGGGTGTCATGAACACAATAGCAAGAAGAGGACGCAAACAGGCCTCTAGTAGACTATAGTTACTAAATCTTGTATTTACTATAGCAGCAATGCATGAAGCTGTTGCAAGGTTAAGGGTAGGACAAGATGGCAACTCTGTGATGCAATTGGGAGGTCAATAATGAATTATGTCACTTCAGATATCCTAGGCATTCTTTCTTAAATAAACATCCACATTGGAGTTAATTCCACAGGCTAGTCTTCGAGCATGATATTTCAGGAAGATAATGAGGCCTCATAACTAAAACGATTGAGCCGCAACTTTAGCTAAATGGGGCTGTTGAAAGCCAACTTGTATTTATTTAATTGGTTATTTTTGTCGATATGTGGTGAGGGGAAAGCCATTTGAGAGGTTGTTTCAGAGGAGAGAAATGTCCTGAATTTGAGATTGCTGCATACTGGAAAGCTGCTGAAAGCGTTTTTTTATGTTTGTAAGGTTACTGAAGAGCTAACCAGCTCCCAACTGACACTACCCAGAGCTCTGGGCCACCAGAATCCTACCAGCCAGTAAGGAAGCTTCGACTGAAGAGAGCATGGTGAATTTTTGGTCTGTTAATTCTGTGTAATATTGAAGTGGACAAATGCAGGTCTACCCCTACCTTAGAAAGGAATGATCATTGTAGATCCTCCTTCATCAGGAGAATTATTGCAAATGCTGGGTGGAAATGACACAGGAAGGGAAAAATGGGGTATTGTACCAACCTGCCAAAGCCGAGAGAGATTTGCTTCTGCAATCCATCGCAGCCAGGGGTTGAGTGCCTCGAAGGAATACATACTATACTGCCTGTCTATGTGGTGCGGTGATTTTTTTTGGGTAATATTGCTCACTTGTTCAGACCTAGCGCAGGAGGCTTTACTGCTCACTAAAAGTAGGGTGTAAGAGTACAGACTCTGGGAATTTGACCAGTTGCCCGGTGCTGAGGATTCAGAAATTGCATATAGAAATTGTATTTGAAATGTTGTCCGTCCCGGATGAACACAGCAAATCGAAGAAAAAACTTAATTTTAGTATTTTCTATGGAGGTTGCTGGTCACCCAATGTTTTTGCTCCAAAGTTACAACTTCTCCATCTGTGTCTGTAAGCGGCTGTACCCATCATAAGGGCCTTAAAGAAATCAATAGACAGCAAGGAGTTGCTTTAGACAGGCAAGTTCTCTGCCTGCGCTAAGCATTAAACAAAGATCTATCAAAATCAAACTTAGCCAAAGGCAACAGAACAAGTGTGGGCTTTAATCATAAACAGATTATCTATCAACTAAAAATATCTTGCAACTTTCTTCCCAGTTCATTTATAGAAATGTATCATGCTTCACTAACCCTCACGAAAGCAGTTTTCACATGCCATAATAACAAACATTTCAGCATTCCAGGAATAAGATCAGCTGGTGAGTGAATAAACTCGATATAGGAGGTTCGAATAATAACAATATTGTACTGGTGTAGCTTGGACAGTCCTGGCAGGGGCGCACTGAAATAACAAAAGAAGGACCAGTTAGAGGATTAGCCGCTCTTTCTATTTCTGTCTCTTCTCCTGACATCCAGCAGTGCCTTTCCCTTTCAAATGACACCCACGTCCTTAAGTTAGGCACGCTTGGTCCTGCACTTACAAAGGCAGACACGACTCTCGCATGAAACCCTCCAGAAGGCGTTGTTCTCAGCTTGTTCCATAAGAAAGCTTCTTTATACTGTTGTTAAAAGATTTTACTGACCTATTTTAAACCTTTCTTTCCTATAATTGTTCTAAAGAAATGAAGTATTCCATTATTCTTTCACAAGTCAATTTTAGGCCCTTCCAATGCACCCCACCCCCCACCAGACCCCACCCCCTCAGATCATGTTGGTCGGAGAGACTTTTAAAATCTGGAGGACTCCTGAGCTGTATACCTCTCAACTTGCCCACATCTGATGGGTGTTACTGGCTGGGAGATGGTGGAGAGGGGTTGGGAGGGGATCTTGGCATCTGCCCTCTCACCCTTTTTTCACCCACCTTGCTGCACTAGACACTGCCAGCTGCAACTCAGGACAATCTGCATATAAAAATAAAAACTTGTACCCTGAACTGGTCCAAATCTATAATATTCGTACTTAGGGGCCCAGAGCCGGCACTGCGGGATGACTGCCCCCTACAATTGGCGTCAGGCTCATTTAAATACCTGGGCATTTTTATCACCACTAATGCGGCGGACTTTTATAGCGCAAACCTGGTGCCACCTCTGGCACGTCTCCGTGCAGACGTTAAATACTGGGCTACCCTGCCATTAACCCTCCTTGGACGAGCGGCATTATATAAAATGATGGCTCTCCCTAGATTTCTTTATGTGTTGGAGAATACTCCTCATGTGGTGGCCCCACGCTACTTCCAACAGGTCGCCGCACTTGTGTCTGCTCTACTGTGGAACAATGGCCCAGCTCGTATAGCTCACGACAAATTAGTTAAAAGCTGGTTCGAAGGAGGGATTGCACTACCCAACCTTCAATTGTATTATTGGGCCTCCCAGCTTAAGATAATAAATCACTGGATCCACGTCCCGCGGGGGGACCCCGCATACAAAGCGGACTGGTCACAGTTGGGGACGGACGGCATGCTCGCTGTGCTATACAATCGCGCACGGGCCCGGAAACTGATCGGACCGACGTTGCACACGGTATCCCTGTGGCATGCAGCACAATCCCGACTCGGGTGGCAGGGAAAAATTACAAAAATGACGCCATTGTGGGACACGAAATCGCTAGGAAACTTAAGAGCCAGTAAGGGTTTCGCACAATGGGACCAAATAGGAATTTCGGTAGTAGGAGACCTTTGGGACAAGGGCTCGGTGGTCGCATTCTCACAATTGCGGCAACAGTATGGTATGGGCCCCAATGAAACATACAGGTATGTGCAAATCCGGCACGCCCTGCTGCACGCAATCCCTCCTGACACAACGCTCCCGGAATCATCTCCACTGGAGGACAGGTTGCTAACTGACTTTATGGAACAGAAGGCAACCTCCCTTACATACAAAAAACTAGTTAATAACCTGCCGGACCCCACACAGAAGCTCCGAGAGAGATGGGCGGGGGAACTAGGGGAAATGGACGACACAGAATGGAATGAGGCGCTGGCCTCACCGAGGGAGGTGGGCATCTCAGCTAGGTTTAGGCTGGTCCAGCTCAAGATCCTACACCGCACCTACTATACCAGAACACTTTTGCACAGGATACAGCGGGCACCACACCCCTTCTGTCTAAGGGGTTGCGGGGAGGAAGGGACCCTGCTCCACACACTATGGGACTGCCCATTAATCCAAGAGGTCTGGAAACAGATTATGCGAACAGTCTCCCAGGCCCTTGAGATGTCGCTCCTGCCTGAGCCCCGCAAGTGTCTGTTAAACATTTGGGACCCTACTGACCTGAACAAATATGAACAGTTGTGGGCCACGTTAGCTATGACAGTGGCAAAAAGAGACATAGCGCAAAAATGGGGTGCTCCGGACTTGCCGACAGTGTCGGGCTGGATTAGAAATATGGACCTCCTCATGGTGAGGGAAAGGGCAGTGTACGTGTTGCGGGCCTCTCCGCGTAAATGGAATAAAGTATGGACACCGTGGAATAAATATAGGGGAGAACCATGTGACCCGTTGCCAGAGGATGAAGACCTGGAGTCAGAGGAGGAAGATGATTAAGGGGGACGGACTGATATGAGACACTCTGATTTGTGAGGGGGTGGAGGGAGCGGCAACTGTAAATTCTGAACAAATGTGTGGGTTCTGTGCAGTGGATGACACCTGTCTATGAAAGGGTACAACTTTATACGGTGGTGATGACATTAGTTAAGTTTTTTTGTAGAAAACATTTTCTTCCCATACGTAGAAATCGCTGAGAACTAACTGCAGTTTTAATAGGTGTGCGAAATACGAACTGGAACTGAGTATGGAATGTTGATCTATGCGATTCTGTAAGGAATTATGTGCAATTCTTTCCTCTTTATACGTTATGGAAATTAGTCTTGAACACCAATCTGTCCTGTGATTTAACCATCTATGCAGACATAATGAGACACTATGTAACAGATGCAAAAAGTGAAGATGACGAAAATAACTTCTATGTCTACTTGTCAATAAAGTTTTTCAAAAAAAAAAAAAACTTGTTTTTTAGATCTTCTTCAAGCCAATTTCAATATCAGATTTTTACTGTAACCCAATTTATTGCACTTACTTTACCGGCCTGAGGACAGGTTGGAAGGCTGGGAGGTGGATTCAAACTCATAACCTGCCCATCAACAATTTGTACAATCCACGTATGTTCACCTGACTGAGGTACAGGCACTTTCCCAGCTGGGAGTAGAATGCAGTGCAACAGAGCTCATACATTACAATACTACTAGTATGATATATATGGGGTGGCCCCTGAATCAATAGTTAAACAATGTGCTCAAGACAGGGTCGAACATACATGACTTTCAGGTAAAATTGTGAGTCTTCTTCCACATCTGAGACGGTCACCCGCCAAGCTGCTGCAAAAAGGCGGGAGCTGGCTCTCATGCCTTGCAGTACCCCTATTGCAGTTCCTGAATAAACAGTGGTTTCAATGATTGTGTGACACTACCACGCGTTCCTCAACAGCGTGGTCAGAACACCGAATGCATCCTAACCACGCATTCTTTTACCACGCAAGTCTTTACAACGACTTGCCTTAGGGAAAGTGCTAGAGTTTGGAACAGTATAATTTACTATTACAACTCCAGTCAGTGCAGCAGTATGTAAAGTACTGGATTTTAAATTCCAATGCCGCTTTTCCTGAGGTATGTTGTTGTAACAACATGCGTGTTAAAGGAATACATGGTTAAGATGCAGTTGGTGTTCCGACAAAGGCTACATGTCTATGACTGAGCAACCTTTCGGAGTTTGATATGTTGCTTTAAACAGTGGTAGAGCTACGGTCCAAAATAGGGAAATACCCTAGTACTACATAGTCAGGGTATGAAAGACATTCATATTTGGTGTGACGTGGGCCCTAGGGCCCCTCTTCCACTCCACCACTGCATACATATAGGTACCCTCCGACTTGCAGTATAATGTCCATTCTTTTTTGGAGCTCTATGGGCTAATTGCCAACTAGGTGCAAATTATACAAATTCGGATGAATCGGGCACTATCTGGCGAACCTTGATGAAAAAGGATAACATCATCATCGAGGAGGTCTTTAGGAATATCAAATAGGTTTAATACATTTAACCACTTCATTACTGCTTCAACCCAATAAAAGCTGCTCTTGGGTTTAGCATAAGCAAATTATGGGACAATCTATGGCCCTAATTTTGAGTGGGCCAATGTTTTAAGACCCCTGCACAAAAAACTGTTTACACAGGGGCAGGAATTCTGGGTTTTGTGATATTTACCACACCTGGCAAGTAACCAGATGCATTAAATGCCTCACTCTTCATTAGTTTAGGCTCTGACCCCGGGAAATTGGATTTTAACAATTGTGATAAATAGCACGTAATCCACCGACCCACTTATGATCAGGGTGTTAATGGCTTATATCTAAATGTACATATCTTTTCCTGTTTTGGAGTCCCTAGTATGTTTAATAAGCTCCCCTGTTTTAAATGTTTCCTGTAGTACATGTTGTACATGAATTATCGATGGTAATATGTGCAATAAGAAAGTTCTCTGATGTGCCCTAAAGGAGGAGACATACACTGAAAGAATTACACTAAGGAAATAGTAGCAGTTTGGTTTGAGGGAAATGTGCCTACTAGTAAGAGTAATAGGGTTGGTGAGGAAATAGAAGCGGGGAGCAAAGGGGAAATTGAGAGAAATGGGATAAGATATTAAGAAGGGAAATGCAAAGCTGCAAAGATTTTCCTTTCCACATCTCACCTATAATTGCTCACTCTTCATGAAGTTTTGTGACATTTATTCTACATTGAAAAGACCTGGAAAAGAAGAATTTGTGAGGAATCAATCCTTACAAAAACCCTGCTATGTGGAAGGGAATTATCTTTCAGGAAAATAGTTTACTGGAACATTTCTACAAAACTTTCATTTTCCAGGAATTTTTACTCACAGGCAAATCTTAGGGAAGCCGTTGAACTTCACAATTTTAGCAAATGATAAAGATTCTCAAATAATTTCAGGCAAATTATACATTTGTCACATGCCTAAAATGAAGAACTATCATCAACTATCAAGCAGGAAACGTTATTCTCAAAGAACAACATAAAGGCTTCAGCTCTTAAAGTGGTCAGGTGTTCCTCTCTGTTGTCTTGAGCGGAACTGCACTATGCTGCAAGAGGAGCTGGGGTCACAATCCGCATCTTGGTGTTGGAGACACCCTCTGCATCCTCTCTCCTGGTAATACAAAGAAAGGCTGGTGGGAGACTGACATGGGTTTAGCCTCACTGAAGGTCTCTGGTGTAGGCTAGGGGAAGATTCGGAAACGTTATGGGTGCCATTTAGGAGGAAGGGTTTAGACTTTGACCCAATCCAAGATGGTGCCTTTCCTGTACTCCCGGAGGCAGACAGCCCAGTCCAGGCCGGGGGAAATCACATCCTGGCCAGAGTGTTCCTGTTCCTGATTACTTTCAGTTTAAAAAGAGGAAAGAAAGCAAAGGCAATTTGCATCGCAACACTTCTGGTGGCAATGTTGCTGAATAGTTTTTTCTTAGCTATTCTTTTCCTAGCATTTTT
The DNA here is from genome assembly GCF_964263255.1 of Lissotriton vulgaris. NCBI lineage: Eukaryota > Metazoa > Chordata > Amphibia > Caudata > Salamandridae > Lissotriton > Lissotriton vulgaris. The sequence goes on along the minus strand of NW_028247670.1, from coordinate 189,225 downwards.
TCTCTTGTCTTTTGACATTGTTCTTCCATGCCTCAGTGGAACTCCTGTTTAGCGACTTCCTGCTCCTTGGTTATTGGTTCTTTTGGTCCAACCAGTTTCCTGGCGATGTTCCATGCCTGGAGAACTTTCCTTCAGCTAAAGAGGTTTATGTTTTAGGTGACACCTGTCGATTGGTGGGCCAACACCAATAAAGTGGCTTCTAAAAGAGTTTGTTTGTCCTTACCTTGGGGTCAAGACCTCCTGTATAAAGGAGGGACTGTTGCAACTTGCTCTTGAAATCAAGTTGTCGTTTCAGATGACCTATTTAAGTTGTTGGGACATGCTAGAAAATCACGAGGAACACATTTTACAATTTAAACACGCTTAATCTGTAGTACTAACCAAAAAATCAGTTCAGAAAAATGTTATGGGCACCTTATGGATTGAAGACAATATTGTATTTTTCAGGTTATTTTATCAGGATTCAGAGAATACCCCAAATACAGGAATGTGAAGGTGTTCGTACAAAAATTGTTCATCAACCATACAGATATTACGTGAAAAAGCACTCCAATATATGACTGTTGACCCTTGTGATCTTAGAAATAATATAGGAAGGTAAATTGCATATTTTTGTTTTTCGTGGCAAATCCCTTATGTTTGCAGAGGGAATTGTAATCAAATAACCAAAAGCATTTTTTTCCGATTTGAAATGTTGTAATTACTGATTGCTGAACACTCTTTTGTGTTTTGGCACCCCACCATTATTCTTTTAGGGATTAGAGTTCTTACAATTATTAGTAATGTGGGGGAGCAGAGGGTAGTGTGAATGCCGAAGAAAGTTGAAACTGGAAGCAAAGAAACAAGGTGTTCCATCCCCATGGCAGACAGACAGACTCTACATGAGCCATCAGGAAGTGCCTGTGGGGACAGAAAGTATGAATAGAATTACCAACTGGATGAAATCAATGTGTTGTAAAACAATTCAAATGGAAATATAGAGATTCAGCATAGATAGGATCAGCTTGAGTAAGTAAATGGAACCTTACGTTTACAACTATTGTAGGCAAAAATAATGTTAGGTATTTTTTCTTATTTAATATAAAAGGTATACTGAGAGAAGAAAAGCAAATTGATTAAGGCAGAAGATGTTGCTCTTCAAGGAACATGATTTTTGATTGAGGTTATATTATATCTAAATGGAAAATTATCTCCACACATGTATACGTTGTTTTGTTTTACGGTTACCAAAGACAAATACATATTTATAAAAGTTGATCCAGAGTGAACTACCTTTCTCAGTTGCAAAAGAGAATACAGCCTGACTCTCTTTGTTAGGATGCCTTTATCTAAATCTGCATGAATGGATCTCATGGCAAACAGCAATCAACAACAGACAAGGGATGTTAATATATGAAAAGCATTCCATTCTAAATGTCTGCTTAATAAATCCGGTGAAACGTATTGGAAATTCGTTAGTATGAAGACTAAAAGATGAATATGAGAATACATATTTTTCTCTATCAAAAGTTGTTGAGACCAGGATGTCTGCAGAGTCTTGGAACTCTGGGCTGGTTTTTCTTTAGTCTGTCTGTAGTGCTCTCCCTGGGTGAAGCAATTCTGCTGAAGGGTTGGTCATCAAACAAAGACTCTGCCTCCCATCATTGTTGCAAGGGTGGGTGGGTACCACCAGAATGCCTGAAAAATGCAGGAGGAGACAGGAAAGGAACTTGGATTCCCAGACAATCACAGGTTAACTAGGGCCAAAGCAGTTCCTGGTAGTTGTCCAAAGGGTGGTCAGCTAGCAAAAGATTCAGGAATGGCTTATAATGCCTGCAGGGCCAGCAATCAGCTGTCCTGGAAATATATAGCAGACAGCATAAGTGGTACAGCGTGCAATGGTTGTGTGGAAGCTTTATCCATACTCTCCACGTAATTAGAGCTGCGGGCTGAGAATTGAATGAACTCAACCCTACATACTCTTTCTTGTGAGGAGGGCATTGAAGAGAAATACACTGGTGGTTCACCTTCCAGGGCTCAGTACAACACACTTGTCTCTCCCTCCTTGCACTGAGGAATAGGAGCCTACCAGTGAGGGGCGATGTAGGATACTCGGCCAGAAGATATAGAGGCTTTGACAGAGGAGTGAAGACAGGTGGTGCTGCAAGTTGTGGAAGCAACATGGGAGGGATGAAAAATGCAAGAAAATAATTCATACTCCTTGAAGAATTGTGAACATGAAGAGACAAAAGATGGCGCTGATGGTGGCGGCCACTGAAGGCTCCAACCCTACATCTGGTGAAAAAAGCAAGGTCAAGTAATGCTCTCAACACTGATCTGGAGTGGAAGACGTTGAAAAGTTACGCTGGTTGACTCAGTCCAGCACATGTTTGAGGGGCTCTCTAGTAGGGTGAAGAGTGTGGATCAGAGCTTGGAGAGTGAGCAAGGTGACTCTGGTAGAAGCTACAGTGTCAGAGATCAACATTGCCCAGTATGAAATGTGTAATTTCAACTCATGTTCAGTGAGTTGTATCTTGATGCTGGATACTTGTCTGAAGTAAGCATGGGCGGAAAATCCGTTCCACTCGCGAATTTTGCGGATTTTCGGTAAATTCGCAATCCGTGAACGCTCGCGAATTTACCGAAAATCCGCACGCAGCGGATTTTTTTTTCTTGGTCATACAATTTTGCGGCGTGCGGTGTAGGTTCGCAATTGTGAACATGTAGGTGCGGCGGGCAGCAACAATCTCGCACTCGCGAAATTACAAAAATTGCAATTCTGCACAAGAAATCCACTAGCAAGCAGCATAGACCTTCTGAAAATGATGATTTTTATCAGAATAACTCCTCAGGTTGACATTTGCCTGCACTTTTTGGATTTGAGGCCTTTTGACTTTCTTTGGATCACTATTGTATTAGAAATCAACTTTCACAAGTAAGCTTGTTTGGGGCCTTACAGTTGCTGTAATGCTGTTCTGCAGAAAAACGAGTTTTGCAAAAGTGAAAGCATTCAGCAGGTTCAAAAGTTCAAACTCATCATTAGTAACAATTCCCTGTAGTGCTTCCTGACTGGGGCCCCTCCAGAGTTCAGTTGCTAGTTGCAACAATTGTATGACCCTGCTCTGACCCTCACAGCAGGCTCATAGAATAGCTACAAGTAGGCCACAAAGGTCCTGGAAAAAAAAATGCACTGCAACAGAAAGCAAATTACAGATAAGGAAGCAGGTGCCAGACTGGAATTTTAAAACAGTGACACATTAATAAATCAACCCCAAATTAATTCATGTCAGTTGAAGCAGGGCAGGTGCGCTTGCTTTTTCCCCCCATAATCTACAGTGATGATGAACCAGAGGGTGGCATTGATGTACCAGAGGGTGGCATGGGTGAAACAGAGGGTGGCAGGGGTGAAACAGAAGGTGCTGGGAACCTGTGATGATGAACCAGACGTAGAAACAACATATTCGCGACCGTTGCGAGCCGGCATGAAAGTTCGCAATTGCGAACTTGTACAAAACCCTCGCGAACTGGCAGAAATCCTTACGAACACAAAAAAAATCCACAAATTCGTGAGAATTCGCAGATTTTGCGGATTGCGAGTTTGCAAATTCGCAAAATTCGCGAACGCCAGATTCGTAAAATTCGCTCATGCTTAGTCTGAAGTTCCTGGATAACCTAAGGAAGGAAGCACTCCTTCATGTCGTGCTGGTTCCCTCAGAGAAGACTCTCCTGTAAATGCAATGGAAGCTACTTTGAGGGATCGTTTGGAGCTACAGGCGGAGCAGACTTAGCATCTGGTGAAATATGCCTATACTCCCTCTTGTAAGCGTCAAGCAGAAATACAGCTGGTGGCAGATTCATGATGGGCCGATGATAGTTAGGGGCCTTATCACATGTGTAGGATTCCTATTAATGCTTAGAAAACAATGTAGTCAAAAGTAATAATTGCCATATTTAGTGTTTTTTAGACAGAGGCTTTGTCACAAATGTGGCAAATGTCTTGTCTGATGTTTTACAATTGCTGTAGGGTATAATTTACCAGTAGCGGCTGCTACCGTACCTGGGTGGTGGGGGAATAAAAAAAGACCTAAACAAAAAAAAACACTTATCTGAAACGGCTGCTTCCTCTCCTTCATCCCCAGTCCCTTCTACACCTTCCTGCACTCCCTGCCAGCAGCAGGAAGCTCCCGCCTTCCCAGCCTCCCCATAGCCAACCCCAACTTAGCAATGCAGCCCTGTGATTGGTCTGAGCGCTGAGGATCAGCGCTGTGACGGGGACTGGGAAGATTGGCATGTTCCTTACCAGGCTGTGTAATGGAGCACTGCTTGGGGTGGCCCGAGAGGGCCAGCCAACCAGTTCTGCACACTTCAAGAGTGAAAACTACTCCTCTCCTCGCTATGCCAAGCCCCAACAGCCCGAAAGCCACTGAAAAATATAGGAAAAATAAAATGATAATAACAATAGTTATTATTATCTTATTTTTTATTTTTTTTCAGTGGGACGACTCTCCTCTGCCTTAGTGGAGGAGCCGCCACTGACTGTAATGTACTGGTAATCTGGTGGACGGGATATCCACCACATTTGTGATTCAGTACCCAGTCTGTAAAACTCTAAATAAGTCCCTATGTCTTTAGAAAAGTGAAAATCAGCTTGAGCATTCTTGAGAGTTTGCACCCTGGTCCTGGGTGATTACTGATCCTGGCCAAGTTTTAGGGTTTGGGGCTTGGCTCCTAGAGGTGCTAGGGTAGGGGAGATGTTGCAGCTGTTTCGAGGATTCTCACTGAAGGTTTGGGGTGGAGGGCATAATTGTGTTTGGTGTTACGCTTGATTGCTCAATACTTAGGGCCTGATTCAGAGTTTGGCAGACAGGCTTCTCTGTCGCAAATGCAAAGTAGTACCCTGCCTGCCAAACACTCATTCCATCGGGACTCTTTTGTACGCAGAGATATGTGTGTGCTCGCTCAAGTTTCTGTTGTTTTGTAACAATGTTGCATTTTTTTTTGGAACATCATTTTTATTGCAGTATCAAAATTTTGCATATACATTACAAGTATGGGTATTAAATCAATGCAGCGTGATGGTACACATTTCAACAACCATTATTAATCTGCTCGTGCCCCCAGCCAGGAAGTCGAGCTGCGGCAATAATATGTCCATCTCCTGCATCTTCCCCCCGATGTCCATTTCTTGAAATTACAGGAGGACGTGGACCGCTTTTAAATTTTTGCCCCTCCCCCTCCCCCTCTCAACCACCCCCCCGAACTCCCCCTTCCCCCCCCCCCCGTGGCAGCGCTGTAGTGGAATCCTAGAAAACGTAAGGTCTGGTATGTGCAAGAAGGAATGCAACTTTCGCTAATGGTGCGCTACTGGTGCGTTAGTGGGGTCAACTATATCAGAGTCCGTGTCCTCTCCCTCCTCCTCCCCAGTACCATCCTGGAGTGCCTGCACTATAATCTCCCACGCTGATGCCCTCTCCAAAGCTTTCTCATCTGCAGCCCTTCTAGCCAGCTGATATCGCAAAGTACTTTCGCATGCCGCCCACTTCAAACATTCATTATACCAACGCTGGTACGTGGGCCCCACCCTCGATTTCCAATTCCTGGTGATTTCCCTCTTCGCCAGTATCAATCCCATATCTATAAACCTGCTGGTCGTCTTATTTTTAGGCGTGTGGGGAAACCAGTGTAGTACTCCCACGGCTTTGGTGTATTGTATCTCTCTATCCGTGGCGCTGTTCAGTGCTTTCCCAATCTCCTGCCAATACTCCCTCTACTGGGGGCAGTCCCAGAGCATATGCCCCAAGTCCGCTTCCAGTGTGCCGCATCTAGGGCAGGCCGCTTGTTCCACTCCAAAGTACTGCTTCAGTTTCCCTGGGGTAAGATATGCCCTACGAAGAATATAGAAATGTATAAGCTGGAATCTGGCGTTTCTCGTGCTCTTCCGTGCCCTTCGCAGCAGTTGGTCCCAAGTGGTATCGGGAATCTCCATTTGGAGGTCTAGTTCCCATTTAGCCTTCAGGGCAGTGAGCGGCTGCAGGGTTTCTCGCAACATTCGAGAATACAGACAGGTCACTGCCTTGAAGGTTCCCGCCACCATCATCGTGTATTGACATGCCATAGAGGTAGCGGGTTCCTGCAGTCCTTCGCCCCAGTGCTCCTGCATGGCGCCCGTCACAGCCGCGTGCAGAAGGTAGTCTCCTCTTGGTAAGTCAAATCACTCCTGCAGCTCCTGGAACGGAAGCAAGGTTCCATCCTCATAGAGGTCGCCCAGCACCTGGACCCCAGCGTCCTCCCAACCCAGCAGCCTCGACCAATCCCCACTATGAGGTAGGGCGGTGATCATGCCCAGCGGGATCTCCGGAGCATACATTCGACGGATTCCTGCCCGTTTGCGCGCCCGGTTCCAGCAGAGCCGAAACGTCTGTTCCTCCACGGCCAGGTCCCTGACCAGCAGTTTCTGATGAAGGGTAATTTACGCAAGCACGTGACGTGGGGTGCCCTCATCCCTGCCCTGTTCTGGGCCTCGGTACACCCTCGCGACCTCCTGGGTAAAGGTTTGCAGCTGTGCAGCCAGATAATAGCACTCAAAATCAGGTACTGCCATACCTCCCTCGTCCTTGGGTCGTAAGAGGGTGTCCAGCGCTATCCGTCGTCGACCCGTACCCCATAGAAATGCTATAATCAGTGACCTCAGACGGCGGAAGACAGAGCTGGGTATCCATATCGGCAAGGTTCGAAAGTAATATAGTAGCCTAGGGAGCGCCACCATCTTCAGCAAGGATACCCGACCCGTCATTGAGAGTGGTAGGGTGGTCCAGAAGTCCATATTCCCTTTCAAGGCGTTAATGCAACGGGTGATGTTACCATCCAGCATATCTGCAGGTGTATGATATACATTTACCCCCAAATAGTGCAGTCAATAAGGCTCCCATCTAAGTTCCTGTGCGGTGAAAGGGCACGGCTCTCCCCGTCTCAACGGAAACAGGCAAGATTTGGTCCAATTGACCTTCAGGCCCGACAACCTCCCAAACAATTCTAGTAAACGCCTCGCGCCCACCAGTTCCTCATCGGCATTAGCCAAAAACATCAGTAGGCCGTCCGCGTACAGCGAGATAGCATGCGGCCTGGCCCTGAAGACCAGCCCCTTATAGTAGCGTCCAGATCTGGCTTCCGCTGCAAAAGGTTCCATCACCAACGCGAACAAAAGGGGGGAAGGCGAGCATCCCAGCCTAGTGCCGCGTCGCACCGGATATGTACTCGAGATCAGTGAACCCACTCGAACCCTCGCCGTGGCGTCCATATATAATACTTTGGTCCAGCCAATGTAGCCCTCCCCTAGACCGAAGCGCCTCATCACTCCATACAGATAATCCCACTCCAGACTAGCGAAAGCTTTCTCGATATCTATGGAGAACACAAGGGGAGTAGACCCTTCCAACAACCGAGCTCCCAGTAGCCGAGTCAGCCTGCGGATGTTATGGGTAGTGTTCCGTTTTGGAATGAAGCCGGACTGATCAGTATGAATCAGACCTGCCATGTGGTCCAACAATCTATTAGCCAAGATTTTACTCTGAATCTTATAGTCCGTTGTGAGCATGGATAGTGGGCGATAGGAGGAGAGGTCACTACTCGCTCTACCAGGCTTCAATAGGGGAACCATAAGAGCCTCACACATGGAGTGCGGTAGTCTCCCTCTCGACTGCGCCTCATTGTAAACCGATTGCAGTTGCGGGGCTAAGTACTCCATATATTTACCGTAGAACTCAATCGGCAGGCCGTCGAGCCCCGGGGTTTTATTTCTGGCCATCTGTTTCACTGCGCATCCTATTTCCCCAATCGTTATAGCGCGGCCCAGCTCCTCCGCCTCTGTTTGTTCTAGTTGCGGCAACTGCAGCCCCCCAAGAAAGGTGTCTAGGTCCTCTACCCCGCCCACCAGCCCGCTCTCATAGAGGCCCTCATAATATGTCTTGAACCTATCCAAGATCCCGGCCTGGGTGTGGCAAAGCCCGCCTCATTCCTCCTGGATGGACACAATGGGGGTACCCCTCCGAAGCGGATTGGCAAGCCAGGTCAACATTGTCCCCACCTTATCGCCCTCCGCATGCGCCCTAGTCAGATAGACCTTGTGATCGAAACTACGTAATCGCTCCAACTCCGCCGCCATCGCTTCTCTGGCTTTACTAACCCCCTCCTGAAGCTCGGGATGATTCGGGCGCTCCCGTTCCAGCTTCCTCAACCCTCGCTCCGCACGCTCGAGGTCATCTAACAGTGTCTTGCGGGCACCTGCAGTAGCCCCAATACAGTGTCCCCGAATCACCACCTTAAACGCATCCCACTCTACAGCCCTGGTGGACGTGGTGCCACTGTTCTAATCGAAGTAACAAGACACTCGCTCCCCCAAGGCCTCCCTAAACAACAAATCATCCAAGGTATCAGGTTGTAGTCGCCAAGTTGGAACACAAGAAACATCTACCATCCAATTCAGGGATAACAACAAGGGATTATGGTCAGACAATGTGCGGGCCAAGTATTCTGCCCTGCCCACCGCTGCAAGCACGGGTGAAGAGCATAGAAACACATCCAGCCTGACATGTAGGTCGTGTATACTAGAATGAAAGGAATAATCCCTCGCTATCGGATGCAGCGTCCTCCAAGCATCACCCAAGTCCCAACTATACTGCCAATCTAATCTCTGTTTCGCTAACCTATGTACTGGTGATGAGTGTAATGGGGGGTGAGACCTATCCAATGTAGTGTCCACTACTGAGTTAAAATCCCCTCCCATGATCATAGGGCCCGCCAAGTAACTCGCCAATTTGCCCGAAAGCGTTGTCAGGAAGGTGGGCAAATCCACATTCGGAGCATACACACTGCACAATGACACCATTCGTCCCCTAAGTCTCCCTTCCCAAGCCACAAACCTGCCTTCTGGATCTATTATTTGTTTGGTGACCTGAAAGGGAACCCCTGCACGTATCCAAATCATGGTGCCCCTTGCAAAGGCCGAATACGTTGTATTAAATAGCTGCCCCCTCCACCGTCTCTGCAGTGCCACTCCCTCCTGTTTCGTGAGGTGCGTCTCCTGAAGAAAAGCTATATGCACTCCCCTACGTGTCAGATAAGCATGGACTTTGTGTCTGCGCACCATAGTATGTAGACCCTGTACATTCCAGGTCACACATTTTAAAGCCCCCGAGTTAGCCATCCCCTCCTGCATCCCCGGACATAACAATAACAATTTCTGACCATGCGCTCATGCCAACACAATACTGATCCCCCCACCCTCTCCAAACAAAGAAACCCCGCACCCTTCCAACCCCAACCTGAGCTTCCCCAACTACTCTCAGTTCCCACCCCCCCAGGACAGGACCCCCCTTATTCAGAAGAGAACGCATCTAAACTGTTCAACTAGGTAATATTCCCCTCAAAGAAACACGCTACAGCTCGCAGTCTCCACTGCGATGACCTTAAGGGCCAGTAGGGCGCAGTCCGATACCGAAGGAGTCCGTCAATCCAGATTAGCCCCGCATATCCCACCCCACAATCCCCTCATGATCACTCACAAAGCTCCACAATAATGTTAAGCTGCACCCACGGGCACGGCACCCCAGTGTCAGACCATCAGTTCAGTCTCCAAAGCATGTTCCTCAGGCCTCGACGATCTCTTCCGATGTTTGAGGTGTTACAATGGGGCCCTTGGCACCACCAAATTCTGAAAGTTCCGTTTCCGATCCCGTATCCTGTTCCTCTGAGTCTGTGCCCTTCCTGGACTGGCTCCGCGTTGTTCCTGAGAGGTTCACCACTGCCTGCAAAGCCGCCTTCCGCTCCTCCTCGGTCTGCGACACTGATGGTTTCCCAGTTCTACGCCGATTCTTCCGAATTCGTTGCGATTTCCTGATCGGCTGTTTCGTTTGCGCCTCTTCTTCCCTGAGTCTGGCTCTGTCTGTCCCGGCCTTATATGTGTCCCACCATGCCCAAGCGTCTGCTGAGGTGGTAAAGTAAAGCGATTTATCGTCCACCACCACCCTCAGCTTCGCTGGGAAGAGAAGGGAATATTTGATGCCCTCACCACGGAGTTCGCGCTTAAGCGACAGGAAGCTGGCCCTGAGCCTCTGAGTTTCAAAAGTGTAATCTGGGAACAGGGTAACCCTGTTATTGTCAACCTGAAAGGGCCCTGCTTCCCTGGCTCTCTGCAGTAACCAGTCCCGGTCCTTGTAATGAAGCAGTTTTATCACTACCGGGCGAGGGGGCAGGCCAGGAGCCGGCGGTCGGGTCGGGACTCTGTGGGCTCGTTCTAGCGAGAAGGAGGTAGGGAGTCCCTCTGGCGCCACTTCAGTGCGTAACCAATGGTCGAGGTAGCCCACCATGTCGTCTCCCTCGATTTTTTCCGGAAGACCTACCAGACGAACGTTATTGCGCCTGCTTCTGTTTTCAGCGTCCTCCGCTCTCCTCTCCAATACTTTCAGTCTGTCCAGAGCATCTGCCATCTGGCCCCTTAGCGTTTTATGATCCGGGGTCAATTCTTGCAGGGAAATCTCCACGCTCTTGACTCTGTCTTTAAGTTTATCGTGTTCCGCTTTCAGAAGACCCAGGCCTGTCGCCACCTGGGCAATGTCCTGCTGTAGAGTATCTTTTGTGGTTGTGATAGCCTCCAGTATGCGGTCTTGTATGCGCTGAAGAGCAGGGTGATCATGAGCCGCACCGTCCAGCGCTTCTGGGTCAGCTGCTCCATCTCCCTTTCCCTTCAGTTTCCCCATCCCGGCGATAGTAATCGTTGGCCCCGGAAGCCCAATCTGTTGCTATGTTCGACCACCGCTCAATCACCGTGCAGCCCTTTAGTAGTTCAGGACCTCGCCTCCGGAAAGTTCCTAAAACAATAGGGCCGGAGGTCCGGGACACACGTAGGACACTGAACAGGCCCCTCCCACTGGCCGATCCGGTTCTCGGATTCAAACGCCGGTGATGGGGTCCCCGGAGCCCCGGTCCGTACGTGGAAAGTGGTGTAGTCGCCTCACAAAGCTACCGCCATTTTGGGTCTTCCTCGACGACCTCTCCTGCTCTCCCGTTCCACCGTCGTACCTTCACCAAGGCAGGAAGGAGGGCACCCGTGCCACTTCACAAGGTTGAGAGAAACCCTCGGGTCCAGCTATTATTACATTACATTTCTTATATAGCGCCAGAATCGACCCCCGAAGGGGTATCTCCGCGCTTGCCTTGGGAACCCGTCCTGGTTTTTCCCTGTGAGATAGCCCCTACAGGGCATCCCCAAGGTGAAAGCCAGGCATCCCGCCGCGGGGGGGCCGTTGTGGAGATTAAGCAAGCTTAATGCCCAGAGTTGCAGAGTGTGAACCCATGATTAGGTCAGGCACCGAAGCGAGAATTATCGAGTCCGTGGACATTTGAGCTCAACACCCTGCCGCGTCGGGAATCGAACCCTGGTCCCGGGTCTGACCTCTGCTTCAGGGTCTGCCTGCTCTAACCAGTGAGCCACACTTCTCCACGTGGATTATCAGGATGATATCTGGGATCGGGCGCGGAGCTCCGGGCTCACGCTGCCTACCTCCTCGGCATCCAAGCCACGCCCCCCTTGTTTTGTAACAATGTTGCATACCGACAGCTCTGCTGTAGATGCAGGACTGGGTACACAGTCACGTTTTGTCAAGAAAAGGCTATATGTAATGCTGGCAACTGTACACAGAGGCCTGTGTGAGTTTTTTCTGCTGCACTTTTGAAGTGTGCACTCTAAGGTGTGTCACTCCAAATGAATGTGCTTGTCATCTTCTGCTGTGCTGCACTGTACGTGTGCACTGTGAGGGCTCTGTGCACCGCCAGCCCATGTTCATTAAGGGCGGTGCAGGCTGTCACAGGCACTCACAGAAGGGGTGGTCAATGATCCACTGCAACTCTGTACTAGAGGCTGCGTGTGCTCTCAGGACTGTTGCGACGTGCACTGAATGGATGCCTGCACTTTCAGCTGCTGTGCAGCACAGTGTACTGGCAGTGATGCCCTCTGAGGGACACACTGAGGGCTGCTTACAATATCAGTGCAACAAAGCAAAGTGAGGCGTATTCTGTCAGTAGTGCACCGATGGCTGCACGGACTGTCAATTGTGCATATTGAGGACTGTGTGCACTGGCAGTGGTGCTCGCTGAGGTCTGTGAACAATCAGCGAGACAGACTGAAAACCTTTCAGCTGTAAAGCATGGGAGATGCGCGCAAGTCAGTAGTGCATCTAGAGTTTCATGCACTTTCAGTCCACTGACAATGCCAAACACCATAATGCCATCAACTCAGAGGGTAGAGTGAAGCAGAATGTGGGAAGAAACAATAGGCACAGCACTAAGACAGATGCAATATCATATTCTTCTTGTTCATGAACCAAATTGCATCCCATTTCGCGTGTTTTGTAAAAGAACACTAAAATACAACTAGCACAATACGTGAACCAAAGAAAAAGGAAAAATAAGTGCAATGAAACAAAATGAAATAGACAGAAGGGCAATAATGCACGCAATAGGGGGAGTCACCCATTGAAAGGCGGGACAAACGTGAATGTTAGCCATAAAAAAGGAAGGGGATTTGGAAAAGCACACAAAGGAGCCAATGGGAAGCACGGAGCTTGAGCAATAACCCTTGAGGAGATGCAGCATGCCTCGCAGAGCAGCGCGTGCGCTATGACTCTGGGCTCGACCTAAAAAGTGATGGAGACAAAGGTGACCCCTGTGGGACTCCACAGTCGAGGAAGAAATGAAATAACCTAAGTTCAGTCTCTGACAAATAAGTGCCTAACTTTACATTTATTAAATTGCTGTGGATCCGTTTTTTTAAGGTAAGGTAAGTGTAAGCAGCAACTTTTTCACTTTTTAATTTTAGTATTTACTTTTTTTTACACATTCCCTTGCCTTGCACGGATAGACACCGAACATGATTAATAATGAAAAAATGCAAGAATCAACAAGGGCAAAACAAAGATCACAATTCGGTCCATAATCTCGTAATACAGTGCGACTGCAAATCACATGGCGAAAGAAATCCCATATCAGAGGTTTACACTCAAAATCAACATTTCCCTTACAGATCCAAGTTCCCCCAGTTCAGTATTTAGAAAGATTTTCACTCAATATCGAAGCGATTCTGCCATTGGCTGAAGATAAGATCCAATAGGGAAGCCCGCCATGCCAAGACACCTGAACTGGAACTGTGTGCCCCGATTAGAGGTGTGTCTGTTTCCCTGCAACGCTCCTCCAAGGATAGCCTTAACATAAACATCTGTTTTAACCCCTTAAGTGCTGATGACGGAACCGCTCCGTCATCAGCTAAGGGTGAGCTGTGCTGATGACGGAGCGGTTCCGTCATGGCCCACTCGGCGCACCTGCGCGGCGCGAATTTCGCGCCTGCGCTGACGTTCTATTGAGCGGGGCGGGCCATGACGGAACCGCTCCGTCACAAGCACAGGTCAACCGACGCTGGTGACGGAGCGGTTCCTTCACCAGCATGCGGCCGCCCCCCCCCTTAGCACTGCGGCGGAATAGCCGCCGCAGTGAAGGGGTTAAGGGCAACTGAGTGGTCTCTGAGTATCTCAAAGGTCGCATCAGAGAGAATGTAGAATTTCCACAATTCCAACACAAACAATAGAAACCCTTACTGTCCAGAAGGAGACTTTTCATACCTCCTATGTGTTTCACTGCTTTAACAGCTGGGGATATGGGGCCAGATGTAGGTGGGAGATTTTGGCCATTTACCGGCCAGTAACGTCCGAATTCGACCGTTACCGACCGGTAAATGGCCATGGAGATGTAGGGGGATAAAAAACATGCATTTTCGGTAATTTTACCGAATCGGTAATTTTACCGATTCGGTAAAATTACAGAATCGGTAAATTTACCGATTCTGTATATTTTACCGAATCGGTAAATATACTGGTCGGTAAAATTACCGAAAATGCATGTTTGGTATGTAGGTGCCAAATTTAACATTGACACAGGGCTTTGAAAATCGGTATTTTACCATGCAATACAATTGCATGGTAAAATACCGATTCAGGTGTACATGCGCATCTGTGCATGTACACCTGTGCCATGTGGCACACATACATGCCCTTAGGGTTCAAGGCCCATAGGATTCAATAGCAAATACCGATTCGGTATTTACCGAATCGGTAAATACCGAATTTACCGAGTTGGTACCTACATTAGAAATACCTACTCTTAATTACCGAATTGGTAAAATTCGGTAATTAAGAGTCGGTATTTCTGATTTTGCTACATCTTGCCCATAGTACCGTCAATATACACGTTGTCCTAGTTGTGATTTACTATCGACAGTACTGTACTGAGTATTGTGATTCTAAAACACAAAGTGTAAACATGACTGGTTGGCAGGCTGGATGACAAAAGAACAACTACAGGAGAGACAGCTTTCTAGGTGAGTATTACCACCGCATCATATATTGTTTTTAAAGGTTTTATATTAGTTATAGTTTTTGAATAGCGCTTACAAGATCCAGAGGCGTCAGAGCACTTTACAGAGCATAGCTATAGAGCACAGTAGACTGTAATAGTTACTACATTAGGCAATGGGGAGAACAGGTCATACATTTGATGTCTGGGAGAAACGTACCATCCAGAATCGCAGCCCAGAAGTTCTTAGGCCTGTTCTTGGGCTGCATCAGCTCACTTTATAGCTCAGTTTGGGTACAGCAATACATCAATTCCCTCTTCCACACGCGAAGAGTAGGGGAAGGGCCTCTCATCCAAGCTCTAGCGATACAACGTTTAGCCATAAGGAACGCCATATCAACAAGTCTTCGCTGTGAAGGACGCAAGGGTTTCGATTAGCCTAAGAGGGCCAATAACGGGTCCGGAACTAAGGCCAAGTTCGCAGTTCTGTTGTGTTCAGTATAAACCGACTGCCAGAAGGAGAAGACCACAGGGCATGACCACGCAACATGAAGGAAATCTGCCAGAGGGGCCCTGCATGTCTCGCACTTCAGGGACTCCCCAAGCCTGTACCTATGGAGCCTCTCCGGCGTGTAATATGTCCTGTTCAGGAACTTAAAATGTGTGAGCCTATGGCGGCCGTTGAGAGAGATTTTTCGGACACTAGCGCAGCAATAGCTCCAGAGCTCCTCACTCATATCAGGCCAAACGCGGCTTAGTATATTCCGCGTATAGCTCAGCTTGAGCAACCCAATAGAGAGTAGAAACTAATTTCATAGGGGATTTGGCGGTAACCACACAATCAAAAGTAGCGACCGTCACCGGTTCCTCCATGTGAATCCACGAGTAGGCGTGGGCTGACTGCGCTGCGTGGTAGTAGAGTTCCAAGTCGGGGGCATTCAGGCCACCAGCCACATACGGTCGAATCAGAATATGCCAAGCAGCCCTGGGCTGCTTACCCGCCCAAGCAAGACGCACCATCAGAGATTGCAGTCTACGAAAAAGGTGGACAGGGAGAACCATAGGGATGGTGTTGAATAGAAAAAGAAAGTGCGGGAGGACCACCATTTTCATTAACGCAATGCTTCCCAAAAGTGACAGTGGGAGGGAAATCCACTTCTCAACGTCGTCCTCCAGCTTAGATATAGCGCAGCCATAGTTGTCCCAGAGGACAATTTCTGAGTCCGTGTGGAGACGGATGCCAAGGTAGCGAACCGCCTCAGCAGTCCACTTTAGTGGATACTCTGGCTCAAACTCCACCGTAGCGGCTGTCAATGGGAACATGATCGACTTCGTCCAGTTGACCCGAATGCCAAAGAGGCATCCAAACAGGACCACCTTCCGCAAGACCGGAAAAAGATGAGTAGCGGTATCTCTAACATAGAGGAGCGTGTCATCCGCGTATGTAGAAACAATGATATTATACGTAGGGAAGCGAATACCGCGATTCCATTATATTCGCGTAGGGCGCATGCAAGGGGCTCGGCCACCAATGCGTAGAGTATCGGGATAGCGGACAGCCCTGCCTCGCACCCCTGCCCACCATTATAGAATCCGAAGTCAGCGGGCCAATACGTGTACGGGTCGTTGGCTTATAGTACAGCACCGACAAAAGCTGCAAAAATAGCTGGCCAACGCCCATCCTGCTCAGGACGTGGTGCAGGAATGTCCACTCCACCGAGTCGAATGCCTTTTCCATGTCTAAGAAGACAGCGACAGCCGACAGCTACAGGCGTGTGTGCTGAAAACGGCAAAGACTGTTCTGAGATTATAAATAAGATTGCGCATAGGGATGAAGCCAGACTGTTCCGGGGCCACCAGTGTCGTGACAAGAGGCTTGAAGCGATTAGAGAGCAGCTTAGCAAAGATTTTCGTGTCAACGTTCATAAGGGAAAGTGGACGATACGAAGCACATTCATTCGGGTCTTTGCCCGGCTTAAGGATCGCCAAGATAATAGCCTCTCGCATGGAGGGCGGCATGGAGCCTGAATTGACCATATCGTCAAACAGACTAAGCAAGCGAGGGATCAAAAGTTCAGAAAAAGCCTTATAAAATGCGACCGTGAGGCCATCACTGCCCGGCGCACTCCCACTCTTCATGGTTGATAGCGCCAGCATCACCTCATCTCTATCAAAGGGACGAACTAGAAATTGGCGGCGTAGATCCGAGAGCCACAGAAGCTCTATATGTGACAAGTAGTCCACAATTCGTTCCTCTAGAGCAGGGCCCCTCGAGGCATACAGGGCCGCATAATAGTCCCGAAAGCGTGCCGTAATCGTGTCGTTCGTGAGCGGGAAGTCGGAGTCCTCCGACCTCATCACTGGACTGGAAGTGCGCTCCCTGCCCGGCTTAGCCAAGCGGGCCAGGACTGCGCCCGGACGCTCGCCCTCACAGTAAGTCCTAGCAATAGCATACTTCCCCAGATGCTTAATCTCCAAGTCTGCCTCGTCATTGTATTCCCGAAGGACCCCAGCGATCTCCCGATCAATAGAGTCCCCACCAGACTTCAATCTCAACGCATCTAGGTCGCTAAGTTTCTGTTCCAGGAGCGCAAGGCGGCCCCTGATTGACTTCAACACCCCTCCATGTTTGGAGATAGTGACCCCCCTAGCATATAGCTTAAACGCTTCCCATACCGACTGAAACGAGTCAACAGAGCCCACATTAGTGTCAAAGAAAGTCTCCAGTGCCGTAAAAAGTTCCTCCTTAAAAAGAGGGTCTAACAAGGAGTAAGGGGGAAAGCACCAAGCGAAAGGTGGAATCCGCCGCACAGGCGTGGAGCACAACAGCAAATGGGGCGAGTGGTCCGAGTAAATTCGTGGCAGGATCTCGCATGCGCGCACACTCTGAAGGAAATAAGAGGACACAATCCAATAATCTATCCTCGTATGTATATTATGAGGGGCGGAGTAGTGCGTGAACCCACCCAGCGCCGGGTGTCGATGACGCCAAACGTCAGTCAAATCGAAATTTGTCAATTGCAGAGATAGTGTACGCGCCGAGGCCGAAGGCGCGCGGGGCGGGCCATCTGATCTGTCTTGCGCAGGCTGTCGAGTCAGATTAAAATCCCCCCCAAAAACGGTCTTGTCAGCATGCGGGTGTACCTTCTGCGCCAGGGCCATATAGAAGCAAGGGAGGTCAAAATTGGGGCCGTAAGTATTCACTCTACACATGTCTATACTCTTACCGGAGCAGCTTGTGAGTGTAAAACGTCCCTCATTATCAGTGACCATTGGCGACCAAGCTAGGGAGGACTTAGGGTTAAACCAAGTGAGGACCCCTCTGGCATGAGTAGTAAAACCTGCAGCGTGAGCATTATCGCGGAGCCCCCTATAATGGAGCTATCCGAAGGGAGGTGGGTTTCCTGCAAGACCGCAATGTCTACCCTATGTGTCGCAAAATACTGGAGGACCCTGCGGACTTTGCGGTGATCATTCAGGCCCCTCACGTTCCAGGTGAGGAACCGCAGTGTGTCAGGAGTGGTATCTCCCGCCGTCATGTCTCCCGCCATAAGGAACATGTAAGAGTCGTACCTGCCATGCACAATACAAAGATTGGGGGAGTCGCATTCACCCCGCCCAGTCCACTTACTTGCCTCAAACAACAGAACCAGAGGACAAAAATACATAGGAAAAATCCCCATGAAATCTCTATCCTGTCCCCCCACCCACGCCTGCCCTATCACAACTAGGCCGCGTTCATCCCTCCTCCCCAACAGGCAGTCTCCCACCCCCACTCATCCCCCACCAGCAAAACATCCCCAAACACCCGCTCATCCACACAGTAGACCCCCCACCCTCATAAAGAAAAGAAACCTTGAAATCAGTGGTAATACACGGGGGCAGATGTAGCAGACAAACACTTTGTTAACGACACTCAACAACAAGAGCATAAACAGTGCCCCCCCGTCACCTCCCCGCCTCTCCCCCCCAGAACTCTAAAGAATAAAAAGTGGAGTCAATATCACACCATGCTCAGTTGAAGAATAAAGAAAGAAAGGCCCACCCAACATAGAGGATCGTACACATCAAAGGGACACAAAAGCAAATATCGTGAAAGGCAGCAGGCCATATTAAGAGGCCAAAAAATCCCCAGTAGGCCATGTGAGGCACAAAAAGAGAAATGGCAAACCATCATAAGGCACAGAAAGCAGAGTGTCATCACTAATAGTTTTAAGGCAAAAAAAAAGTGCCAGTCCAGCAGAGTAGAGCGGCGAATACCTGAAGAGTAGACGTCGGGCCCTCCAGACACAGCAGCATCAGGGCCCCCATGCCAAGAGACATACCTGCCAGCAAAAATGAAAGAAGCCATGTGGTCCAGATGCCCCATAACAATCAACAAAACCCAAACGTGGGGCGATCGGGCGTCAACAAGTCCACAGCGTGCAGCAGTCAGTCCTGTTCCTCAATGGATCCCCCCTCCAGAGCATCTCCCTCCGACCTCGGCAATCGCCTCTCCCTCTGCCAGTCTCTCAGGGCCTTTTGCAGCGCCTTGGGATCCGTGAAGATCAGGGATCTTCCCTGTCGATTGACGCGTAATTTCGCAGGGTACAGCATCGCGTAATCCGCGCCGAGATCACGCAACTGACGCTTCATAGGGGCACACTGCTTCTGCGCCTCCTGCACCCGAGCCGTGAAGTCAGGGTATAAGGACAGGGTGGAGGCCTCGTACTGTAGGGGTTGATTTTCTCTGGCCAACTTCAGAGCAACATCCCGATCCCGGTAAATTTAAGAGTTTGGCTATGATGGGCCGCGGAGGGGCCCCTGGTTTGGGCCGTGGCCCTAAAGAACGATGTGCCCTTTCCACTATGAACATATGCGAAAAAGCATTGTCGCCGAGCAATTTCTTCAGTAGCCCCTCCATGAAGAGTTCCATGTTACCCGTCGGGGTACTCTCCGGAAGGTCCGTGACGCGCAGGTTGCAGCGGCACAAGCGGGCCTCCAAATCCTCAGTTTTGTCCAAAAGAGACTGCATGGCCCTGCCAATCTGCCTGTTATCCAACTCCAGCGTAGTGTGGGCCTCTTCGACTTCAGTGAGGCGGCGCTCCAACATATCAAGTCGTTCCGAATGCTTATCCAGCCTCTCCGTCATGCGGTCCATACGGTAAGTAAGAGCGTCCAGTTTTGCGCCTATATTGGTCATGCCCCCTTGAAGATTTTTTTTCATGGTTAGGAGGATCCCACGCAGGTCCTGTTGCTGCGCATCCTCCGTCGTGGTCTTATCAGCCACACCACCACTCCCAGCATCATCCGCTGTCTTCGAGCCCCTCTGGGTGAAGGAAAGCTTTGGCTGCGATCTATCTTGGTGCCCCATACTGTACCAGGGGGATACTTCCAGACCCCAGGCGCAGGTCCACCGCAAAAATACACCCCAACTGCGGCGTCCAGATGGCGCACCAGGCCCGCACCCAACTCCAGGGACCTATGTGAGGAGCAGCAGCCTGCAGGAGGGGGAGGCAACGCAGCCAGGGGACGAGGGAGGAACCACTATTCCAATGTGCCCAGTAAAGTCTCCAGGGAATGGGCAAACACCTGTAGGGTGAGAATGTCAGCGCCCAACGGCGGCCCTCCAGGCGTAGGCAGCCGGCCCACAGAGTCACCGGGCCCCAGGAGCAGTATCAGCACACACGTGGAAAGGCGAGGTGGCAGCAACAGGCTCTTCGTGCAGAGGTGGCAGCACCCAGGGAGAGCAGGGGCCAGAAGCTCCAGCCACACGCCACGGCGCAGCTCCCTCCAATAGCTCGCCTTCGTCGCAATCAAGAAGGGGCCACGGGGGGGGAACAGCATCCGCAGTCTCTCGTCTCACAGCGGTATAGCAGGGTAGTAAGTAGGGGCTGGGGCCGGCTCAGGCACTCACGGTTGTCCCTCGGTGGCAGCGTCTGCAGCGTCTCTCCCTCCAAGGGCCTCTCATGCGGCCGAGCACCTCCCGTCACGCCAGCTCCCCCCAGGTCACAGCAATGCAGGCCCAGCACCGGCACTCCAAATGTCCACACCGGAGGGAGGGGGGGCAAGGAGGAAGTAACGCCCCCCGCACAGTTCTCGCAACCCCCACTCACCGCCGCATACGTGGAGCTGCGTCGCAATCCGAAGTGCGGAGGCGCGCAGAGCTCCGCCATACAGGTCACGATCTCCTCAGCAGCTGGGGCAAGACTCGAGGCCGCGGCTTCACAGGCCCGGTGCTCCCCTCAATGCGGGATGCCAGAGCTCGGTCCCACAAGCCACAATCTTCGTCGGGAGCACCGCAAATGAAACCTCAGCGGTCACGCTCTCTCTGACGGTGCAGGACGCCTCGTACAATGCCCCAACTGAGCAGGATTCCTTAAGGATAGTCGTTCTGGGCGGAGGATCTCCGGACTCAGGCAGCCATCTCGGTTGACGGCTAGCTCCACGCCCTGCTGGAGCATAGTTACATGCATTAAAAACATACGTAAGGGAGAAAGCAGGCAAGGGGAGAAAGGATTAGAGCAGGGAAGGTAGATAAAGAATGAAAGAGGGAAAGAGGTGGGGGAGGGTGAAGGAAACACAACTGGGAGACGAGGAAAAAACAGTGTCCAACGTTCGGTGTGCTCTGATCCCAGTGGAAATGGTGTACCTCCCACACCTCCGCTGTGTGTGGCTCCCTTTCACGCTGTGGACTCTCTCAGAGGGACTCTGTATCGGGATCTAGCCCAATGCGCCTGCCCGAATAACTACATCATCCGAGTGTCCTGGGCGCGGGACTACATTACCCAGAATTCCCGGCGGGGATTCTGGGATATCTGTGGGCCAAACAGGAAGTCCGGTGTCAGTGATTCTTCCTGGATTCGGAGGCGGCGGCTGCTCCTCGGATCGGCGCTATTCCAGAGGCTCCTTGTGTTCCTGATTGACCGGTATTTGCGGGAGCAGTTGTTTTGTTCCTTGATAGCGCGCTGGCTAGCGTGCTAAGCGATGTTTTGACATTGGGTGATTTCCGATCTAGAAATCACGGAGACGGTTGAGGTTTGGATATTCGCCTCGCGGCTGCGAGGAAACATTCGGGATCTTGAGCGCTTCGCGCTATTGTTCAAAAGCTTAATGGAGTGCGAGTATTTTGGTGTTGCTAAGAACCTTCAAGTGGCGGAGTGCAGGGGGGGATTGTAGGACCTCCGCACTGCCGTCACAAACCCAAGGTATAGGGTTCATTTCATAGTGTAATTTGTGACAAGGCAATTACCAAAGCGGAGTGTGGTAGTGAAGGAACTACGCACTGCCGTGTTTGGTTTTACATCAAGGGTACAGTTAACTCCGAACGTATAACTTGTGGAATAAATACCAAAGCGGAGTGTGGTAGTAAAGGAACTACACACTGCCGTGTTTGGGTATTCTTGAGAATGCCATGAAATAAGGAACACATCAGTGTCCTTTCAAAACATATAACAGTGTGAAGTTTTCATTTATCATTTGATGCACAGGAAGTGCCCTTTCATTATACTTTTTGGAATCCTTTTACAAACTCCTTGTTATCTCAGTGGAGTAGGTTTAAGTCAGCTTTTTAGGCTTTTACACTTCACAACCAGGCTTGTTGGTAATACCTTTCTTTTGAATTGATCAGGAAGGAAGACGGGAGATACAGCAAAAGGGTGGTGTAGAGTCAATCGTTTTCAGGTGAATACATGTGGGTATGGTGTTAGTAAGAACTAATGAGAGTAGGATTAAGTAATGTATTAACCTGTGTATTTTTGTCTTCCAGTTTCTTTATCCCTGCTGCCCCTTCCTTCTTCTCTTTATTCTTTCTGGGTTTTTCCCCTTTTGGGGTTTTTTCCCTCGCCGTATCGTCTGAGCACCCTGTGTTTATACTTCAGGGTGTTCGGTCGGTCCGGAGGTGGAGCATTGTTGCTGCTCGTGGATCCTGCGGAGTGCAAAACCTTACAGAATCACTGACCCAAGAAATACACTCTGCCTGGTTCATGTGTAGCAACAATGGCGTCCATGGAGGATGTGTTACAATCTTTGGTCCTGGTACAGCAGGAGCTGGCCTCCTCCAAGGCTGACACAGCAGCATTGCGGGAGAAGGTGGAGCGGTTGAGTGGTAATCCGTTCAACGCTTCTGCTTCGACTTCTAATGTTCAGGTTACGGTACCCCCACCCATTCCTTTGGCTACTCCTGAACGGTTTTCAGGGGATCCTCGTAAGGTGCATGTGTTTATGACACAGGTTCTCATGCATTTTTCTTGTAAACCATCCTCGTTCCCCACAAACCATTCAAGGGTGGCCTTTTTGATTTCGTATTTGATAGGGGATGCAGCAGATTGGGTGGTACCCTTGGTAAAACGAGATGATGCTATTCTGTCCAATTGGGCAGAGTTTAAAAAGGAATTTGAGAGGGTCTTTGACCGAAGAGCAACTACTTTTAGTGCTGATTGAGAGCTGTTGACATTAAGGCAAGGCAGGGGCGAATTGATAACATACCTGACTGCCTTCAATAGGCTTGTGGCCGAAGCGGCATGGCCAGAGGAGAAAAAATTGTCTTTGTTTTATCAGGGGCTACACGATGATTTAAAGGATGTGGTAGCACAGGTGGATCCTCAGCCTACTTCCTTTGTGGACATGGTAAACCTGGTGTTGAGGTTGGATAGTAGACTTACGGATAGGGGTAGTAACAGGAGACGGTGGGAAAGAGGAGCGTATTTTGGAGAAAGAAACCCGAGGAAAGTCTCCGGGGGTACGGACAATACGTCTGAACCAATGGAGATAGGGGCTCTCAGAGCACCGTTGTCTAGAGAAGAGAGAGAAGCCAGAAGGGTACAGGGCTTGTGCATGTACTGTGGAAAGAAGGGGCATTACGTCCGGGAATGTCCTTCTAAACCCAAGTCATCAGGGACTTTTGGTAGGTTTAAGAAGGTTGCTGTATCTAAAACTGTATCAGAAAGCGAGCAGAAGGAAGACCGCACAGCGGGAGTAGATGGGGAACAGGCATGGAAACTTACCTCCCTGTCCTCTTTGGGTGATGAGGAAACAGAGCCCCACTTGGTGGTGGTGATGACGTTAGAATACGAGTTAGAAAGATGTCCGGTAATGGTGATGGTGGATTCCGGGGCGACTGGTAATTTTGTAGACGAAGGTCTGGTAAGACGTCTAGAATTGCCTCGTGTTTCTAGGGAGACGCCGGAGGATGTGTTTGCAGTTGATGGGCAGCCGTTAACCTCAGGTCAGATAACGGAGAAGACTGGTGATTTGGGGTTATCAATGGTGACACAAGGGTATGTGCATTCTGAGGTGTTGTCATTAAATATCATAGATGCTCCTCAGTACGAAATCATTTTGGGCATGCCTTGGTTGCATAAACATAACCCTGTGGTGGATTGGCAATCAAAGACTATTCAGTTTGAACCAGAGACATGTAATGACCATTTAACTCCTTGTATGTCTGCTAATGTCACTGTGTCAGCCACCCCGTTTTTGGCAGCTACGGCTGCGGAAAAAGACGTCAAGCTACCGGTGGCATACGCTTCTTACAGTGATGTGTTCAGTGAGGTAAAGGCAGAAGCTCTGCCCCCTCACCGGGAATATGACTGTCGAATCGATTTAGTGGAGGGGGCGTTGTTACCCTCCTGTAGAGTGTATGCTTTGTCTGTGCCAGAGACCTCCCATCTGAAGGATTACATTGAACATTATTCTCGCTTGGGGTTTATTCGACCCTCTCGCTCTCCCGCAGCTTCCCCTCTTTTTTTTTATATCAAAAGCCAATGGGGACTTAAGAGCCTGTGTGGACTACAGGGTGTTGAATAAGAACACCATTCGTAATCGATACCCTCTTCCACTCATTTCGGTTTTGCTCGATCAGGTGAGAGAGGCCAGGATTTACACCCGTTTAGATTTACGTGGGGCATATCACCTGGTCAGAGTAAGAGAAGGGGATGAGTGGAAGACGGCGTTCAAGACACGGTTTGGTCTGTATGAATACTTAGTGATGCCCTTTGGGCTTTGTAATGCCCCTGCAGCATTCCAGTTTTTCATAAACGATGTGCTAAAGGAAAATGTGGATCAATTCGTGGTGATGTATATAGATGACATCTTGATATACTCTCAGGACGTTTTATGCCACACGAAACATGTCTGTAAGGTTCTGGATAAATTGAGAGAACATCATCTATTTGTAAAGCTGAGTAAATGTGAGTTCGGGGTGCGAGAGGTGGAGTTTTTGGGTGTGAATCTTAGTCCTAAAGGATTACAGATGTCCGAGAGGAAGGTACAGGCGGTGAAGGATTGGCCAGCCCCTAAGAACGTGAAGGAGGTACAGAGCTTTTTGGGGTTTGCCAACTATTATCGCAGGTTCATCATGCAATTCTCCCAAACCGCTGTCCCTATCACCAGGCTGTTACGGGAAGGGAGGTCATTTGAGTGGACAGTGGAGGCTGAGCAAGCTTTTCAGGCATTGAAAAAAGCCTTTACTACCGCTCCAGTGTTGGCACATCCTGTTTTGGAACATCCATTTATAGTTGAGGCAGACGCTTTGGATGAAGCCATAGGGGCAATCCTGTCTCAGAGAGATGTACACACTGGTCAGCTTCATCCTGTGGCCTACCTTTCGAAAAAACTGAGTTCGGCTGAGGTTAACTATTCAATCGCGGAAAAGGAACTTTTGGCGATAAAAAAGGCTTTCCAGGAGTGGAGGCCGTATCTGTGGGGGGCATGTCAGGCAGTAACGGTATATACAGATCACAGGAATCTCCAGTACATGTCCTCTGCTAGGCACCTTACACAAAGGCAGATGCGGTGGATGCTGTTCTTTTCCGAGTACAACTTTGTAGTAACATTTCGTCCTGGCTCGGAGAACAGGAAAGCGGATGCTCTTTCTAGACAGGGAATCCCCATCAAACAAAGTGCAGAGGAACAGTCAATACTCCCTTCCACGAAGGTGGTTTGTGTGATCAGAGCCGAGAAGTTTCTGGAGGACATCAAGGACTCTAGGTCCATGGAATGTTGGGTTCGTTGGGCTTCTGCCAAACCAGACAGGAAGATTAGGCAGGGTTTACCCTTCTACGGAGAGTGCTTGTTTCTGCCTAATGTAGAGATTAGAAAGAAGGCATTCAGTTGGTGTCATGAAGCTCCTGCGGCTGGACATCCAGGGATCACAAAGACTGTGGAATTGCTTAGGAGGCATTTCTGGTGGGAAACGTTGGTGAAAGACACCACTCAATGGGTGGGTAGATGTGAAGTCTGTGCTAGATGCAAGGGGGAAACAACAAAAAAGAAAGGTTTGTTGATGCCCATGCCCACGCCTGATCGCCCATGGTCAAACATTAGTTTGGACTTCATCACGGGCCTCCCGAAAGATCAGGGAAACACCGCAGCACTGGTGGTTGTGGACAACTTAACGAAAATGGGTCATTTTGTACCGTGTGTGAACCTCCCCACAGCTAGTCAAACAGCGCAGATAATGGCATCACAAGTCTTTCGTTTGCATGGCATTCCGAAAGTTATTGTGTCCGATAGGGGGCCTCAATTCATTGCTCGTTTCTGGAGAGTGTGGTGTCGTGCATTGGGCATCGAATCAGCGTTGTCTACTAGCTTCCATCCACAAACGGATGGACAGACAGAACGTCTGAATCAGACTCTAAAGAAGTATTTGCGTTGTTACGCGAAGGAGGCTCATGGGTCTTGGGTGGAACTGTTGTGGATGGCGGAGATGGCATACAACAACGCTTGGCATAGCTCCATAGGTATGTCCCCGTTCAAAGCGAACTATGGGTATGATGTACGGACTCTGCCGATACATATTCCGGAAGAGCTAGACGATAAACCCACGGTGAAGGAGAGGGTACTGACATTAAGGAAAATACACAGAGCAGTGCAAGAACATCTGATGAAGGCCAAGGAAACGTACAAACGATGGGAGGACAGACATAGGGTACCTGGTCCTCAGTTCGAGGTAGGAGACAAGGTGTGGCTTTCAACCAAATATATCCGTTTCAAACTCCGAAGAATATTTCATCCGCGTTTCATAGGGCCCTATCCTGTGGTGCGTCGCATCATTCCTGTGGCATACAAGTTGAGGTTGCCTGAATATAACACAATTTCCTATGCACACAACTTATCAATTTAGGTACAATTATATCTTAAGCAAACATCCAGTATGTTTGGTCCTAGAAAATAATAATCCGCTTCCTCTGTTTGAGCAAATGGTGTTGTTTTATTGCCCAAAAGACCTTACGCCAGCCGACACGTGTTTCGTCAGAGTACAGATTGCTCTGACTCTTCAGGGCTTTCTTGCAATGATGGCGTATATTGTAATTCCACTTGACCGGTGATACTTCCAACCCGGTAAGGGTGTCATGTACTTTCAATGGATGTAACTATTCCTCCCGCGTATCTTCAGTAACTTCACCAATTCGTGTTTAGTGAACAGGTAGCTGAGTCTTGGAGACGAATAGGCAGACACAATAAATATGGTGAGATCCACTCGACACTGTTAATGGCGACGAGATCCAATGTAAGCGAGAGGATCGCTTGTAAGCGTGTGAAACTTGCACTAAGGAGTCCGTATGTCCCTGGACCTGTGAAATCGATTGATCCGCGAATCCGGCGTTCTACTTTCCCCGAGTCATTGTGAAAAACGGAGTTTGCCTAACACGTTAAGAATCCACCCGGTGTTTCATGTACAGTTGCTGAAAAAAGCTCTTACAACACGCAGAACAGCGCCTCCTGTGCTGGCCAAGGATGGGAACCTGGAGTATGAGGTGAGATCCATCAAAGACTCCAGATTCCGCAGGGGTGTGCTGTGGTATTTGGTCTCATGGAAAGGATACGGGGCGGAGGAGGATTCATGGGAACCAGTGCACAACGTCCATGCTCCCAGGGCTGTGCGAACATTCCATGTCAGATTTCCCGCAAAGCCTGGGCCTAGGAGGCGCTTGGGGGGAGGGCGTACTGTTGGGATCTAGCCCAATGCGCCTGCCCGAATAACTACATCATCCGACTGTCCTGGGCGTGGGACTACATTACCCAGAATTCCCGGCGGGGATTCTGGGATATCTGTGGGCCAAACAGGAAGTCCGGTGTCAGTGATTCTTCCTGGATTCGGAGGCGGCGGCTGCTCCTCGGATCGGCGCTATTCCAGAGGCTCCTTGTGTTCCTGATTGACCGGTATTTGCGGGAGCAGTTGTTTTGTTCCTTTATAGCGCGCTGGCTAGCGTGCTAAGCGAGGTTTTGACATGGGTGATTTCCGATCTAGAAATCACGGAGACGGTTGAGGTTTGGATATTCGCCTCGCGGCTGCGAGGAAACATTCGGGATCTTGAGCGCTTTGCGCTATTGTTCAAAAGCTTAATGGAGTGCGAGTATTTTGGTGTTGCTAAGAACCTTCAAGTGGCGGAGTGCAGGGGGGGATTGTAGGACCTCCACACTGCCGTCACGAACCCAAGGTATAGGGTTCATTTCATAGTGTAATTTGTGACAAGGCAATTACCAAAGCGGAGTGTGGTAGTGAAGGAACTACGCACTGCCGTGTTTGGTTTTACATCAAGGGTACAGTTAACTCCGAACGTATAACTTGTGGAATAAATACCAAAGCGGAGTGTGGTAGTAAATGAACTACACACTGCCGTGTTTGGGTATTCTTGAGAATGCCATGAAATAAGGAACACATCAGTGTCCTTTCAAAACATATAACAGTGTGAAGTTTTCATTTATCATTTGATGCACAGGAAGTGCCCTTTCATTATACTTTTTGGAATCCTTTTACAAACTCCTTGTTATCTCAGTGGGGTAGGTTTAAGTCAGCTTTTTAGGCTTTTACACTTCACAACCAGGCTTGTTGGTAATACCTTTCTTTTGTATTGATCAGGAAGGAAGACGGGAGATACAGCAAAAGGGTGGTGTAGAGTCAATCGTTTTCAGGTGAATACATGTGGGTATGGTGTTAGTAAGAACTAATGAGAGTAGGATTAAGTAATGTATTAACCTGTGTATTTTTGTCTTCCAGTTTCTTTATCCCTGCTGCCCCTTCCTTCTTCTCTTTATTCTTTCTGGGTTTTCCCCTTTTGGGGTTTTTTCCCTCGCCGTATTGTCTGAGCACCCTGTGTTTATACTTCAGGGTGTTCGGTCGGTCCGGAGGTGGAGCATTGTTGCTGCTCGTGGATCCTGCGGAGTGCAAAACTTAACACTCTGAGACTCCAGGGCATAAATACAGATGCAGAATGCAGAACAATGTCATACATTCACCCCAGTACAGAGATCTGGGCCTAAATCCATCGAATGTATGACATTGTTCTGCATTCTGTCCATCAACTGTAGTTTTTGCATTTGTCACCCCGAGTGGGATGGGTATGCTCAGACATGAGTCCCGTGCTCTCCACACCACTGGATTCAAGCAAGCCGGGCTGGGGTGGTGTGGAGTGCAAAAAAACGATGAATTTAGGCCCAGATCTCTGTACTGGGGTGAATGTATGACATTGTTCTGCATTCTGTCCATCAACTGTGTTTTTGCATGTGTCACCCCGAGTGGGATGGGTATGCTCAGACGTGAGTCCCATGCTCTCCACACCACTGGATTCAAGGAAGCCGGGCTGAAGACGACTGGAATGCCAGAAACCGGTCCTCGGAAGCTTGTTTCCGGTCCAGAGAAGGCATGGCTTGGCAGTTTGGGCTGGACTGTTCCCAGGAGGCACAGGGTCAGACTGATTTGAATATGGCCATGTCTGAACTGGGGTGGTGTGGAGTGCAAAAAAACGATGGATTTAGGCTCAGATCTCTACACTGGGGTGAATGTTGGACATTGTTCTGCATTCTGTCCATCAACTGTGGTTTTTGCATTTGTCACCCCGAGTGGTTTGGGTATGCTCAGACGTGAGTCCCATGATCTCCACACCACTGGATTCAAGAAAGCCGGGCTGAAGACGGCTGGAATGCCAGAAACCCGTCCTCGGAAGCTTGTTTCCGGTCCAGGGAAGGCATGGCTTGGCAGTTCGGGCTGGACTGTTCCCATGAGGCACAGGGTCAGACTGATTTGCATATGGCCATGTCTGAACTGGGGTTGTGTGGAGTGCAAAAAAACAATGGATTTAGCCCCAGATCTCTGCACTGGGGTGAATGTATGACATTGTTCTGAATTCTGTCCATCAACTGTGGTTTTTGCATTTGTCACCCTGAGTGGGATGGGTACGCTAAGACGTGAGTCAAGCAAGCCGGGCTAAAGACGGCTGGAATGCCAGAAACCGGTCCTCGGAAGCTTGTTTCCGGTCCAGGGAAGGCATGGCTTGGCAGTTCGGGCTGGACTGTTCCCATGAGACACAGGGTCAAACTGATTTGCATATGGCCATGTCTGA
Organism: Lissotriton vulgaris; assembly: GCF_964263255.1. Classification (NCBI taxonomy): domain Eukaryota; kingdom Metazoa; phylum Chordata; class Amphibia; order Caudata; family Salamandridae; genus Lissotriton; species Lissotriton vulgaris. The sequence continues at coordinate 159,526 of NW_028247670.1, read as the reverse complement.
ACTGGGGTGGTGTGGAGTGCAGAAAAACGATGGATTTAGGCCAAGATCTCTGTACTGGGGTTAATGTATGACATTGTTCTGCATTCTGTCCATCAACTGTGGTTTTTGCATCCTGCTAGGTAAAGCACCTAAGCAGGAACAGGGAGGGTGCCAAGCCTCAAGCCTGGCAGTGCGTCCCTAACAGTCCCTGAACACAAATTCAATGAACAGCATTTCAAGGAAATAATCCTCAAGAGTCAGAAGCAAAATGCAAACCCGAAGGTTTATTGAAATAATTCAGGGTGTAATACAAACAGTAGAAATTAATCAAAATGCATAGTAAATCAGTACGAGAAATTAGCATAAGGTTCATTCAAATGCAACAGTTAATGACATGAAGTCATGGCCAAAATATTCTAAATCCAAATTAAAGGAGGAATCAACAAGGGTTTTTGCCTCCAAAGCTGGGGAGTCAGAAAGCTGGCTCACCTCTAGAATTCAGAGTTTATATAAGAAAATTCACCATAGAAGTCAATAAAAAGCTCACAGTTAGTATAAGGTGAGCAAAGTTAAACGGATCACATTACAAAAGTAAAAAAGTCACCTATTGCCACCATTCTAGTACTAACCCCTTATTCAATATTACTATGCCTTATTCTAATCTCTTGTCATCAGATTTGGCAGTACCAACTAGTTGGAAATTAATGAAAGTCACACAAGTGAACCGCTACTGGTAGGAAAAGCCAGAATGTAACAAAGGATTTGTAGGAAGGTGGCTCTCTATATAGTGCACTAAAATGAAGTACATTGTGCAGAGAGTTCAGTTCATCCCAGCAAAGGCAAAAGTAGATGACCCTAACAATCAATGTGTGGTAGTGTGTGTGAGCAGTTAGGCTTATCAGTTAGGCTTATTAGTGCTAAACATTTGTTTTACTCACAGAGGCAACAAATGAGACACACAAAATGAGACACACACTCAAGAATAAATCTGGGACTAGTTTGCAAAAAGAACATGTATCTTTATATATGTTTTAGGTAATGAAATCAGTATGATTATGCAGCTGCGTTTCCAAAATGTAGTATAAAATAGTTGCAGTAGAAAATACTTACACAACGTCAAGGATTTACTGTGATGGTCATAGTAGAATACCCAGCAGTAACCTGCAACACCGTCAAACCATTTTGTATTGCAGGCAATGAAGGGAATAAGGTGACGGGCAGAACTATCAATCAAAAACCATTGCGGTCTATGGAAAAGCATAAGGGCTTTTGCCAGTCTTGGGGTGACAGGCTGGACCGCCAATCAGCAGCCGTCGTAGTCAGCGGTAAAAGCTAACAGGCTTTTGCCAGTTGCATTTGGGTTCTACTCTTTCAGAGCAGAGGTCTTCGGGATCCCAGGACCCAAGTGGGACAGGCAATTATCGATTACCTTGCCCAGGGACGCTGGATGCAGGGACATGTAGAAATGTCCGTCACCAGGGGTGGGTGCACCAAAGATGCACCTCAATCGGTCCGTCAACGAACGGCGGTTGTGCCAAGACGGTTTCTGCCACACTGCCGATGCCACACACAGGAGATGCAAAATCACAGGAGCGAGGTTGTTTTCAACGTCGGCTGCAGGTGCTGTGGAATGCCCTCTTGTTGCAGTGAAGACTGAAGGGGTCGATGGCCAGACTGGCTATCAACAAACCTTTGTTGTGGCAAATACATTTGATAGGGACCTCACGGGCTGGAGGTCAGTGGGAGGGGAAACATCCTTTACAACGCAACTTTTACCACGCAGTGCTTTTACAACGCAAACCATTACAACGCATTGCGCTGGGGGGCGCTCTAGGATAGGGAATAGATTTAATTTACTATCCAACACCTTCCCTACTATCCACGGGGACTGGAGTTGGAATAGTAAATTAAACTATTCACTATCCAGCACCCCTCAACACTATGTGTTGTAAAGGCATGCGTTGTAAAACTTGCGATGTAAAAGCATGCGATGTAAAAGCATGCGCAGTGATGTCATACTTCCCAGTGGGAGTGATTTGCCTGAACAATTCTCTTAACCTGGACTTCCAAGCATCAAAGTAAGCAACCATTTGCTATGGTATGCTTAGGATGCTACGAAAAATCCTTCCTCTCCTTCTTTTCACTTCAAAGAGATTGGCTGTCCAGGCTCAGAATCTCCTGTGCTTGGACTATGATAACTCTCTTTATCTGGGAGCGCCGAAGGCTATAATAAGGAAGTTGCAGGTGGAACAGAATTCGGCCGCCCAGAATTTATGCAAACTTCTAAAACATCAGTCTGCCCAACCTGCCTAGAGCACCCTTAATTGGCTCTCCGTGGCCGAGAGAATCAAATTTAAATCACCCTGCAGCCTTCATAGGGCACTCCGCGGTAAAGTACCTTCGATCACCTGTCCCTTGGTACCTCCCTACCTCCCCGGAAGAACTCTGAGCTTTTCAAATGCACATTTGGTCAATGTGCCCTTAGTTTGAATGGCAAAATATGGAGGTCGCTCCTTCGCTTTTAATACAGCTAAACTCTGGAACAGCCTTTCTGACTCATTGCAATCAAAAAATTAGGAACTCCCTTTTTGCAACCATTAAGGACCTGGATCTTCCAGAATAGCTCACTCTAGGTTCCTCTATCTGTCCTGTGCTGCACTATCAGCGCTGGGATGCCTAAGAGTATCTATGCGTTATAGAAGTGCTACATAGAATAGAATAGAAAAGTGAAGTAGGGGCTCGGAACATCGGTGAGAGCCAGCTATCACTCTTGCCACTTTGCTGTGGGTCACCACCTTGATGGACCCGGCAGTGAGCACTCTGTTGCTGCTTCGGACTTGGCTTGCAATATGCAAGGGACTGGTTCCACTAATCCAAGGGAGTTCCTGGTTCTTTGTCAAAGGTAGGTAGGCCTCCTGGGTTTCAGGAGTACAGCTGCGGGACAAGTGAGCTTTTGGTGCAAGAGTTGAGGACAACAGGCAGGCCGGCAGGGTTGGTGCCAGGTCTGTCACATGTCCTCTTCTCCATGCTCTTTGCGGCTCTTCAGTGTCTTCTCTTAGGTGTTCAGGATCTGATTTCAGGGACCGTTGGTGCCACCTAAATACTAAAGTTAGGGGTGTTAGAGTACCAGGTAGTTGCCTATGAACTACCTACCTTTCGGATAACTACATCCTCCTATGACCACTTACTTTGTGAGATGGGCAAAACCCTGCCCTTGTTGCTAATTCCTTCCAAGACAAGATGGAGGAATTGGAAAAGTGTTGTTCACTTCACATGCCCCACCTTAGGGCTGGTGCTGGTTGAATGTGGGCATGCCTCCTAATCTAACTAATTTACTCGCCTGACTTCCTGCCAAAAGTTAAGGACAGGGGCATCCTCCACTAACTGGAGATGCCTGGGTTGCATTTGAAAGGCGGCATCGCCTTTGCAGCTTGCTGCCTTGGAATGGCATGAAGCTTCCTGCCTTGGAATGTCGTCCCGGCACCTCTGCCCAGAGCAGGCATTGTTCCTGGCCTCTGAGAGTGAAGGCTCTCACCCCATGAGGTCAGAAACATGTCTGGTGGGGGCAAGCTGGCTAAGACCAGTCAGAGAGCACACCAGAGTTTGGTAGGTTTTCAGTTGGCACCTCTCAGGTGCCTTCTGCATTTATTATTAAATACAACACTGGCATCAGTGCGGAATTATTAAAATGAGATGTTTGATACCGTACATCATCAGTGAAGTGAAGCCATTATGGCGCTGGGGACCATATTATCTGGTGCCCAGCCTATGTACTCAATGTGGCTTCCTGCACACTTACACTATCCAAGAATGAACTTAGATATTGTAGAGCCATATCTGCTCAGGCAGATGTAACCACACATGTGATATAGTGCACCCTGCCTCGGGGCACTAAGGTCTGCAGTATGGGTGATTTACCTATATCTCATGCAGTATCTGTGGGCACGGCACACAGGGATAGTGACATGTCGACTCTCCAATTTTCTCTGTACCAAGACACGCAGCCTGCAGTGGCAGTTTGCATTATCTTGGTGAGGCTTCCTATGGTGGCACAGTTCATGCTGCAGCCCAAGTGGACCCTCTTCGGTCCCAATGCCCTAGGTACCAGCAGTACCATTTACTAGGGATTTACAGGGGTTGATGAAGTTGTGCCAATCATGGTACAGTTTTGGGGACAGAGATCTGTCACTCGGAACCTCGTTAGCAGGGACCCAGTGCACTTTCATACAAAATCACTTTATGTTCTAGGCAAAAAGAGGCGGCTAACCATGTCAAAAGAGGCAGTACACCGTGATTTTTCCAGAACAGCATACCAATACACAACATTGGAAGTGCACATTTTGGGTACGTGCAGTGAACGGAGGAATGAAAACGTTATCATGGCTGCATTTGAAATAAAATTGAGCCAAGGCCTAGTTCTGGCCTAGTCATGTCAAGAGCAGTGTTGTCGTTTTAGTACAGAAGTGTTAAAAATGTTAAACACTTAAACACACATTTTATAAAATGGAGAGCAGTGTTGATAATTCCCACATCTGACTGGTTTTAATCAATCACACAATCTCTTCTACTTTATTATAATACAGTTTCCATTGCTTTCCGTCTTTTGCATCTTGATTCTTCTGAAGCCTTTAGCTCTTCATGATCATGAGCCTTTATGCTTTCCAGCTGGCTTGGCAGTTTGGGCTTGACTGTTCCCATGAGGAGCAGGGTTAAGAATGATTTACATATGGCTGGGTCCAAACTGGGTGGCAGAGTGAGCAAAACAATAATGGAATTAACCCAGATCTCTGGGCTGGGGTGTGAATGTTCAATTTACTTAGCATTTCGTCCCACCCTAAGTGGAAAGGGTATGCCTCGATGTGGGTCCCTTGCTCGCTGTGCTACTAAATTCAAGCTAGCCTGGTTGATGAGGGGTGAGATCCCAAAACCAGTTCTAGGATGCTTGTTTTCGGTCCAGAGAGGACTCAGCTTGATAGTTCTGGCTGGACTGTTCCTATGAGGAGCAGGGCAATTTGCAAATGGCTGGGTCCAAACTGGGATGTGGCATAGTGAGCAAAATAACAATGGTTTTAACTCAGATCTCTTGGCTGGGGGTGAATGTTTGATTTACTCAATAGGAGGAATCAAGGCACCGAACATATTCAATACTTGAAAAAAAACATGCTTTGATCTTATAACATCCAAAGCACGTTATTTACTCATCTCATTCATGTGATATACTCTAGGAAAGACTAGAGCTAGTAGCTTTCCACCCAATTACGTTAGATGTTAAAATAAGCAGATTTACCACAGCCCTAATAACTTCCTTTAAAAATCTGATTCTTAACATATCAAAAACTTATCATCAACTATATAACACACATTAAACTCACTCTTACTCAGAAACTGAATTGATTCAACCGCTTCAGAACCCACAGACATTTCACACACTATACACATTACTCCTCTCTCTTCCTGCACTTTTTCTTCTGCTTCTCACCTTTCTCTCATTATACTCCTTTATAAACTCATTTTCAACATCACTCAATGCACATCCAATCCCATTGATCATATTTTTAGAATTCAAATTTTAATTCAAATGTATAATTAACCGTAAGTGCTTAGAAATAGATTTCAGACCATCAGTTTTAGGAAGAATATACAAGGACAGGTTGCAGTCCATAAGATATGGTATAATAAACGTTTGATCTAAGAAAACACTACAGGATAGGGTGTAAGACAGTGAGTTTGAGATATGTCACTTCCTCAGCTGCAGAGGTTGGCAAAACGTGCAAATACAGCAATCTTTAATTTTCATAAATTTTGCCTACTCAGACAATAGATTTGAGTGTCAATTTCCCATCTATTAAACTGTTCTGTGTAGTAGTTAACATTTTGTTTCAAATGTGCAATCAATCACTTGTACTTTTCCATGACCAAAAAAGCTGGGGTATTATGAGTAATTTGGACTCTGCCAAGGAACATGCAGAAGATGACCTCTATGCACTACTTGCTAAGAGATCCAGCCACCTCCAATCATGTTTCAGGCTCATTCATACTCACCTTTGCTTATTTCTCTGCTTCAGACTTTTTCTTTTTTGCTCTACCGCTTCCTTTCTTTTGCACTGAAGCTTTTCAAATTTGACCACATTCTAATACTATTTATTATTTCTCTAATTTGTGCACGTATTGCAATCAAACCCATTTCAGTCACACCCTCAAGATCCAGATCTGTTCTGAAGTTCCTGCACCATTCTTTTCTGTCATATAAATTGACGTCATACTCCTCTGCCAATTCCTCAAATTTAGCATATGCATCAACCACACCTAGCTGCTTGCTTTCTCTGAAATCTCCATACATCTGTATTAATCAATATGTAATCACATTTTCTATACTGATTGTACACTGAAAAGTGTCTCAAAAATGTTGTTTTCAATCTGAGATCATTAATTGCTCTCCTTTCTGGCTTAACTAGTTTAACTACAGTTGCATTAGTAACTGTAGCAGGTGGAACTGTACCAGCAGGTGTACTAGCATTTGCCGGAATAATACTTCGAGAACTTTTTTTTCATCATCTTTGTCTTTAACTTTCCTTTTAGTTTACTCATTAATAATTGCATAAAATACACCACATTCAGCATTGTTTCCTCTCTCATGCTCTTTTTTGTATGCCCCATCTCGATTCTAACCAATGGCTCAGAGAAGTTTTAACTTGGCCCTTCATTCCTTTCCATTCCTATTCTATTGCAACACAATCCCATTCATTCAGTGACTCAAACTGTACGGGTCTAGGTTATGGTTTTCTTTTAAGCATCTTCCTCCTCAAATAATCAAGCTTTCTCACATTGAAAGTCCCTTTTTGAGGAAATTGTTGTCATCAGATGTAATCTCATTCCACTTTTTTTTAACCATAAACACATATAAAAACCCAATACACAGGAGTATCTTCTGATGGAATCTTTTCTCTCTTTCAGTTTTAGGAACTTTAAGCTTTTAGAGTGTCGCTCAACCGATCCAAAATAAACAAACAAAAATAAACAATTGTCATCCAACCATGAACTGCCCGACCCACAAATGACAGTACGATTCACTGTAATGTCTTACCAATCCCAAAATGACTTCTCGGTGGCAATCAACCAATTGCAGTGAGGCTCTCTGTGACTGTAGCAACAAGCCAATCAAAGTGCGAACCACTACAACACAATGTTTTTCAGAATGTAAACGGAAAATAAACAAACAAAAAAAATCACTTGTCCATTTTACCTCAATCAATCAATCAATCAACCATTTGTAGAACGCGCTACATACCCATGAGGGTCTCAAGGTGCTGGGGAGGGGGGCTCTACTGATCGAACAGCCAGATTTTGAGAAGTCTCCTGAAGGTCAGCAGGTCTTGGGTCTGTCATAGGCTCAGTGGGATGGTGTTCCAGGTCTTGGCTGCGAGGTGGGAGAATGTTCTCCCGCCAGTGGTTGTTCTTCGGATGCGTGGGACGGTGGCGAGTGCGAGGTTGGTGGAGCGGAGCTGGCGGTTAGAGATGTAGAAGGAAAGTAGTCTGTTGAGGTAGGCTGGGCTGGTCTCGTGGAGTGCCTTGTGTGCATGGATGAGGAGCTTGAAGTTTATCCTCTTGATGGGCAGCCAGTGCAGGTTTCTCAGGTGGGGGGTGATGTGGCTGTGACGTGGAACATCGAGGATCAGTTGTGCCGAGGCGCTTTGGATGCGTTGCACTCGTTTGATGAGCTTGGAAGGAAAGAAGAGTAAATAAATTTTACTGAGAGAGAAACTAATATCTTTCGGCAATATGGATCGCGCTAAGCCAAGCCTCCAACCAGAAACAACCAACTCTGATCTTTGCACAAAGAAATAAACAATAACTAATCTAAGTTAGAACACATTCATGACTAGCCCTTTAGTAATACAATGAACTAATCAACAAAATTGTGAATATGTGGCACCTCCCAATTACATAGTTTCACTTTGTAGACAAGTTCAACTAAACATGAATATCTGAAGATCTGGGATTTCAACAAATCCATTTACAAATACTCCATCAATATCAAAAAAGTTCAACGACAATCAAATCACACAAACATTAAAACTCTGCACACAAATACAGCAAAATCATTAAAATCACAGCAACTAAGCAACCTAGCGAGACACATATCAGAAGAGCATAATCGAAGAATTCACATGTGGTTTAATTTACACTGAACACTCTCAAACTACAATTCCCACAATGCACTCAAACAAGGCTAAAATCCACCACAGTAAATCCAGCCGTATTGATACTCACTCTTCTTTACTCAGGAACAGTTCAGGAACATCGGCAATAATCCAATTTTAGAGACAGAAGACAACATTCAGATTTTGCAATTTTGGGGTACCCAATTTTAAAGTGCCTGTTTTTGGGCTGCTGCCTAGAGTTTCGGGCAACCTGCATTCTCCACCAAAAGTGTTTACATCATCCTGCTAGATAAAGCGCCTACGCAGGATCAGGGATGATGTTAAACGTCACACCTGTATGAGGCAATGTGTCCCCAACAGCACACAAACACAAATTCAATAAATAGCATTTAACAAAAATAACCCTCAAGAGTCAGAAACAATATGTAAACCATGAAAGTTTATTGAATTAATTCAGGGAGCAATGCAAAAGGCAAAAACATCGAAATTAATCAAAATCCATAGTAACTCAGTATAGGGAATTAGGGATATGGCTCAATCAAATGCAGCAGTAAATGACATGAACCCAAGGCAAAAATATTTTAAGTCCAAATCTTAAGATGTGCCAACAAGGGTTCTGCCTCTAAAGACGGGGAGTCAGACGGCTGGCTCACCTCCAGATTTCCCAGTTTAAATAAGCAAATTCACCATAGATGTCAATGGAAAGCTCTCAGTCACCATAAGGGGAGAAAAGTTAAATGAATCACATCATAGAATTATAAAACGTTCACCTATTGCCATCATTCTAGCATTATCCCCTAACTGAATATTAATATGCCCTATTCTAAGCTAATGTCATCTGATGTGGCAGTAAAAACAAGTTGCAAAGCCAATGGAAGACACACATGTGAATGGCTACCGGCAGTAAAAGCCTTGAATGTAATACAGCTTCCATGTTTGAGTCTTTGAGAACAGCAATTACAAGCATTACAAGTGCACATTTTGGTTGTCTGAGGTGAACAGAGAAATACAAATACACACATTATCATGTCTGCATTAAAAATAAAATGGAGTTGAGGTTAGGTGTAGGCCTATTCATATCAAGCACAGGTAAAATACAGTTCTTTCAAGTGCAATATTTAACACACATTTTATTAAATCAAAATCAGTGTTGACATTATCATGATTTATCATTAGTTAACGAGAAGTTGCCACTCACCCTAATACGAGGATAAGAAGCCTTGTCCCTTGCACTGCCTTTTAGCAACATGCATTTCACATGAGTCATAGAAGCAAGTCCGAAATTGGACTACAAATGCTAACACGCCATCCGCATAATTCCCTCCTGAAAAGAATGGAACAGATTGCTAGGTTCATTATTTCCATATTTTGCTGAGCCATTCGAAATCTAAAAATAGCCTTGGCTGCCTTACACTGCAAAAAGGGAACTTGTCTCCCCATAAGCTAAACTTAGGTACTCGGTGAAACCAGAAGGGAAAACATTCATACTTGTCTTTCTAGTGCCTTTAACGTTGCTGTTGTTAGATTGTTGATTGTACACAGAAACAGTGGCAAGTAAGGTATGAGTGGTCTATGTGTCCTGCCCTTTGCACTACAAAATGCAACATGTGCCCTTTTTTAGGGCTGGCCTGAAGAAAGCTTTATGTGTCTTGTGTTATGTGTTGGAGCACTTACGTGCAATACGCAATAACAACAGACAGTACCCGATAGCTCGCCATTTCAATGAGAATCACATGCAGGATGATACTCTTGTAAGCATGGTGGTGATCGATTCTGTGAATTTGGGTGTTAGAGAGGGCAATAGAGAGTTGTCCTTAAGAAAGTTGGAGTCCTGATATATTATCGATTTAGAAAGTCTGGCACCCAAGGGGTTGAATCTGAGCGAAGAATTAGCAATTCATTTGTATGATTAATAGTTTGTAATATCAGATCTGCATTTAAGTCTGTTTTTTAAGTATTTTATAAATTTGTTTTTATTACAGATGGGGGCACTTCTTTTTGCAACTGGTGGATTAGCTTAAAGATGGAAAATTGAACAAGTCACTAGCATCACAGAAGTATTTATGGACAAGTTATTTTTATGTACATATGGACTTATTATACTAGTTCAGTGTGTACAGGGTTAGCCCACTGGAGCAGAATTGTTAAAAAACGCAAAGGTTGAAGCTGTATATATTATGTACAGTGGGAGAGGCGATTCAGGCCCACTCGGGCTTAATTGTTGTGACTTTGTTTTGTCCATTATAACTTCATTGTTGTTGCCGTTGTGAACACTTACTGTAGGGGGATGATGTAGAGCCTATTAGATTGCTCTAAACAACAGCATGATTTAGCAGTAATGGCGAAATGCTTAGTTTATGCATTTACCATTTAAAGTGACTGCGCGAAGCCTGGGTGTCCGAGTATTTCCTTTAAACAAAGGGACTTGCGGTAATAATACAGAGGAGCTCCGGTATCTTTACTTGGACCGCGCATGACAGCCCGATATTTCGTGACCGGAACTTGTGGACTGCATATATATATATATATTAATTGAAAAAAACATATGTTTCAGGGACGTTATAGTTAGTTAGACATTTCACTCAGACAAAACCATAGAAATTCCCCCGTTATAGTTATTTCAGCTAACTATAACTCACGCCCCCGCAATGCACTGCTGATGACGTCACATATTACATCATTCATGACATGGTCAGTCCTGGTGTATTTTAAATTGGTGGATTAAGTCCCCATGAGTCCTGACGGTCCCTGGGGGCCAACTAGCCCACCAGATACCTCCAGTAAGCACCCCAGAGCTGCTTTGCAAAGTGGTGTAAAAAGGGGGCCTGGCCTTGGACCACCTCTATGCAACACAGCTCCCTGGTGCTTACTGGAGGTACCTGGTGGGCTAGTTGGCACCAGGGACCCTCAGGATTCAAGGGGACTTAATCCCCCAACTTACAATGCACCACAAGGCGTGTTTGCACGCTTGTCACTTCAGGCCACGCCCCCTCCCTGCACCACTGCGCAAACACCCCCCCCTGGTGCATTATACATTGGGGGATTAAGTCCCCTTGAGTCCTGAGGATTCCTGTGGGCCAACTAGCCCACCAGCTACCTTCAGTAGGAGCCACATTGCTTCATTGCAGAGAGGTGTAAAAAGGGGCATGGCGTCTCAACACCTCTCTGAAACGCAGCTCCCTGGCACATACTGGAGGTACCTCGTGGGCCAGTTCACCCCCAGGGACCCTCAGGATGCCAGGGGGTGCATTTGCACACTTGCATGTCAGGTCCCGCCCCCTCCCTGCACCACTGTGAAAACGCGCCAAAATTAAAAAATATATATATATTTTTTTGGCCCTGGGGGTCCTTCTGAGACCCCCTGAGCAGGCCTAAGGGGTCAGGATGTTTCTACCCTGCCCCCTTCTCTTGTTTTCTACATTTGTTTCTCTGTTTTCTGGTGACTCACTTCTACCGAGCCACAAGATGGCTGCCAACACTTCCTGGTTTGGAGTGCTCACAGCCAATCACAGTGAAGCTTGCGCACGCGACTTAGGCTCTGCCCAGATATCGAAACTTTTCGTTTTTCTTAATTTCGGCTGTAGCCTTGCACAAAGTTTCCTATGGGAAATTGATTTTTTTACTCTTATTTTTTGAATTTCTCAGGAACTACTGAACCGATTTACACCATTTTAAAAAAAGGTCGCTTTCCGAACCAAGTTCTAACTTTTCGCCAAATTTGGGGTAATTCGGTTGAGCAGTTCGGGCTGTAGTGCGTCACAAAATTTCCTATAGAACTTAATATGGAGAAAACGAGTTTTGGGATCCCCCTTTTTTTTCAGCCCACGCTTGACGAATCACCCCCAAACTTTCAGGATTTGAGCTGACCTGGATAGATTTTTTTTTTGAGAATTTCAGGAAGATTCGTCAAACGACGCCAAAGTTATTAGCAAATCAAAAAATGCTTTTCCTATGGAAACTAGGTTTTAATTAGATCTACCTACTGGCAATGAATGTCTGACATAATATCGACAGTCAGAATATCTACATACAAAAATATCGACACAAAAATATCGAAATCAAAAATATCGGAGTCATATCTTCATAAAGGTAAGTACAAAAATATCGAAAAATTAATATCGTAGTACAAAAATATCGAAATTAAAAATATCGTTTTTTTAAATGTATTAATAATAATGTAAAAATAATTTTAAAATACATATAATTTTACAAATATTAAATAAAAATATTAAAACATAATTAAAAAATTAAAACTAATACATATACATTTAAAATAAATTAAAAACTTAATAATTGATTGTAATTTTATTTTTTTTAATTTCATTTAATTGATTTAATTTAAATTTATTTTATTTTTACCCTGTACGACTGTACCCCAAAAACCCAAAACTGACCCTGAACCCTAAAAATACCCCTTTACCCAAAAACCCCAAACTGACCCTGAACCCTAAAAATACCCCTTTACCCAAAAACTGAAAACTGACCCTGAACCCTAAAAATACCCCTTTACCCAAAAACTGAAAACTGACCCTGAACCCTAAAAATACCCCTTTACCCAAAAACTGAAAACTGACCCTGAACCCAAAAAATACCCCTTTACCCAAAAACTGAAAACTGACCCTGAACCCTAAAAATACCCCTTTACCCAAAAACTGAAAACTGACCCTGAACCGTAAAAATACCCCTTTACCCAAAAACTGAAAACTGACCCTGAACCCTAAAAACACTCCTTTACCCAAAATTAATTAATATTATTTAATTACCAATTAATTATTAATTAACAATAACAATAAAGTAAATATATTAGCACATTAGCTGTAATTAATTAAATTTAATAATTAATATTATTTTTTCCGAATTAATTAATTAACAATAACAAAAAATTATATATATAAAAAAATTACTCTAATTAATGTAATTAACTAATTAATATTAATTATTTACCAATTAATTATTAATTAAAAATATGTACAAAATTATATTAATTAATTAACTAATTAATATTAATTAATTACCAATTAATTATTAATAAAAAATATTTACAAACATATATTAATTAATTAATTATTATTAAATTACTTCCCACCCTATTCCCCTATAAACCCACAACCCGCTCTGATACTAAAACGCAAAATGTAAACAAATTTACAAATTTTCAAACATACATTACAAAACATGTTTAACAAACATATAAACAACATATTAAAATACATAACACTAAATTTTTTTTCGATATTAGTAAAAATCGATATTAGTAACATACATACCTTGAAAAAACGATATTCTGTCTGATATTCTATACTGTCGAAATTAGAACATCGATATTATTGTATATCGATATTTTTATTTCGATATTTTGTCTGCCTACCACTGGCAATATATATATATTACCTACTGGCCAGTAGATATATATAGTTAGGACCTAGTTACCATAGGAAATTCCGAACATTCTATTGGGAATAACTTTGGCGCCAATTGAGGGATCTGCCTGTAATTTTCCTTAAATTTGCCTCGCTGCGCCCCGCTCCTTCCCTTAAAGTTTCGGGTGATTCCTCAAGCGGGGGCCTAGAAAAAAGGGGGGTCCCAAAACATGTTTTCCCCATGTTGTTAATTTCCATAGGGACATTCTGACAAGGCTACAGCTCGAACGGCTGAACGGAATTACACCAGATTTGGCAAAATGGTAGGGACTGGTATGCAGCAGTGCCTTTTGTATGTTTTGTGAAAATCCCTTCAGTAGTTCTTGAGAAAATTGAATTTGAAATTTTTCAAATGGCATTTTATATGGGACCTTTAGACACAGCTACAGCCCGAACGGTTAAACGGAATTACACCAAACTTGGCAAAATGGTAGGGGCAGGTAGGCAGTAGTGCCTTTTCTATATTTGGTGAAAATCCCTCCAGTAGTTGTTGAGAAATTGAATTTGAGCAAATTATATATCTATATGCGCTCAACATTTTATTGGGAATAACTTTGGCGCCGATTGAGGAATCTGTGTGTAATTTTCCAGAATTTTGGCCAGCTCCGCTCCACTCCTTCCCTGAAAGTTTCGGGGGGATTCGTCAAGCAGGGGCCGAAAGGGGCGTCCCAAAACGTGTTTTCCCCATGTTAATTTCCATAGGGACCTTAAGACACGGCTACAGCCCGAACGGCTGAATGGAATTACACCAAACTTGGCTAAATGATAGGGCCTGGTATGCAGATGTGCCTTTTCTACGTTTGGTGAAAATCCCTCTATTAGTTCTTGAGAAAATTTAATTTGAAATGTTTCAAATGGCATTTTCTATGGGACCTTCAGACACGGCTACAGCCCGAACGGCTGAACGGAATTACACCAAACTTGGCAAAATGGTAGGGACAGGTATGCAGTAGTGCCTTTTCTATATTTGGTGAAAATCCCTACAGTAGTTGTTGAGAAAATCGAATTTGAGCAAATAATATATCTATATGCGCTCACCGTACGTGTTCCGTATGCGTACGGTATGTGTACCATATGCGTACGTGCGCGTACCCTTACGTGTGCGAGGGAGTTTCTGATTGGCTGGCAGTCGACTGTCAACATTCCAAACTGTCCAAACCAGGAAGTGTTGGCCACCATCTTGTTTTTCAGGAGAACTGAGGCACAAGAGAGCCCAAAACAAGAGTGGAAAACACAAAAAGGGGGCAGGGTAGAGACCCCCCAAACCTCTAGCCCTTCTCAGGGGGTCCCAAAAGGACTCCCAAGGGCAAAAAAAAATAAGAAAATCAAAAGAATCGTGGGGTACGCGCACCGTACGCGTACGGTACTCGTACCGTGTGCGTACCCCGCGATTTAAAATTTTTTTTTGCACTTGGTGGTCCTTCTGGGACCCCCTGAGAAGGGCTAGGGGGTCATGGGGTCTCAACCCTGCCCCCTTTTCGCGTTTTGCACTCTTGTTTTGTGCTCTCTTGTGCCTCACTTCTCCTGAAAAACAAGATGGCTGCTCAGGTGGTCCCAGAAAGATAATAACATATCTAAACGTTATCCGCTAATAGAATTAGCATTTACAAAACCATTGAAATTTATTGAAAAAAAATATAGGTTTCACGCCTGATATAGTTAGGAATTAGCATTTAAAAAACCTTGCAAATTCACTGAACAAACCATAGGTTTCAAGCCTTATATAGTTAGGAATTAGCATTTAAAAAGCCTTACAAATTCACCTAAAAAAACATAGGTTTCAGGCCTTATATAGTTATCTTATCTGATCTTATCTTAAGGGAATGTTATAAAGCGCTCTGTCACCGTAAGTTTCCTGGCGCTGGGTGGTGCTGAGGAATGTAGAAGAGGGGAGCTAGCCAGACTGTGTAAAGAGATTGGTTTTCAGGAGTTTTCTGAATTCCAGCAGGGAATTGGAAGATTTAAGCGGTAACGGTAACTGGTTCCATAGTTTGGGAGCCAGAGGAGCAAATCTGCAGCCACCGTATTTTTTAAGTTTGATTGGAAAAGCAGACAAGAGTTGACGATGAGAGGGCCGTAGGTTACGTGCCGGACGGTAAGGAGTCACTAGGGATCTGAGAAAAGCGGGAGAAGTACCAGTCACAGCTTTGTAAGTCAGGCAGCCGATCTTAAATGCGGCTCTCTGTTCAACTGGCAACCAGTGGAGTTTGCGGAGCAGTGGTTTTGCGGACTGCCACTTCGGGATTTTGTAGGCCAGTCTGGCCGCCTGGTTCTGCACAACAAGATATTTCGGTAGGCCATGATACAAGGAGTTGGAAAAATCCAGGCGAGAGAGCACTAGGGCAATCAGGACTTGTATCAGGGCCTCAGGCGAGAGGAGGTGGGAAACTTTCCTAATTCTCCGAAGCTGAAACATTCAGGATGATACGACTGCACCAACCTGAGGCTTGAGGGAGAGCTCTGTGTCTATGATAATCCCCAGGCTCTTTGCCGACTTAGCCGGGGTGGGCGGGGATCCCAACTCTGCAGGCCAGAACTGTGGGCCCCAGTAGGTGGAACTGTTGCCTGGAAGAATTAGCTCTGTCTTCCCTGGGTTCAGCTTGAGCTGATTGAGGTTCATCCATTGCTGGATATGTAGCATGACTGCCTGACAATCGAGAGCTGCGTTAGGAGTATTAAGAGGGAAGATGATTTGCAGGCCGTCTGCGTAATTGAAGACGGTAATGTCCCAACTCTTCAAAGAGTGGATGAGCGGGCAAAGATAGAGATTAAAAAGCAGGGGAGACAGAGAGGAACCCTGAGGCACTCCGCAGATGAAAGGTTCCCTAGTACAGTGAAAGGACCCAGGTGAACAGCCTGGGTTCTACCTGTCAAGAAAGATTTGATCTAGGCCAGGGCCAGGCCCCGGATGCCGGCTTGCTCGACACGGTGGAGAAGGATGTTATGGTCCACCGTGTCGAACGCTGCCGACAGATCTAATAGGACCAGAGCCTGAGGAGACCCTTTGTCGGCATTGCTCCTGAGAGAGTCCATGACCGCTAAGATCACAGCCTTGGTAGAGTGGGCAGGTCTGAAGCCGGCTTGATTAGGCTCAAGGTAGCCGGAGCACTCGACGAACTGAGAGAGGCAACTGGTGACATGTGCCTCCAAGATTTTGGAAAGATAAGGCAGGAGAGAAATAGGCCGATAGTTGGCAAGGTCCTCCGGATCAGCTCCGGCTTTTTTCAGCAATGGTACCAAGGCAGCCTCCTTAAAGGAGTTAGGTACCATGCCGGCCTCAAGAGAGGTGTTTAAAAGTGGCAAGATGCAGTTCGGCAGAGCCAGGCAGATATCCCTGAAGATGGAGGGAGGACAGCAATCATTAGGGGAGCCGGATTTGACTCGAGAGGCAAGTTTGGTAAGGGAGGGAGAATCAAGGAGGAGAAAGTGTGGTAGTGAGCATGGGTTTCTAAGGGAGGGGGCAGGTAAGGCGGCAGGAGGGACAGGGGGAATAGTGTTCTTGATCTTAATGATCTTTTCAGTAAAAAAGCTGTTTAAAGCATCACAAGATTGTTGAGTGGGGACCTGGGAAGGGAGGGTTCTGGCGTCAGACGTCAGCTCGCCCATGATTCTGAATATTTCCTTAGACTTGTTGGGGGCAGCGGAAATTCTTTCGGAGAAGTATGAGGATTTCGCTGCTGTGATTGCGCTTTTGTATATTTTGCGTGCCTCGACGTATGCTTCTCTGTCGAGCGGTGAATAGAAACGTCTCCACCTGCATTCCATCTGACGCAGTTTAAGCTGCTGGGATTTCAGGGAGGTATTAAACCACCTTTGAGATTTGCTGTGGCGAGAACGGGGAAATCTGGAGAGAGGGGCGTAGAGATCACTAGCCTTTGTGATCCAACTGGAAAAGTCATCTTCCAAAGCCTGGACAGTCACGTTACTGCGCAATGGAGGTTGAGTGTCAGCCAAGGAAGACAGAAAACCCTGCGAATCGAGGGTACCCCATTTGCGAGCGACCCCACCTGCTACGGTAGGAGCTTTGACACGTCCCCTGACTGTGATCACTGTGTCGATTAAGTGATGGTCCGACCAAATACAGGGGGTGACCACAGGACAAGAGAGCGTGAGGTTATAGGTCCAGATGTGATCTAATATGTGACCCCTGATGTGAATGGGGGAGGAGACGAGTTGACTCATGTTGAAATTAGAGAGGACTTCGAACAGCTCTGCAGCGTGGGGGCCGGCATCGCTATTGTTGTACCAATAGTTAAAATCGCCAAAGATAGCGAGTCGGGCAGATGAGGTGATCAGATTGGCTAATTGTTCGCTAAAGGTGTCAGGAAACAGAGGCATGGAGGATGGGGGACGATAGAGGACAATGAGAGTGAGAGCTCCCTCTCCTGTTTCGAGACTGATGATAAGGTTATCTACATCAACAAGGGTGAGGGAAGATGTAGAAATAAATTTGAGCTCCTTCCGTATGACAGCTGCCACCCCCCCGCCAGCACGGCCGGGGGGGACGATTGATGTTAAGCATATAGTAATCAGGGGGTAGTGCTGCCAGAATATTGGGGAGGGAGTAATCAGTTAGCCATGTTTCAGTGATTAGAAGAATGTCAGGGCATTCATCGGTGAGTATGATGAAAAGATCAACATGATGTTTTAGGAAAGAACGTGTGTTCAAGTATAAAACATGTATGCGCGAATCTTTATTATCCGAGCATGCTGTAGGCTGGGCGGTGGGGTGAGGGGAGGAGTCTGTACGCGTGATGCCCAGTAACGAGATGCGATCCAGACAGGCAGGGGATAAGGTACAGTGTTTGGATTGTAGATTTCTCAGGGCAGAGGGAGAATAAGTAACAGGGGTGACAGCAGCCCTGGCCCCTGGGCCGGTCGGCTGCGGACGGGCGCAGAGGGGCAGGACTCTGGCACGACTCTGGCGCGGTTCAGGCGCGCCCGCTGAGTGCGTCCGCTGCACGGAGGGGTGGACATCCCCTTTTATGTGCAACTAGAGCGCGCTGAATCCCACCCACACACAAGATGGCCGCCGCATTTCAGTGCCCGGGACCAACTCCACAGCGTCAATACTCGGCTGGGAGTGTCCCAGGGCAGCGGGAAAGAGGGGGAACGGAGTCAGCGAATCAAGCTTCTTAGATCAAGCTATTTAGATAGAGTTATGAATAAGTAAGTAAAACGCCGATTTTTGCAGTTATTTTGAGTTTAAAAGCAAGTAAAATCAGTCAATACAGCAAAAAATAACACAGCCTCCCGGCTTACACCTCAGGAGGGACTCAGACACTCACAACAATCGTTATTAATTAGTGAAGTAATTCACAATAGGAGATATGCTGGTTGAAGATAGTTTATTCTTAGGAGACAGCTTAAACAACCACCACCAACAGATCCTTGGTCATAACTGTACATACACATCATACAGACCGTTGGGGCAAGCATGAAGCATAACAATTCTATTAGAACATGGAGGGAGGAATGTAACAACATAGAGATAGGATTCTTTAAGGATAATGCGATGTTTGAAGTTAACAAAAACTCCTAATTCATCAGTGAAAATAGATGAGAATGTATTCTTCATCTGGACGACAACATCATTTTCAGGTGGCACAACATATACTGGTGGAGAAGCATTAGGATCAAGTTTAATACCTAAGGCGTGTTGATGAGGCCAACATAAGATAGATGCACCTTTTGTGGCAACATACACTTTCCCTTTAGTTGTTCTGTCTTTAAATTTAATATCAGCCCACATGTAGCCCTCAAGATAAAAAAAAATTCCTGAGTACCCACCAGGATGTACAGCAGGTGGTAATAGTTTCGTTGTGCCCCAATATCTGTTGAAAACATTTTTGCCTATAATAGTGTACCAGGCACAAGAATCAATAAGCATTGAAATTTCTTCCCCATTGATAATAATGATGTCAGAAGGAAAACCCTTGCATTCAGTGTCGCCAACACACAATAGAGTATTGATTTCAGAAGGCTGCTCAAGATCTTCACATTCCTCATATGATAATAAATTTACTCTCTGTGATGACTAACACATTTTGTTGAAATGAACTGGTCTCTTACATTTTATACATATTTTATTCCACGCTGGGCAACCCCTGTAGTTTCCTACATGATCATTGGCCCCACATCTGTAACATATAATTTGAGATTTTTTAACAAAAGTTCTATTTTCCTTCCCAAAAGTCTCTTTTTTAGAAGGGAAAAATGAAGGTTTCTTGTAATTGGAAAAATTCTTTACTAAAGAAACCTCAGGAATTACTACTTTGCTTTTAACATCTTGACCTCTAATTTCACTTACGAACAATTCAGACTGTTCAATACCTTTAGCAATGTTTAACACAGCACTGAGGGAGGATTCAGTACCCATCCACAAACGTTCTTGAATCTTTTTACTTTTTGTGCGCATCATAATTTGATCCCTTAAGACTTGTTCAAAATTTATAGTCTCAAAAGAACAAGAACCAGCTAAAGTGCGCAATGCAGCCACATAGTTTTCGATAGATTCATCCTCTTTTTGTACCCTGGAATAAAATTTAAATCTTTCCATGACAGTATTGATCTTTCTTCCGAACCTAATACTTAACTGCTTTATAACAATTGCAAAAATATTTAAATCACCAGCACCTACATTTTCAATGGGAGGTACATTTTCCAATTCTTTAAGTCCTGCACCACCTAAACAGTTCTTCAATAGGGCTAATTTCCTTTTTGGGGAACATCCATCCTCTTCTACTGCATCTATATATGCTAAAAATGTTGGATACCATAGATCCCATTCCATCTTGGGATCACCAGCTACAGGTAGGAAATGTGCAGGTGAAGTGATATTGTTAGACATTTTTTAGATAACAATAAAGTTTAAAAATCAAAATTGCATTTAGAAATACAAAGATGGTGAAAATGTATACAAAAGAAAATTATAAAAGTAGTCACCGCTGTCTGTGATCAATAGTGTAGAAAATATCCAATGTCGAATGTTGTGAAAGTGAGGGAAATGGTTTTTATCCTGAAGAAAATGAGTGAAAGGGCGCTATTTTAAAGTTTTGTTATGAATTTTCCAGGGCAAGTAAGCCGGTCAAATGTTTTTCGGATAGATCGTAGAAATCGCTATGGAAACGATCAGTAAACGAAGAGAAATGGCCGCTGAAACGCATACGTCAATACGTGCGTGAAAACGTAATGCGTGATGATGCAGACGGATCCAGGCGGATGATGACGCTAGAGAGCTGCGCTGAACAGAAGAATGGCAGAACTGAGGAACGTTGGAGCAAAGAGCGTGTGAAAAGGTCTCAGTAAGTTTCTTTTAAAAGATGCACCTCAACAGAAATGCATAACAAAAGAGACAAACACACGAAAAATGCTCCAAAATGAAAAAATGTAGATGCGACTCCACACCAGAGGTTCCCGGAGAGTCCCGGAGAGTCTCCCACATCAGAGGGTCTCAGCGTCCTGGCCAAATCCTCAAGTCTCTCGTAGAAAACAAGAAACAAAGCCAAAATGAGCAAACAACTCCCGCTGGTGCAATCAAAGCACTTGAAATAGGGGAAACTGCCGCTGGTGCAATCAATTTACACACGTAAAGAATAAAAGGGGAAAGAATACCTTCAAAGGTGAACGCTGTCTCCAAACTTCTTTTCCAGATAAAAAAAAAAAAAACATTCTGAAAGAGGGTTCTTTACTTATCTTCTCGATCCCGATCGTCGCCAAAATTGTGAAGTAATTCACAATAGGAGATATGCTGGTTGAAGATAGTTTATTCTTAGGAGACAGCTTAAACAACCACCACAAACAGATCCTTGGTCATAACTGTACATACACATCATACAGAACGTTGGGGCAAGCATGAAGAATAACAATTCTATTAGAACATGGAGGGAGGAATGTAACAACATAGAGATAGGAATGCTACACATAGCATTTAAAAAACCTTGCAAATTCACTTAAAAAACCATAGGTTTCAGGCCTTATATAGTTAGGAATTAGCATTTTAAAAACCTTGCAAATTCACTTACAAAACCACAGGTTTCAGGCCTTATATAGTTAGGAATTAGCATTTAAAAAAACATTGAAATTGCTCCTATATAGTTAGTTGTACTAACTATATTACTGTATGTATGAGTGATTCTATGGGTGAATGAGTGAATGTGTGTGTAGACCTAGGAATCAGTGAGTGCGTATGTAGTAACTGGTATTGGTGTGTCAATGGTTTCAAGAATGATAGTCTGTATTTAACAGTGGGTGTATCAAAGGTTATATTAGAGTGTGAGGAGGTGGATCGTATTATCACATGAATGATATCATCAGTGATGTGATCAGTGATGTCAAATGAGATGTCATCAGTGATGTCATCAGTGTTGTCATTTGAGATGTCATCAGTGATGTCACTGACCATGTCATGAATGATGTAATATGTGACATCATCAGCAGTGGATTGCGGGTGCGCGAAATATAGTTAGTACAACTAAGTATATAGGAGCAATTTCAATGGTTTTTTAAATGCTAATTCCTAACTATATAAGGGCTGAAACCTCTGGTTTTTTAAGTAAATATATGCTCAACGAACAGTGATGAGATAGACTTTTTAGATACCAAGGTCTATGTCTCTCTGAAGGAAAACTGGAAACTACACTGTTTAGAAAGAAAACGGCAACCAACAGTGTACTCCATGGCAATAGTTTCCATCCCAAATCATTACTCAAGAGCATTCCGTATGGAGAGTACATACGTTTGAAAAGAAACTGTTCCAAACCAGAAGATGCCGAAAAAAAGATATTGGAAAGCAAATTAAGATTCCAAGCAAGAGGTTATAAGGACTATGTACTAAAAGACTGTAAAAAAAAGGCAGACAAAATCAGCAGAGCAGAAACGCTAATTGAAAAACAAAAACCCCCACAAGATAAAGATCCACCGAGATTTGTGACGACATATACCAAGGAGAGTGGGATCATTGCCAAAAAAATGAACAAATACTGGCATCTAATAAGCAGCGATCCAGATGTGGGACCCTTGGCGGGGAAACATCCCTCCATCACGTACAAGAAAAACACATCTTTGAAAAACCTATTAGTGAAAAGCTTTTTCCAAACCAAAGAACAACCAAAATGGTGGATGGAACAAAATGTAGGCTTCAAGCCATGTACAACGTGCAAAGCTTGCAAGATAGGTAAAAAGACAAAGACAGTGCGGGAACCAGATGGAAAAGACATGCCCATCAAGCAGTACATCACATGCACATCAAAAAATGTGGTGTATGTGATAGAGTGCAAATGTGGAATGAAGTACATAGGGTCTACCACATGCATGTTAAAGAAAAGAATATTGGAACACATACGAGCAGTGAAAAATCAGAACTTGTTATATGCGACTGCAAAACATTTGAACACCTGCCAAAATGGGGATTGGCGAGCCATCAATCAATCAATCAAGGACATTTATAGAGCGCACTACTTACCCGTAGGGTCTCAAGGCGCTGGGGGGAGGGGGGGTGCCGTTACTGCTCGAACAGCCAGGTCTTCAGCTTCTTCCTGAAGGAGAGGTGGTCTTGGGTCAGGCGCAGGTCGGTCGGGAGGGAGTTCCAGGTCTTGGCGGCCAGGTAGGAGAAGGACCTTCCTCCTGTTGTCGCTCTTCGGATGCGGGGGACGGCAGCGAGGGCGTGGTTGGCTGAACGGAGGTGGCGTTTGGGAGCGTGGAAGTTGATTCGGCTGTTGAGGTAGCTCGGGCCTTGGTCGTGTAGGGCTTTGTGTGCGTGGGTGAGGAGCCATGAATTTCTATGGACTGAAAATGTTAACCAAAACAGAGAGAGGAGGGGACACGGTCCGTCTCTTGCGACAAATGGAATCACGCTTCATTGTCCGATTCCGAACAAAACAGCCCAGAGGCATGAACTTCGGAGAAGATCTCCACATACACCTGGAGTGAGAATGAACTCTGCTTTAACTACGTATGAATTAGGGTACTATACCCTTCACACAGAACTCTAAAATGAGGTTTAATTAATTTGATATAGTAATTCCCTGAGTGTACATAACTTGGGACGCTAAGTACTATACTTGTGATGTAAACACACCAGTCCTTTTGTCTGTCTTTTATGTTTAAACAAATATTTTGCTTTAAAACTACATATCCCACAATGCCACTTAATGGCTCAAGTGGGGCAGTATATAAAGAGAAAGCAAAAAAGGACTCACTGACCGTGAGAAAAGCCGTGAGGCTGAAACGCGTCAGTGGAGTGTTGGTGAAATAAAGTAACTTTCAAAAAGTATCCGGTTGTGCCGCCCTTCTTGTACAAAATATATATATATATATATATATATATATATATATATATATATATATATATATATATATATATATATATATATATATATATATGTATATATATATATATATATATATATATATATATATATATATATATATATATATATATATATATATATATATATATATATATATATCCACGACCAGCACCAGCATGCACAATCTCACAGCCAGATACCGACACTGCAGCTCCACTTTTTAGGTAAAGTTGTTGGTTATTTATGGGCTGTAACTCGTTTTGGCAGGGTCCCCTGCCTTGTTCACACAAAGAGCTACATCACTGCATTTTACTTATATCAGTGGATACGGTCACATGGTATCATAAACAAAAATTATACACTGATACGTTTCAATGTTGCTATCTGATTTCTAAGGTTTGACAATTATTTTGCCTTATTCAATACAATTAACATTGCACCTTTATGAATATTACAATTCATAAAAAATGTATATATAAATAATAAAATTACTGGTTTTTAATTTTGATCCTCGTCAAAATATTCTCTCACATGTTCATGCTTTCATATTTCATATGCTTAACATGAATTGTTACTGATCTCAAATTTTTGTATTTTCATATATCCATTTTGTTGTTTTTCTTTTTCTTTTGTATTTATTCAATTTGCATGCTAAACGCATATATGAAAATTACTAATTACTGTTCTCCCTTATCGTCAAGCCCACATGTGTTTTGCTGTTCTCTTAATGTGCATCAACTTAATGCCCCTTGGAGATGTCTCTTTTTATTGCACTCACGTTGTAATATGTTGGCATCAAATAGGAGTTGTTACGTCTCTATGTATTAGCCCCGTCGGATCATTTGCAGAGCTAGGCATCAGATTTTCAGCGCCAGGAAGCCGCTTGGCCACAGTGCGCTTTAGCAAGTCCATTTTTACATTACATTACATTACATTACATATTTAAGATTAAACACTTTGGCATAAACATTACACTTGTATGGTCCTGAGTGTTTGGATGTCACCTACCCAGTTGCGCAATTTGCCTTGTATAGTTGGTAAAACGCTTAGTGCTATTGAACGGCAAACTCCTCTAAGCTATATTTTTCCAAGAGGTATGTGCACATACCTAATAGGTGTAGTGTTGCATTAAAGTGCAAGTGCAAGTGCAAGTCTGTCTCTCTTTGAATTTGTACCTTAATGTCTGATCTTCTGATATGGCACTATTAGAAGACTTCAATATGCACAAATTTGCATTAAAGTGTTGTTTTAACTGTGCATGAATACATAAGCTCACTGTACTGAATCAAGTTTCTCCTGAGTGCAATTTAGCATTTAAAGTGTGAATACAATCATAAAGTTACAAACAACCACAGTAGATTGAATTTCTCTATTGCATTCACTTTTGATTCCCACGTGCCAGTGCATCTGTACAAAACATCGCTTGTTGTGTAAAGTACAGTGCCTTAAATACTGTTACTGTTGGAATATCGGTATATAGTGTAAATACCTACATTTTGTGTTGTTCAGGTGTTAAACCATAACTGCCTGAACACAAATATTCTATACATACTATAAGACTCCAATAAAAGTATAACTGTGCAAATTACAAAGGCTCACCATAAATGCTGGAACACTAATAGGTGCAATTTCGCATAAAAATGCAAATGCAATTTAGTATGATTATAAAAACCGACAATAGTTTTAATCTCATTACTCATTCTTCTGGTAATGTGCTATCGTGTAGTCTCAGATATTTCATAGTGCAAGTGCATCAGTGCAAATCATTACTCATGTAAAGTGCAAATACAGTGGTTAAAACACTGTTGGAGTGCCACATAAAGTGCAAGTGCCTGTATATAATACTTATTCAAAAGTGTCAATACGCTATAATTATCCAAGTAATACCCAACTACATACCTATATGCTTATCAAGTAATCTCATTGCCCTATTATTTTACCTTATCAATGTGCAAATATTGGGGCATGCTCTTAAAAACCAAGTTGTTTACATGAAAATACATAACCATATTAAAAAAAACGAAAAGCATTGATAAGACACTATTATTTTTTTTTCTTTTTCTCCCATTATAAAATGGATTGGTCAGTTTTGTATTTTTCCTACTCAAGATGGACATACATATCTTCTTCTGAATTCAGGCCTCAAGGTGTCTTGCTATCAAACATAAATATATATCGGGATCCAAGATGCCTGAGCTTACTTTCACGGTTCCCACCTCGTTGATTTCTACGGACTGAATCAATTACATAGTCTGAGAGCTCCTCCACATTCCCTTCATGGACCTCATTGATATCCCAGGCTAAGGGGTATGACTTATACCTTTTTTTTTACTGCCCTGAGTTGCCAGAGAATCCTAACATGTGCCTTGTCATGCGTGATGTAATATGTTAGGTTGTAAGCAGTGCATTGTGGGGGCTCGAGTTAGAGTAAGCTCAGCTAACTATAACTGCTGAATTGCTATGGTTTCGTGCGTGTGAAATCTGAGCCTAACTATAACGCTCATGTAACCTTTGTGTTTTTCAGTGAATTTCTAAGGTTTTCGTTAAATTCTTTTTCTTAATTGTAATATCCATTTTTTTTTAAGTGATCTTCTAAGATTTCGGATTTTCTTTCTATATTTGGATATCGTACATTATAAATATATGATATACCACTCACTTTTTTGTTTGGTATGTGTTTATCAGAAAGTACATTAATAACTGTTTTTATTTTCAATAATTTTTTGAGTCAGCACAACATTGCCGCATTTGCTGTGGAAAATGCGTGATCAGCTAATGTATTTCACATACTGAAAAATACACTTAAAGACATTTTTAGATAAAGTTTATGTCTAGATGTTCAGTAAAACATTGTTTTAACATTTCTTTCTGTGATCAATTTAGGAGAAAACCACCCTTACAAAATGTTTTAATATTTGCGTCTACCGAAGTCATTGCGAGGACTATGGTAGTCGTGAAGAGCATGTGGTTTGTACAAGGTGTAAAATATATATACAGATACATTCTACAATATATTTAACAATAGAGCTTTATTAGTGTACTTTTCAAACATATATTTTTGTAGTGAGTTTCACAACAATTATCTTCAAAGGCTATTTTCCATTTTCGCAGTGACGCCGGGTATCACGATGACATAAGTCGTCGTAAAGACTGCTTGTTTTGTACAATGTGTAAAACATATATATAGACACTTTCTACAGTTTAACAGTAGAGCTTTTTTGTGTACTTTTGAAACTCATATTTTTGTGGAGATTTTACAGAAAAATCATCTTCAAAGACTATATTCTGTTCTTTGAGATTATTCGGGACGTCCCAATGATGTTGTTAACCACGAGGATCACACCGTGTCCATAAAGTCTAAAACACTTATATCCACACATATTACAGTATTTTACCCCCTCGGGATTTCTTACAGTATTCTCTAAAATCATGTTTTTCTAGAGAGCATCTATAAAAACCATCTCTAAAACCTGTTTTCTGTTTTCACAGTGACGCCGGAGATCGCGATAACGTCGATACCCGCAATAATCGCTGATAAGTCGCAAAAATGCAAAGCAAAAGCAGGAATTCAATAACTACCACCACATTCAACAATTATACCTATCTTACTAATGCTAACCATCAAACTAGATAAATCACTATCTAATTAACTCTATAAAAACATTTATCAATATCTCGAAAACAGTCTGTATTAATGATCACTCGGTTATGTGAGGGCATGCATAATTCTCTAAGTGGGTCTGTCACTGCATATAAAAGTCTATGAGTAGATATCAGAGTAGACTCATGAGTCTTCCAGTAAGTATGTCACTGGCAGCATAAGTCTCTGAAGGCATCTCTCTAGCAGTGAATGTATGACTGGAAGTATAAGTTCCTCAGTGGCTCTCTGAGTCAATATGTGATTGTCAGACTCGATCTGTGAATGAGTAATCAATGTCTCAGTGGTGTGTCAGTGGAACTATAAGTCTCTCAGTGGGTCTGTAAGACGATGCATTAATATCTGAGTGAGTTTCTGACTAGGTGTGTGAGTGTCTGAGTGGGTCTCTAAGTGGGTGCATGAGTGTCTGAAAAGGTCTGTGAGTAGGTGTATGAGTCTCTAACTGTGTATGTGAATGGGTACATGAGCCTGTTACTGGATCTATGACTTGGTACATACGTGTTTGAGTGGGTCTTTCTATCAATGAATGTGTCAGTGGAAGCAAAACTGGGTATGTAAGTGGGTTTATGAGTGTCTGAGTGGTTCTGTACATTGGTGTGTCACTTTCCAAGTAAGTCTGTAATTGCGTGCATGAATACCTGAATGGGTATGACAGTGGGTACATCAGTATCTGAGTGGGTATGTGAATGGATGTATAAGTGTGTTAATGGGTATGTAAATGGGTGTATCAGTGTCTGAGTGAACATGTGAGTAGGTACATAAGTGTGTGACAGTCACCGGCTAATGTGTATAAATATATGCTTATATTTTTTGTTTATATTTCAACCAATATTTCCGATGACATCAGTAGTCGCGACGTCCCCGCAATGGTACACGGGGGACGCAATTAAAAAAATCTATTTTGAACACATAACTGGTGTCACTAACACCCCCATTTCTCAAATATGGGGTCAGAGTACCTCCACTCTGACCTATTATGTTAGCTTTTTTTAGAATTTTTCAGCCCCAGGAACCATTCCCAATCAATAAAATGGTGGCTGCAACTTTCTGTTCAGGTTCCGTCCAGCCAATCAGAGCATTCCTGTTGGTGCATGCATCCGCAATTAATCACAAAATCATCATGAAATATTTGCGGCCAGAAATATCACTATCATTTTCAGCCTAAATTTCTCAAAATCTACTGAACAGATTTACACCAAAAAGGCAAAAGGCACTTCCTTGAACCCACATCTACCTCCTTGCCAAATTTGGTGTAAGTCCATTCATCAGTTCAGGCTGTAGGTGTGGCTAAACGTTCCTATGGGAATTAACATTACAAACACACCGGGGCCAATTCACAGAACTAACTTAAGACAAAATCCTAAACTTACGACTTTCGGTATTCACAAAAGTTAGGATTTTGACTTAAGTTTGTCTTAAGACAGACTTAAGACAAAATCCTAACTTAAGTCTGTCTTAAGTCTGTCTTAAAACAAACTTAAGACAAAATCCTAACTTCTGTGAATCCCAAAAGTAGTAAGTTTAGGATTTTGCCTTAAGTTAGTTCTGTGAATCGGGCCCACCCTTATTTCGCATACCAAATTCCAGGTCCCGACTGCATGGATCACCCCCAAATTTTCCATGGCAATCTGGACCTACCTTGGCACTGGGAATATTTCATGAAGATTAGTCCAACTGCGCCAAAGTTATAGGCAGGTCAATTAATGCTTTTCCTATGGAAACTAGGTCATAACTAAAACTACCTACTGGCAATTACCCCAACCCCTGAAGAAAGCAAGCACGCACACAAGGGCTGCTGGATTAAGGATTTTTAATTGCTCTGGGCCTTCTTCGACCCAGCAAACAGGAGAGACACGTTTCAGCTGTAGCAACAGCCTTTCTCATTCTGGTAAGCGCCATCACTATCTTCAACTCATTTATCATGTCCCATACATAGAAATAGAAAAAATACCACATGTTTAATTGTTTAAAAACATCACCCAACCTCTATGTAAAGATATTACCTACTAAACACACACACACACATATATTTAAATTCACTGGAAAAACAATTGGTTTTAGACATGTTATAGTTAGGAATTATCATTTAAAAAACCTTAGAAATTCACTGAAAAAACCATAGGTTTCAGGGTGTAATAGTTAGCTGAAGATTTCACTCGAACAAAACCATTGACATTCCTATGTTGTAGTTAGTTGTATTAACTATAACTCGCGCGCCCGCAATCCACTGCTGATGATGTCACATATTACATCATTCATAGTCAGTGACATCACTGATGACATCACTGATGACATCTCAAATGACATCACTGATGACATCACTGATGCCATCATCCACGTGACAATCTGATACAACTCATCATACACTAGTATAACCTTTCAACACTCATTATAAATATGGAGTACCATAATTGAATCCATTGGTGGTCCCGGGGCAAGGGGGTCCATCACGGACCTCCCAATTTGAATCTTTAGTGCCCCGGGGAGGTGGCGGTCCCCGGGGCGTGTGGGAGGGCTTGAGCCCCCCACACAGGGTACTTATTTACAAATAAAAGTCCCGGGGTGGCGGTCCCCGAGGCTGCGGTGGGGGGACAGTGTGCCCCCATGCAATGTTAATAAAGTTGAGCCCCGGGGTGGACCCCAGGGCTCGGGGGGCCCTAGAGGCCCCCCACATGAAACTATTAAGCCCCGGGGGTGGCCATGTGCCCCCGCATTTATTCATACTTTTCCAGGGGTGTGGCAGTCCCCGGGGCAGTGCAGGGGGGATTGGCCCCCCACACTTTATTTTTAACCTGCCCCTGTTATTTGCCCCCCCCCGGCAGCTAATTGGCATTAAAGTGCGGGAGCCCGCGCTTAGTTTTTTTTTTTTGATCGGCAGGATCAAGCGCAGATTTTGCCTATTTTGTTTTTTGTTTTAATACTTTTTTTTGGGCCTTGTGGGTCCTTGTGGCACCCCCTGAGCAGGTTTAGGGGGTCAGGGTGTTTCTACCCTGCCCCCTTTGTGCTTTTTGAGCGGGTTTTTTTATTAGTTTCTGGTGCCTCGGTTAGACCGAGCAGAAGATGGCTGCCAACACTTCCTGATTTGGCATGTTGACAGCCAATTAGAATATAGCTTGTGCACGGCAGGGTGCGCGAATCCAGCGCGACCATAGATATATATTGCATTTTGATTTTGATTTTACACCGTTTAAGCAAAAGGCACAAGTCTAAAGCAGGGTCTTCCTTTGTGTCAAATTTGGTGTAATACAGTTTGGGCTTTAGCCGCGATGAACGGTTCCTATGGAAAATTGCATGGGGAAAACACATTTTGGGACCCCCTTTTTTCTCGGCTCCCGCATCACCAATCACCCCGAGACTTTCAGGATAGGAGCAGACCAGAGTGCCCCACCAGTTGTGACTGTTTCGTGACGATTCGTCAACTGGGGCCAAAGTTATTTCAAATAGAATGTTGAAGATTTCCTAATGGATTATAGGTCCTAACTATAACTACCTACTGGCAACCACCAGTAGGTAATATATATACTAAATATATATATATATATATATATATATATATATATATATATATATATATATATATATATATATATATATATATATATATATATTCAATGAAAAAAACATAGGTTATAGGCCATATATAGTTAGGAATTAGCATTTACAAAACCTTATTTTACTCGCATAAAACCATTGAAATTCCATATATAGTTAGAAGCGCTAACTATATATCGCGCACCCGCAATCCACTGCTGATGATGTCACATATTACATCATTCATGACATGGTCAGTGACATCACTGATGACATCACTGATGACATCTCAAATGACATCACTGATGACATCACTGATGACAACACCCAGTGACTGTATGTTTCTGTAAAGTTAAAATATGTTTCACATATTAAAGAATGAGTGGATGTATAAGTGTCTGGATGAAGAATTTAGTAGGTGCATGACTGACTGTATGAGTGAGTGATTAAATGTGTCTCACTGAGTGCATGGGTTAGTGACTAAACTGTCTTAATTTGTGCATCAGTATGTTTGTTGTTGTGTAAGCTGCTGCATGTGTTGATCAGTAGCTATAAGAGTGGCCATATGGGTTATTGATTGGTTGCCCAAGTATTTGAATGGGAGGCTGAGTGTGTGTGTGGGTGGCTGGGAGGTGCGTGACTCTGTGCATAGATGTGTAAGCAGTTGATTCACTAGGAGTATGAGTTCAAGAGTGCATGTGGAAACAGCTATATGGGCGGTTAACTATGCATGGGTGTGTTGGTGAGTGAATGGATTTCTCATTGCTACATGAGCAAGTAAGTACGTATGTAAAATACAATACATGTGAGAGTTGAGATATATAAATAACTGAACATAAGAGCTAGTGAATGTGTGAGTGGCTGTATCGATCACTGTGAGCTTGTATCAGGGATTATATAAGAGAGTAAATATGTGTTATTATATGTTTGAATAAGTAAGATGTGTATAACTGTATAGTTGAGGAAATGGAGGTGTGATTGATTCTTTGCATGACTGACTAGGTGTGTGAGTAACTCCATGGATGACTGACAGTCTGTGAGTGTCTGTTTATACTGAGTGTATGTAAGGTTATATTAGAGTCTGAAGAGGTTCATTGTATTATCACATGAGTGATGTGATCAGTGATGACAAATGAGATGTCATCAGTGATGTCATTTGAGTTGTCATCAGTGATGTCATCAGTGATGTCATTTGAGATGTCATCATTGATATCATTTGAGTTGTCATCAGTGATGTCATTTGAGATGTCATCAGTGATGTCATCAGTGATGTCACTGACCATGTCATGAATGATGTAATATGTGACATCATCAGCAGTGGATTGCGGGTGCGCGATATATAGTTAGCGCTTCTAACTATATATGGAATTTCAATGGTTTTATGCGAGTAAAATAAGGTTTTGTAAATGCTAATTCCTAACTATATATCCACTATAACCTATGGTTTTTTCATTGAATTTTCAAGGTTTTGTAAATGCAAATTCCTAACTATATATCCACTATAACCTATGGTTTTTTCTGTGAATTTCATTGGTTTTTTAATAGCAAATATGAAAAGCTTTAAAATGTCAAGTACGTGATAGATAAAAACATTTTCGTATTTATGCACGCTGATGTGCTTTGAACGCTGCACCCCCCCCCCCTCCCCTCTTTTGCCTTAGTAGTACTCTCTCTTTGCAGATACTGAAGGGTAGTTAACGCAGGCCTTTACCCCCGTTGTAATCCGTCGTGCCTCCTTGTCTCTCCATTTGATTGATTGTTGTCCAAGCATTTACTGTTTTAGAATTGGTTCTCTTTGGATCATTCTCTATTTACAAACAAGCACAAAGTCGCAATACTCTGTTTAGTCTTTGCAGATAGTGAAAATCGTGTAAAAAAATAAAAGTAATCGAGCAAAATCAGTAGGCCACTAATTGGATCTCTTTTTGACCTCGCTAAAATAGAAATATTAGGAACAACCCTTCTTGAGAAATACGAAAATAGTGAGATGAACTGAGCTCCACACCATGAGGGCTGCAAGACAGCTCGGCTCCATCACCCATCCCGCACAAAATAACGACAAACCCTATGCAAATATTAAAAATATAGACAACACACCAACAAAGAAACAGGGTAAAACATTTTATTAAAAAACTATTTACATAACGTTGGTTTATAAGATGATGTCAGTAGTGGACCGATGTGTGAATAGATCGAAAACAGCACAAGGCTCCAAGATCCAGATAGCAAGCTCCTGGATGTTGGGTGCCATAGTTTAGAGTTCTGAATTTCAGCCTTTTTCAATGCCTGTGCTTTGTTGAATCAAAATGGCGGCTTGACACAAAGCTGACTCAAGCGTTGTTACTGATGCTATGCAGACCAAAACTGGTTTTCAGTTTGTACATTTTTCTAGATTTTTCAATCCAAGTTTGGTTGACTTTGTAGAACGATGGCTTCAGATTTTCAACATACGGTGTGGTGGCGCTGACTGGGAGGGGGCGCTTCGCTCCTGCCCCCTCCCCAAGTAAGATTTTCATACGTGAAAGTACGTTAATGGTTTTGGTCCCTGAGATGCTTCGATGTCACTACCATTCTCAAATAGCATAAGTTCTGGATGTTGGGTGCCATAGTTAAGAGTTCTGAGCAGTGCTTGTAACACTGTCTGAAGCTTATTTCCACCTACTGCAGCTTCACTATTCTCAAAGTAAGTGAGTGTCGTTTGTGGACCTGACTGCATTAGAAAACAATGTGATATGTTACCTTCCTAAACAGCTTGACGGAGGCCCCTGAGGGGCGGTGTGATGGCCATGGACTCGGAGAAGACGCTTGGCTCCGACACCCTCCCCAAGTCTTATAGCACTGGTGTAGCCTGAGATCGCCCCCGACATAGGCGGCCGGCTCCCGGGGTCCGGCGGAACTTTTTGCCTTTTGATGACTCTTCAATTCTGGACCTTGTCCCACAATCCGTTTGACCTGAAGACAAGCTGTAGTGGGGCGCCCCTTTATCGTTTTAGTTGCCATTCCGCCCGCTTTTGCTACACTGTGCCTCTTCCGCCATTCAGCTGTTTACCGCCCGCTCTTGCGACTACAGCGTCTCGCTCACCATGTAGTTGAGATGCGCCCGCTCTTGCGGTGCAGCGATAGGCGGCTGCCACAGGACTCTCAAAATGGCGGCCGGCTCTTCGGTTTTGGGCCTGGTCCACTAAAATGGCCCTGGGACACCTTGGAACTCGGACGCTTGTCTGCTAGGGCTTGGGTCCCATTCTCGAAAAGCGTCCCCTCAGCCGTGAAGATTCTACAAAAGTCTTGGGGGCCTCCGACTCCCGCAGGCTTCTGGTGGGGAGCGGCTGCCATGATTGCTCGTGGAATGGCCACGACGGAGCTACGAGATGGTAGTGGTCTCATGCTGACGCCAGCTTTAGTCTGAAACATCCAGAAACACTGTAGACTACCAATTCGATCAGTTCCGGTAGCGCCCCAACATGACCCGGAAGAGAAGAACTTGCCCTCCCCTCTTTGACTGATGGTTCTTGTTGCCTGTCCCCTCTGTTGTCATTTAACAGAACTTTTTGGACTGCTGAAAGGGGTTGTGTTCTGAACGCTGGTTGGTGGAGACATTTTGACTATATTCTTGACCTACGTTGTCGCGTAATGCGTTTTATGACACGCCGCGTTAGCGCACCCGGAAGTGATCCGAGGCGCGGCGCGCAGCGCGTAACGTAAGCATAACAGGTCATGTGACTTGTTAATAAAACTTTTCATTGGTTCATTTTACTTTTGTTAATTTAATGATGAAAAGCTTGGTCATATGACCTAAAAATTACGCTTTTTATTATTTTCGAACAATATTTTTTTTTCAAACATATGTTATAATATTCCAGGCTAATGTACTTTCCCGGAAAATTTACAACTGTCTTGCAAGTAAAATATATTCCTTTTTCGAGAAAAAGGGCGTTTCTTCCTTCCATGACGGAGCCGTTGAGTAAAAGAGATTCGGCCTGCTGTCTTAGTCGCCGATACGCCTGATTATCAGATTCTTATCGATCACTTTATGTTGCAGGAGTGGAAAACACAACTGCCCTTGACCATTTATCTTTACTGCGTTCCTACATATTATACCTTTTATCCGTCATGTAATTGGACTGCTTTATTTCACTTGCCTTTTACTGATTCGAAAACAGTCACTAAAAGTAAAAACTTTACAAATGAAAATACTACTACCGTGTTTTGTTTTAAAAACCTTTATTGTAAAAATGTCAGTATACAAATACGGGCCTACAACCACGTGGGCCGGCCACGGAGCAAACTGAAATCGTATATGATGAGGAGACATTTACACTGTAGAAGAACGTAACGAGCGGGCCATTAGGTGACAAGAACAAAGGTGTCTAACAGTTGCGGAATCGGTGGACGTACATTTTGTAATTAAAATACGACAGGGCCACTTACAATAACATTTTCTAGATATACATTTGCGGGCAAAGAGTTACGAGTCCCATTTATACCGGCGCCATTTTGGGCGAGGCCGGGCAGGTCCAAGATATAGTCAAAATGTCTCCACCAACCATCGGCCAGACCAGAACCCCTTTCGGCCCTTTATGCTACAAGATGGTGTCTTCCATTCAGAAAATATTGGTGGCAGCATTTTGAAAGGAAACAGAAACAGCCGTTCTCCTAGTGAGTTTCACATTCTTACATTTAGGAAGAATGTTGAAGAGTAGTATGTGGAAAATCTGAAGCCATTTTTCTACAAACTCTCAATCAGACTTGGATGGAAAAAAAAAACCTGAAGAATGTACAAACTGAAAACCAATTTTTGTCTGTATAGCACCAACAGTAACGCTTGAGTCAGCTTTGTGTCAAGCCGCCATTTTCATTCAATCAATAGCGTCCCCCTGCACACATTCAGGGACCTGGTCGTGTCTTCAGATGAAACGCATTGTAGGAAAAGAAGCAGAAAGGAAAAGGAAAAAAGTTCCGCCGGACCTAGTGAAGCTGCAGCAGGTGCAAATAAGCTTCAGACAATCTTACAAGCACTGCTCAGAAATCTCAACTGAGGCACTCAACATCCAGGACTTGCCATTCGGATCTTGGCGCCTTGTGCTGGTTCCGACCTATTCACACATCAGTCCACTACTGACATCACCTCATAAGCCAACGGGGCACCCCACGCCGACTTTCGGCGCAGCATTGTAGGATGGCCACACCAGTGCAGCCACTTGCTGGACACCACCTCGGTGCCATCCGGATCTCAGCGCGTTCGAGTCACTGTGCCGGAAGAGTGACCGGAACTCAGCTGAACACGCCGTCTTTCGGCGCAGCATTGTAGGATGGCCACACCAGTACGGCAATTTGCTGGACACCACCTCGGCGCCATCCGGATCTCGGCGCGTTCGAGTCACTGTACCGCAACAGTGACCGCAATTCAGCTGGACACGCCGTCTTTCGGCGCAGCATTGTAGGATGGCCACACCAGTGCGGCAATTTGCTGGACACCACCTCGGTGCCATCCGGATCTCGGCGCGTTCGAGTCACTGTACCGCAACAGTGACCGCAATTCAGCTGGACACGCCGTCTTTCGGCGCAGCATTGTAGGATGGCCACACCAGTGCGGCAATTTGCTGGACACCACCTCGGTACCATCCGGATCTCGGCCCGTTGTGCTGCCTTCGGCCTATTCGCACATCGGTCCGCTACTGACGCCGCCTCACGTGCCAACGGATTTTCTACGCTTTTTGTAGCCCTATGTCGCATAACAGGTCATGTGACTTGTTTATAAAACTTTTCATTGGTTCATTTTACTTTTGGTTTCCTAAAGATGGAAGGCTTGGTCATATGACCTAAAAATAACACTTTTCATTGGTTTAGAACATTTTTTTTCCCAAACGATGAAAGCCCCACCTTGTTTCTGGATCATTCAGACTGAAGCTGGCGTCAGCATGAGAGCACCACCATCTCGTGGCTCCGTCGTGGTCATTCCGCGAGCAATCATGGCAGCCGCTCCCCACCGGAAGCCTGCGGGAGTCGGGGGCCCCCAAGACTTTTATACAATCTTCACGGCTGAGCGGACGCTTTTCGAGAATGGAGCCCAAGCCCTAGCAGGCAAGCGTCCGAGTTCCAAAGTGTCCCAGGGCCATTTCAGTGGACCAGGCCTAAAACCGAGGAGCTGTCCGCCATTTTAAGAGCCATGTGGCAGCCGCCTATCGCTGCACTGCAAGAGTGGGAGCAACTCAACAACATGGTGAGCGAGACGCTGTGGCCGCAAGAGCGAGCGCAACTCAGCTAGATGGCCGCCACCTGGGGAGGCCCGTTCACGCCGGCTCCCCCACGCCCCCCCCCCCCGAGCCGCCGCACGCCAATTTTCGGAGCAGCATTGTAGGATACCAAAACCAGTGCGGCAGTTTACTGGACATCACCTGGGTGCCTGTCGTACATGTTGTGTCAGCCATGTGACACTGGACACAGACCGCTACTGACGAGGCCTCCCCCCGCACCACCCGGGACGCCCCACGCTGTTTTTCTGTGCTGCATTGTAGGATCCCTAAACCAGTGCGGCACCCAGGCGACATCACCTGGGTGCCGTCCAGAACTCTGCACGTTGTGCTGCCTTGGGACTATTCGCACAACAGACCGCTACTGACGAGGCCTCCCCTCGCCCCACCCGGGACGCCCCACGCCAATTTTCGGAGCAGCATTGTAGGATCCCTAAACCAGTGCGGCACCCAGGCGACATCACCTGGGTGCCGTCCAGAACTCTGCACGTTGTGCTGCCTTGGGACTATTCGCACAAAAGACCGCTTCTAACCATTGTTGCTTTTTGTGTTCAGAAATGTTTAAATGTTTTTAGTTTTTGTTCCGTTTGTTAAAGTTAGTAGTTAATAAAGTTTTATAACCTTACTTTGTTGGAGTGTTATCTATTTTTTTAAAAACGGGTGAATGGGGCCTTGAATCGGGTTATTGTCATGTGTGGGCTTTGGAAGTGTGCTGCTGCAGGATCGGACATTTCAAACTCAAATGCACGTTCTTTTTCTTACCTTTCCGAAGCATGGAGCGCAATAGCAGGCAGAGAAAGGGTGATGCACGTGTTGAACACTACCTGACCTGGCAAGTTGCTGGCAGTGCCCCCCCGCCCGCTCCTGAAAGAGGGCACACACACACCGCCGCCCCGAGTACTTCACAAATCTTTAAAAGACCATGCGCTTGTTCATGAGGCTTAAATGGTTTATCACCTCTTCTACAACCCCTGCATCGACCCTCTGACGTTTCATGGAAAAATTACCATGTAACACAATACCAAGCCCTGTCGGCTGAAACCCCCAAGGAATCGTGGGGCATATTATCAAGGGGGTTTATCTCCGCTTTTTTTGGCTTTAAAAGCCATGAAAGCGGAGATAAAATTATCTCCCTATTACCAAGCTGTCGCTAACACCAGTTAGTGACAGCTAAAAGGAGATAGCGACCATCTTGGGCCCCGCTTTGCATGTCAGTGATATTTATCACTAATGACATGCAAAGTGGCGTGCCAAGATGTTAGCGACTGGAAACAGTCCCTAACATCGCTACCTTCTATTACCAACTTTTGGAGATATTCGCGCTAAGCGCGAATATCTCCAAAATCTAACACCTGCCCTGAGCAGTTCTTAGC
Source organism: Lissotriton vulgaris (assembly GCF_964263255.1). Lineage (NCBI taxonomy): Eukaryota > Metazoa > Chordata > Amphibia > Caudata > Salamandridae > Lissotriton > Lissotriton vulgaris. The sequence continues at coordinate 120,842 of NW_028247670.1, read as the reverse complement.
CATGTTATCCAATGGGAGGTGGATAACATGGCTAAGAGCATTAGGTCGATAATACATGAATATCGCTGACTTTTCTGCGATAATAGCAAGGTTTATCTGTGATAAAAATCGCCGATGTGCGGCGATAATTTTTGTCTCTAAACAAGTTAGAGACAAAAATTATCGCTAGTTGTTCGTAATATGCCCCCGGGTTTTTGCTTGCAGAAATCGGGAGGCGGGAGACTAGCACTGAAATCAGTAGTCACACGCCTGAATCAGGAGGATTGGCATGTCTGAATTCTCTACAGCTGGGGCCATAAACTACATCCGCAGGGTTAGGTGATATCCTGGGACCAGCCTGGCATCTAAAATGGCTGCCGTGCACGACAAAATTGTGGCATTCGAAAAAAAGGCAAGATGGCGCAGCCGCTGGAAGAGATGTATCAACATATATCAGCCTCCTCAGCCACCCTCAGGAAACATAGGGGATTAGGATACCTCTCCCGCACCCCCTTATACCTAGTAATTTAATTAACGAAGCACAAAATGGCGAATTCCCGTTTCGCTACCAGTTTGCGGCCCAGTTCGCGGCCCGTGAAGCAAATGGCGAATTCCCGTTTCGCTACCAGTTTGCGGCCCAGTTCGCGGCCCGTGAAGCGCTTCTACCGTGAAAAATCATTTTTTTTTTATTTTCCCCACGGGACCCTTTAATAACCCCAACAACATTCCTAGGGGGTGAAGAGGGGGATACCTTGCCCCCTTTCATTAAATTCCCCCTTAGTTTTTCACCTTTTCTTCTCTCTCGATCCTACCGAGAGACAAGATGGCGGCCGCTCCGGACTGTCACGCAGCAAAAAAAAAAAAAAAGCTCACGCACAGCCGCTGGAAGAGATGTATCAACATATATCAGCCTCCTCAGCCACCCTCAGGAAACATAGGGGATTAGGATACGTCTCCCGCACCCACTTATAACTAGTAAGGGGATTAGGATACGTCTCCCGCACCCCCTTATACCTAGTAATTTAATTAACGAAGCACAAAATGGCGAATTCCCGTTTCGCTACCAGTTTGCGGCCCAGTTCGCGGCCCGTGAAGCGCTTCTACCGTGAAAAATCATTTTTTTTTTTATTTTCCCCACGGGACCCTTTAATAACCCCAACAACATTCCTAGGGGGTCAAGAGGGGGATACCTTGCCCCCTTTCATTAAATTCCCCTTTCGTTTTCCACCTCTTCTTCTCTCTCGATCCTACCGAGAGACAAGATGGCGTCCGCTCCGGACTGTTTAGAATGTTGACAGACACCGGAGAGCCAATCAGCTTTCTGCGCGCAAAGTTCCGATAAGCGAAAAGTAAGCGGACCGGATCGCTGCCCAGAGCGCTGTTACAGATATATATCTTGGTTTGAACGTTAATTTCTCAAAAACTACTGGAGCACATATATTGAGACCTAGCAAAGGCACATCGGGCTAACAGTCCCTACAATTTTGCCAAGTTTCGTGCAAATCCATTCAGCCGTTCGAGCTAAAAGTGAGTCCAACCGCCCTATGGAAAACTCAATGCAAAAAACGCGTTTTGGGACCCCCCTTTTTTCTCGGCCCCCCCTTGACGAAACCCCCCCAAATTTTCAGGGGCTGCTCAGAATCAAAATGTGCCATTTTCCTGAAAATTTCAGCCGATTCCGTCCACAAACGCCAAAGTTATTAGACATAGAATTTTCAAAAGTCCCATAGAGAAAAAATTCTAACTATATATACCTACTGGCGATAGCCAGTAGGTAATATATATATATATATATATATATATATATATATATATATATATATATATATATATATATATATATATATATATATATATATATATATATATATGTGTTCAAGCAAATGTCCCAATGCGAGAGGAGCAACTTTGTGGCTGGTGCTGACGGCGAGGTTCGGGACGCACTCGCAAATAATGTCTTTAGCAAAAAACATTCATGAAGAAGACGCCGCACACCACTTCGATAATTTAATCTTTTGTTTATAGCGGCATAATAAATAAAAGATCCACGTGTGCCGCAAACTGCAACAATCCGGTGATACACTCTGCCATGATTGGTTGAATACACAACTTGCAACTACTGAGCCCACAATGCATCTTAACAAGCCATGTGGTATCATCAGTTATATATAGTAAACACAAATGAAGGACATTTGTTTGTAACCGTGATCAGGGACAGTTCTTGTCCGAAACGCGTAGGTGGGGTACCTACAGAAAATAAACTAAAGATTAAATTATCGAAGTGGTGTGCGGCGTCATCTTCATGAAGGTTTTTTGCTAAAGAGAGATATATATATATATATATATATATATACATATATATATATATATATATATATATATATATATATATAGCAGAGGGCCCTCTATGAGGGATGCACTAGTGGTGTCAGACCCAGAAATTATTGGCAAACCGTCCTGGTATCAGAATCTAAAGGGGTTTAAAAGATGTCCAACTTGCAAAGCCTGCACACATGGTGTAAATACAAAAACGTACTTGAGTCCCTTTAGAACCAAACCCTATGTGATTAATAAAATGCTAAACTGCAAAACTGAATACACAGTATACGTACTAACTTGCCCTTGTGGGCTGAACTATGTGGGGTCTAGCAAACTACAGGCCCATGTACGTATACTGCAACATCTAAGAGCCATAACTAATATGGATAATACGTATCCAGTGGCTCACCATTTCAGAAAACATCATGCATCCAACAATAAAGGGTTAACGTTCTATTTGATAGATGCAATATCCCCAAATAGGAGGGGTGGGGACCGAGAAAACAAACTGCGTAAATTAGAAACACGGTATATCCTTCTGTTGGATTCAAAACACCCCCATGGATTGAACCTTACAGAGGATATGTACACGTGTTTGTCCTAGTATTACCATGTAAGTAAAACAGAAAATGTATATCACAGGGAAAGACAAAGAAAGAAGGATCAAAGAAGATTTACAACACATCAATTGTTGATATAACACCCATGATATTTACTAGTAATTTTTGTATATTGTAAATAGGCTGTACATATATGAATTATATAGGATGGTGTAAATATTTTAGAAATATTTTTATTCTATTTAAAGATTTATGAACGATCTTAAAATTAGGGTGAATTGAATACATGAGAATGATGTGGAAGGATAAGTGACTAAATCCTAGTGAATATACATGTGGGCAAAGCTGGACAACATGACATACGAGGAAGATTATTATAAAAATGAAATGTATATGTATCTAGTAATTATGCAAACAAAAAAAGTGAAAAAGCAAACAAACAGATGGATATTTATAATCTGTGCAACAAGAGGTAGGATCTGGTACAGAATATGTAAATATATTGGAATGGGTACATAAAAATACAAAAAAAAGGCAAAGTTAATGAATATATCAAAAGTACTAAATGAAGAGTAAGATATTGGATATATCTTTTTTAATCAAGCAGAAGCACCTATCACTGAGCACTTTAAACAATGTTTCTTTGTAGATTATCATGAATAAAAGAATGTATAAATATCAGTAATGATGTTGGTAAGGCAGAGGGTCATAAGATGAATGTATTTGACATAAATTTAATATGGTCTGTAGAAACAGTGAATACTGTCTGGTGAAATCTTGGATTTAGATATTTTAGCAACGTACCAATGTATTTTACAGGTATTAAGTACAAAGATTTCAACCAACACCAATCACTAAGTTTGTATTTTACAAGGATTACACTGAATTGATTTGTATTTCTTTCATGTCTATGAATAGAGTAATCACGTGGTCATAGCACTACACAGCACTGTCACTTTAAATAAGCCTTCGCGCTCAAATGAGATTGTCGAGTGAACAAGCGGCGTTCGCGCTGCGAAACGCGTCTCAGACATCTGGCCAAAATAAAATTTTGAGGCACTAAAGAATTTGGGTCCGTGTCCTGTTTTAAATCCTGCATGGAGTGTGCGAGGAGTTACAATACAGGATTCGAGATATATATATATATATACATGACGCTCGAAAACCCTTCTTAGTTTAGCAAGAAAGAGGCAGCACTCATAGACCAAGAGTTATCCAGGTGATTTAATCTTTTGGGAACAAAAAGCACAGACGCGTTTCGGCGTTAGCCTTCGTCAGTGTGTCACTCGTCATTAACAGACATCCCATATATATATCTCAACGCTCAAAACTTGCCTTCTTATCAAAGAAACAAAAAAGCACTCACAGGGGCGGGTCCAGATATTTTATTCACTTGCTTCTGCCTGATATATCAAACAGATGCAAAATTGGGTCATTACAATTTGTTCAGTGGCTGTCTTACACTGTGAGTTGGGCCATTTTTCCTAATTGCATTTGCATGGCCACAGCTGCTTGAAAAGATGTGTAATTAGGTCTGGTGTGCACAACTGTCTGGTGTGCATGAGCTACATGGTTACTCCATTTTATTTTACATTTGTTTGCTATTTATTCCATGTTGCGATGGTGTGTAAAAATAATTAAACACTCTTACCAATGCCAGACTTCTTGCTAATGCCTATTTTTATTAACTATTTTCCACTTTTACTTCGGTATGTCGCTGAAACTTTGTCAGTGTCAGGTGAGACAACCATAAGGAATAACAAGTATTGCACAGTTGTGGGTCTCAAATCTTTGATAGAGCAGCAATTTCTCCTAACAAATTTATGGCAAACTAGAAAGAAAAAAACGATTGTGACAATGCTTTATATAAATGATGAAAAACGTGTGATAGGTTTCCACATTTCTGGAAACTATAAAATGCAACTTTGGTTCAGATACTGCATCATAAAAGCAAGCAGATGTTACAATAAGATTATGTTATGTTCTATGTTCACTTTAATAGACATAAATTATTAACAATTTTAATAATATTGACTTTATGATTTTGTAAAGTGATTGAAATAATAACAAAGAAATTTTACATGCAAAATTAACATTTCATGTGTTAGAAATTAATAATGACTTTATATTATAGCGTGTACACTGAAAATGACAAAAGGAAAGTAGGTGCTACACTGGTTTTAGTTAACGTTGTTTTTCTGAAGCTTCCTCTAATTTACCTTCTAAATATGTGTGCCTTAATAATATATATGCAAAGAGGACTTATATGTGCTCATCCTATATATGTGTTACAGTGATATTTTCAAAAATGTTATGAGTACCCCATACTTACATGAAACAATTATGACTTGATTGAAGTGTTTATTAACACATTTATTTGTGAGATCACATTCTTGTTCCCCTCTTTTCCCTGACCTTGAGGTAATTTCTTGAGGGGGTCCCTTTCGTCTTGCATACCACATTTTTGCTATTCAATGCGAGATCCATGCTTTAGCATAATTAATCGGGAATGAGCTGCATTTCATGTAGGCCTCAAATCTTGATTTCTTTGTTAAACATGAACTCAAGAACTGCATAGTCAGAAGTCTGTGGGAACTTTTAGCAAAGTTATCATTTGCATTCTAACTTTCTATTGTTTCATTTGACATCTTCAGCACAGCGTAAGTGCATTCACAACAAAAACTGTTAGATACTAGAACAGATGCTTGAGAAAGGTACTGTCGACAAATTCAGAAGCATACTTTTGCTTACACTCTGAAATATCTCATTGTTCATATGACTAAGCTTACAATGGTTTAAAGAAACTACGTAACTGGAATTGCATAATTCTTCCGGATTGCATTTTTTTTTACCTACTACATAATCCTTATCCCATCTAAGACGACCAATTGGACAAAGTGGTCTGACAATCCTGATGATATCAAGGTGTGGCGCCCCGGAAACCTTTGGAGTGTAATAGTTCAGATCTTGTACTTGGAGAGAAACGTGAGCTTGTATGTATGATCAGCTTTACAGCAGTAAGACGGCTTAGACATCTGAGGACAATCCGAACTGTGACATAATACCGCAATCTGCTATCGACTGATATGCTAGCAGAGTGGAACAATTTTCGGCTGAAGGATTCGCATCATGCTGCTGTGACTTTGGTGTTGTAGCGACAGACTGAGACTGATTGCTGTATTAAACTAACTGGAACTGGTCACTTGGAACTTATTGAACTTTCCTAAGGGTTTGTATGCGAATCAACTGACTTCCTATTGATCCATATGCTATTGATGTCCATAATCTGCATTGGCTGAGGGAGATTTATTTTCCCATCATTTTTGGACCTCGCAGGATTTTATATTACTTTATTCAATCTAGTATTAGTTTAATTCTAGGCTTGTATGCTTTTTCATCTCTTTACCTTTGAATAAGTAAATAAACTTTAAATTTAAACAAATTTCTGCTGATTCTGACTCATTATTTCCTTGTGAGTAAATCATTTAATTGTTATTCCTTTTAATGGTACATTTTGTTTCTAGATGACTTTAAACAACTTTTGAATGTAGCAATTATCTTATTCCTAGTCCTCATTCAATAATTGTCCTCCTCCGAATATCAAGTCCCTTTCAGCACAGAACAAGATCCATCGAAGGACCAATAGAGTTAGGTGGGTAGCCAGAGGTCAGACAGAAAAATAATTAAACCTTGGAAAAAAATAACGTTTTTTGGCCCAGTACTTATGCTACAAAACCTTCAAATATTTACATTAATAATTTTTTGCTAATTAAGACACAATTCTTACTTCTCCCCACATTGTCCTACTCCGAGGTGTGAATGTTTAGTTACTTGGTGTGTGTATGTTATGTTCCTAAAGTTATATTAACGGACAAAAGCACTGATTGTGTATTTTAGACCTAGTATCCTGAAAGGTAACGCTGCCTGGTAGAAGACTTCATCTAAACATCATACCTTGCATCAGAGGTTCAAACGCGTATATGTGTGTTGTGCTTTCATCAATTTTCTGTATCAATAAAAATCAGGGCATTCCTGTGGCTGACTCTGTGAATATTAAATATCTGTTATTCTTGCATGTTGTATCTGTAATCCTTATATGTTATGTTTGCACATATCTATTCAACAATCTTTTGTGTCTTTATTGTTTGGTACTTATAGAGTTGCCAATCTGGAAAGAATACATAAATAATACAAAAAAAGATTTATGGTAACACATTAAAAAACGTCTGTATGTTACTATCAATGTTGCTTACAAGTTTATGGCCTAAGGTAGTAATTATTTTTGCATGTAGTGTGGCATGGGCCCTAACAGGCTCAAACCCCTGCATCGATTGGTTATTTGGGGCTAGAAATGTAGCAACATTTGCTGACGTCTCCAAGTCGCTACTCAGCACAACACAAAATATTTACATACCACAAAACAAAATAACAACACAACAAAAGTATAACAGTGCACAACATAACGAAACAATCAGAAAATAACAACTACAATAAAACACAACCCAATGCAATATTTAAACACAAAAATACACTCGCGCAAAAAACAGTACAACACATCACCACTGCAATAAAAGCCAACACATAACACACAAACCACCACCACAACAAGATACCAACACAACATAAAAACAGAACAATAGAGTGCAGTATTATTGCACAAAATAAAAAAGCATGTTTAAACACTAGAATAATTAAACAAACAACAATTGCACAAACAATACACACCACAAAAACATACTAGCACACTTTTACAACAACAGAACCAAGAGCCACAAAGCAAAACAACACACCAAAAAAGATCAAAAGCATAAACATAGCACATCAGAACAATAACACACAACACAACCTAGTAGTTGAGCTGTCTTGTTGTGGTTTTTATTATGTTGTGCTGTAGTGTTATGCTGTGTTGCATCTATGTGCTGTGTTGTTTAGCTATGCGTTTGTGTTTTTGTTGGGGCTTTACATTGTGCTGTTGTAGTATTGTTGCACTTTTGTGTGTTTATGTTGTGTGTGCAGCATTGCTGATATTGTGTTGTGCAATTGTAATAAGTGTTGTGCTGCTGTAGCGGATGTATTACGTTACTACGTGGTACATCACAACGCAGCTTTTACAACGCAAGTCGTCACCACGACTTGGCTGTAGGGTGCTGGACTTAGGAATAGTATGATTTACTATTCCAACTCCAGCCTACGTACAGTAGGGAAGGTGTTGGAAAAGTAAGTCACACTATTCCTTGGTCTAGAGCGCCCTCCAGTGCAAGTCGTGGTAACGACTTGCGGTGTAAAATCTGCGTTGTGATGGCACTGCAGTGTTTTGACCGCGTAGTAAAGGTTGTTTCACGCTGTAGCACCAGACTGCATCCTGTCTGCTTAAATATGCACAAATATTCTTTGGCACACATTACCACTTCCACAAATAATATAGTGTTGTCTGCAACAAGAACATCTTTACTCATGACCAAGAACATGTACATTTTTTAAACACAATTGTATTGATTTTGGTTTAATTCTTATGCTATATCCATTGCAGTAGTTTGGTAGCGGAAAAGTATATACTTTACGTCTCACATTTTGTGAATTTGAACATTCCTCTTCTGCATACATGGACATCAATTTACAATATCTTATATTTTGGTGGATGCAACTTAAGTACGACAAATAGTAGCTGGTACCACATGTGATCAGCTGTATAAAACGTATTTCTATTCTATACAAAAAACAAATCTACTCAACTATAATCTAACAATTGCTACTTTAAAGAATACCTCCTCCCACCCCCTTCCTGGCTTTCCCACATAGGTAGAATCTCATTGAAGAATTGTGTATTCTTGTTTATGTTTACAACATACTTGCAATGGTATATATCTATTTGATCTATATTCTCAGATGTTTTTCAGTGTATAGCGTTATAAGGGCTCAGTAGCATCAGCTAATGTGGTTCGGAGTGGCGTTGTTACAGTGTGTGGAGCTAAAGTTTCTAGTGGGTTCGTAGCCTTCAGTGTTTCTAACATCTGATCCCACTCCATGGATATGGGTATTTTACGCAATCCACAGAGTTCTTCTTTCCTAATAATAGCACTCTCTGCACCTCCCCAGCGGGTCTTTTCTGCATGCCATGTAGGTAGAGTAGGGGGGAAGGCTGATTTCCATCTCATTGCGATGGCATGTTTTGCTATGAAAACAGCCGAATCTGTACCTCACTTTCTGTCCTTTCGTACAGCTGTGTAAACCCAGTAGGCAACTTTCCGCTGTTGAGCAAAAAGCAGTACCAGTTATTTCCTGTACTAGATTCCAAACTTCATGTCAGAATCCCCACACTCGCAGGCAGTCCCACAGCATATGCAGTACATCCTCATCAGTCCTCTGACACCAGCGGTAGGGGATTTGTGCATTCGGGTACTTACGGTTGAGGCAGTGCGGCGTAAGATAGGCCCTATGTAGGACCATATATTGTATATATTTAAAATTGGCATTTCTGGACACTTTTTGAGGATTTTCTGATATATAGATGTCCATTACTTATCTGTAAAATTGGCCAAGAACATGTAGTAACGCCAGACCCAAAATGTTTTCTGATCCAGCTTGGGTTGCCACCTTCCCCGGAGACAAATGCTTCCCATATGTTCACATTTTAAGTTTCTTGAAAGGCCCTGAATAACGAACAGACAAGTAAGTCTACATTTCCTATACCTACCTCCACATATATGTGATTAAAGAAAAAAGGGGTGACCCTGTGTTCCTCAGAACCTGGGTAGTTAAATACAATGGTGGTTCTGTCGGGTACGGCAAATTACTTTGAAAATGCTAATAAATGCAAAGTAAACGTATGGAAAACCTCTGAAACACATATGCAATGAGAAAATAAATGCTCAAGCAATCGATTGAAAAACTTCATATAGACAAGTAATAATTTGATGCGATTTTTTGTATTTAGAATTTATTCATGTTACACCTGAATTAATTCAGTCAATGATGACATTGGATTCAAAATAGACCGTCAAACACAAGTGAAAATGATGTGACAATTGGAGAAAAGGTGCTCAGTGCATGAAGCAATGTACAGTGAAATCAAGTAATACTTATATACAATACATAGGACAGTATGTTTATCAGGAGGACAGTTCTCTGCCTGATGGGGTGCCGCACGGTCAATTCCGTATTGAGTAACATGAACTGTCGGTCACTAGAAGCTGAGATGCTGCGTTCTGTCTATCCGTGTCTAGAATGACGCACTACCTGATCGTGATAACCACTGTGGTTATCATAAACATACTGTCCTACCCCCCCCCCCATCTTGATAAAGACCCACCGCGACCACCAACTGGGGCGCACAAGGGTCGAAACGTCGACGCTCACCTGTGGTCCAGAAACTCCAGGAGCCATTACATGAACCCTATGACTCCTTGGATATGAAACAGATTCTGGCCAATCTAACCCCAGTATATAACTTGAATATAAGTATTACTTGATTTCACTGTAAATTGCTTCATGCTCTGAGCACCTTTTCACCAATTGCCACATAATTTTCACTTGTGTTTGACGATCTATTTTGAATTCAATGTCATCATTGAATGAATTAATTCAGGTGTAACATGAATGAATTCTAAATACAAAAAATCGCATCAAATCATTACTTGTCTATATGAAGTTTTTCAATAGATTGCTTGAGCATTTATTTTCTCATTGCATATGTGTTTCAGAGGTTTTCCATAAGTTTACTTTGCATTTATTAGCATTTTCAAAGTAATTTACCTTACCCGACAGAACCACCATTGTACTTATCCACATATATGTGGCTACATTGTACATATATCTTCAAGGTACTTGGATGTGGAATTGGAAATAGTAAATCTATTCTTCCCTTTATCCACTTACCATTCAATGATTTGCTCCTCAGTATTCTGTCCTCAACATTCTTGTATCTCGATATTGTTGGTGCCGATATTCAGTAGTCCAATTAAATTGTCTGTATTCATTTTTATGTCGAAGCCTACCAGACATCACACCTACCTGTCTGGTTTGCGAAAGGCATCTGGGAAAGCGTTTTCCCCATTATTTACCATTGGCTTTGTAGTTTGTAATTCACATTTGCTTGCTTGGTGTTTTATTTGTTTTAGGCTGTCCAGCTTGAGTTAATCCTTCCCTTGCCCAAACCCTATTTGCTGTATTCTTTGATCAGTACTGGATTTCTGAAAACAGGGCTTTACATATTCTTCTGATCTTGTCACATTTACAGTGCATTCAAAAGCAGAGGTCAGATGTCAGGCTCTGTTTTCAATGGGGCTTGATGTTTACTTTTCTTTCTCTGAATTCAAAGTGAGAGGATTTATGTGGCAATCCTGCTGTGTACCCATGTGAGAGGAGAAACTGTATGGGGTTATTTTTCTAGTTGGCTACTTGGGGTGTGCTGTATGATGTTATTTTGTTTTCTAGCACAAAACAAAATTTTGATTTCTGGAAATGAACTGTGCAGATATTTTAGAATATGGAAACACAAATGAAGCAAATTCTTTGGTAATTCTGAAGTGTGGTGGAAACAAATATTTTAGTTTGATTTAACAAATCGATACATCAGGAGATGACATTTCCACACATTATTGTTTGTACGCTGTATACTTTTATCAGTGAACCTGTATGCCTATGCAAATGTAATGGTAATTTCAATTGAATATGTGTTGTCTATATTGGCTGTGCACTACCACACCATGAATACTCCACTTTACTCCACACCACCAACAACACAGTGCTCCACTCAGCACCACTCCACACTATGTCACTCCACACCACACAGCGTCACTGCAATCTACTCTGCACCACTCCACTCTACACCACTTCACTTGACGCCTGTCTACTCTACATCACACTACTCTATGCCAATGAACTCTACCCACACTACCCTATTATGCACCGCTGCTGTCTTCGCCACTGCACTCTAGGCCAATCAACTCTAAGATACTCTAATCTACACTGCACTCTATGAGACTCTACTCAATGCCACTGCACCCTACACATCTTCACTTTATGCTGAAATAATCCACTCTACGACACTGAATTCCACTCTGCGCAGTTTCACTCTACACCACTGCTATCTATCCTGTGCTACTGCATTCTACCCCACTCTGTTCTATGCCACTCTATGCCACTGCACTCTATGCCACTGCACCCTGCACCACTTTACTCAAAACCTATACACTGTACACTACTGCACTCTACCTCATTCTACTCTGCACCACTGCAGTGTTCACCACTATTCTCTACTCTGCAACACTCTGCTCCACGCCACTCTACGCCATGCTACGCTACACCATTGCACTCTATGTCATGCTACTCTGCACCACTCTACGCCACAGCACTCTACATCAATGCACTCTACGCCACTGCACTCTGCAACAATCTACTCTGCAACACTGCAATACCCACCACTGAACTCGATGCCACTCTAAATGTAAATGTAAATGTCCAGTATTTGTAAAGCGCGAACAATTACCCAAAGGTGTCAAGGCGCTGGGGCCGTCGGGAAGATTAAGCAAGCTATTGCCCAGAGTCACATGGTGCTGGGCAGACCCATGCCGCCGGAACCGGGGAACAAACCGTGATCCCCAGCGTCCAGCATCAGTCGCCTTGGCAGCTGCGCCACACCTCTTCCACTCTACTCTGCACCTCTCCACTCTACGCCACTCTACCGCACTTTACGCCAATCCAGTCTACGCCACTCTAATCTACAGTGCAACACTGCACTCTGACACTGCAATCTATGCCATTTCAATATACTCGACTCTGCTCTACTCTATGCCAGTCACTCTACCCCATTCTACTATGCATCACTGCACTCTTCAACAATGCCCCACTGTACTCTTTGCCAAAAGACTCTATGCCAATGCACTATTTGCTACTGCACTCTATGTCATTGCACTCTGTATCACTGCACTCTATGATAGTCTACTTTGCAAGACTGTATCCCCCTACTGAACTCAATGCCACTGTACTCTAAGCCACTGCCCTCTACTACTCTGCACCAGTCAGCTCTATGCCACTCTATTGCACCCTATGCAATGAACTCTATACCACTACATTCTACAGCACTTTACTCTGTATCGCTCTGTTCTACGCCACTCTAGTCTATTCTGCACTACTGCCCTCCACTGCACTCCACACCATTCTACTCTATGCCATTGCACTCTACTCTACATATGTGAACTCTATCCTGTACCACTTACCTCTACCCTGCACCACTCCACTCTATGCCACTTCCCTCTACCCTGAAAACAATCTACTGTACATCACTGCACTCTAAGTCACTATACTCTACACCACTCTACTCCACTCTGCTCTACATCATTGCACTCTACATCACTGCAATCTGCTCTGCACCACTCTACTCTACTTCACTGCACTCCATGTCAATGGACTCATTACCACTTTACTCAAAGCCAATGCACTATACGCCAATCTACCCAGTACCACTGTACCTTATGCCACTTCTCTATAGTCCACTCTATGACATTCCACTCTATGACACTACACTTCTCGATACTCCACTCTATGACGCTCTATTCCATTAGACTCTACTCCACAAAATTATGCCACACTATGACTCAACTCCACTCTACGACACTCTACGCTGCTTCCTCTAGGCCACTCCATTCCACTATACTCCACTCTATGCTACGACACACTACTCCACTTTATTTCACTCCACTTCTACTCGCCACTCTCTGCCCCTCCACTCTGGTACTCAATGCCGCTCCACTCAACTCCTCTCTACTCCCCTCTAATACTGTACTCCACACAACGACACTCAACTCTACTCTACTCTACACCCTTCCACTCTATGACATTCTGGGGCATATTATCAAGGGGGTTTATCTCCGCTTTTCTGGCTTTAAAAGCCAAGAAAGCGGAGATAAAATTAACTCCCTATTACCTAGCTGTCGCTAACACCAGTTAGCGACAGCTAGTAGGAGATAGCGACCATCTTGGGCCCCACTTTGCATGTCAGTGATATTTATCACTAATGATATGCAAAGTGGGCGTGCCAAGATGTTAGCGACTGAAAACAGTCGCTAACATCGCTATCTCCTATTACCAACTTTTGGAGATATTCGCGCTAAGCGCGAATATCTCCAAAAGCTAACACCTGCCCTGAGCAGTTCTTAGCCATGTTATCCAATGGGAGGTGGATAACATGGCTAAGAGCATTAGCTCGGTAATGCATGAATATCGCTGACTTTTCAGCGATATTCATGCATTGCGGCGATTTTTATCGCATTTGCGATAAACCTTGGTAATACCAAGGTTCATTTGCGGTAAAAATCGCCGCAGCGCAGCGGTACATTTTTGTCTCTAACCAAGCAATAGCGATAATTATCGCTATTGCTTGGTAATATGCCCCAAGATTCTCTCCACGAAACTCCACAACACTCTACACCACTCAACTCTATTCCACTCCATGACACTCCACATCACGCCACTCAACTGTGAGCCAGGCTACGCCACTCCATGACTTTCTACACCACTCCACAACACTCCACTCTAATCCACTTAACTACAATCCACTCCCTTCTACTCCACTAACTTTTAGCCATGCTGAAGAGCAGCCATGCTGGTGCACAACATGGCTACAACATATTGGCAAAGCTAATAGCTCTTGCAGAGGCGATGTCTATTGGCTTTTTCAATGTTTGTTAACATAGCCTTTCAGTCTTTTGTAGGTTAATCATCAGCCTTGGGTCGTTAAGGCAGCTGTAGAACACATTTTCAAGTGTTTTTTCCTTACATTTATTGTTTAAAGTATGTACAGATAATGGGGAAAAATACCGGCTTTAGTTGATTTTTCTGTTTTTTTTAACTGGCAGAGACATTAAAACAACCGTCATGCTGATATAAAACCGGCCAGGTGGGAACCCTAAATCAAGCCCAGGGTATATTGTAGGTCTGTTTTCTGAGCGAGGATACCTGATGGAGGTTGCAGACTTTTATGTCATATACATTTGTAAATATATCTGGGAAATAACAAAAAAAGATCAACTTCTACTCGTCCATCTATGGAGAGAGAGGGCTGAACTGGGAGGAATGGAGAAGAGTGAAAGAGAGGAGGTGGTGAGTGAGAAAGACCATCGCAGGAGCGAGAAAAAGTAGGAGGAGGTATAAAAGAGAGGAGGGAGTAGTTGGGAAGTGGAAGGCAAGGAACAAGAAGCGGAAGAAATAGCAAGAAGGGAAACAGAGAAAAATTCCTTGAAGTGTATTGAATATACGAGTGGAGACGAGGCTGGGAAAGTCTGGAAACTGGAGGCACTCACCAATGTCCTGGAAAGGCAATACTATAAAATGATTCATTTTCCGTGAGCAAATAATGGAAGCTGTTGGTTGGGGTAGAATGGAGAACAATAAGTACTTTCTAAAGTGAGGCGACTCGACATTGTATGAAATTAGCCAGAACAGTGTGTGCTTTTTATTCACCGACTTTATTCGTTTACTAAAAGCATAGCTGGTTCACCCTGAACACACGTGGCCAAGGACAAGTTAAGGTTTCGGGCCTCACAAAGGAGTACTGTTTAAAAAAGACCACTGTGTGTGTGCACAAGGAGCAAAGCAACCGGACTGTTGTACTTATAAAATCTCAATCCAGGTTGGACTGAATTCTGATTGGACGCACTCGAAAACAAATACGTCGCCTCGCGCCGTGACACTCTGCTCTTAAATTGCTTCACAAAGACCAGCATACACTGATTTTGGCACAGTGCAGCAATTAGCTCGTCCTGTCGTTGTGCTTAAGCTCACCGTTACATTTTCTGCTCACTGATGCTTTCATTAGTTCTGCCTCACACGAGCAGCTCGCGTCCACTAACTTCCCTCCCGCCGAGGGGCGCGAGGGAAAGCCAGCCAGATGAACTTGGCAGCCAAACCAGACATTCTGAAATTGTAACCTGCCGCCCGGCTCCCGGCAAAAAGACCCTTTGTTCTGCTTGTTATGGCTATCCGGTTAAGTGCGCATATATTTTTAAAATGTTAACAAATTTTCCCGTCAGAAAAAAATGAGTGGTCCAAATGCTAAAAACAGCAATCACCCTTTTACCCAATTTTTTTTTTAACAAAATGTATATTTGAAAATTAACAGCAAATAATTGTTTCGGAACGTACAGTAGGATCATGCTCCTGAAGGATCCAACTATTATAATGTTTTTGTGGATATGTTATTTTTTAGTATAGCGATTCCGGTTGTTCAAGCTGCTCAACGACCAAAGCTATATTTTGTACTCTGTTCCAGAGCTGCTACATGAATTTTTAATGTGTTGTTTTCCTTCAGAATTTCCAGACAGAAGTCACGGTACATTGTGCCTTGCAAAGATTTATGCACGGGGGCGAGATAAGTGAGGAACAGCAATCAAATATGAACTGGCACTTCATCACAAGACCTGAAATGTTGTTACTGGGGGTGTGAAATGACGCTCGCCAGAGTGAAGCCTTTCTGTACTCTGCAACACTTCCAGTGAGACGTGGCAAGGTGGTGTCTTGTTTCTCAGAGGATAGCAATGTACAAGATCTAGATCAGTGGTGACGAGCAAACGATAGAGGCATCCAGTGACCTTTCGGCTGTAAATTGCAGCTCTGACCGAAATGAGTGCTATGCCAGCGTTATTGCCCTGTGGTATTGCAATTATGCATAACTGTCGGTGCTATGTAAATCCCCTGGGCATAATTACCGACAGCCAACGAAAGGTGTAGTATTTCCAGGTTTCCTTAGCATCTATATTCATACCACCAGGCGAATACTTAGCATTAGTTCCTAAGAATGCATTAATTCCAAAAACATAATGACAATTTCATGGAGGATGATTACATGTCAGTCTAGGGGCTGGGTGGCCGAATCAATGCTCCTGAATGTTAAAACAAAACTTCTGTGACCAAAAAGAGTCAGGATGTTTCAGGTTTTAAAAGTACTCTTCACCGTAATAATCACATGGAAGGAAATGACATCCCATGGCATGTGTCCTGGTGAGAACATCACTTTAAATGTCTTCATTCCCCAGGAGTTAGCTGCCTCGGTTTGAAGTCCCAATAAATGATGTAATGGGCACTGCCTGGTATTGTGCTGTCACTGCCCTCAGTAGTCACTTCCTTAGATGCCCCTGCTCCATGTTCCCTATCTCTAAATGCTCAAAGTGCCCCCAAGGGCTCCATTCCTCTGTGTCCCTATGCCCCATCCCTCTCTTCCCCATAGATCCTCCTACAATTCTACTACCTACTGAACATTCATTCACTTTTCTATGAAGGAGGCAGGCTGATAAAGTGAACCAAATTGGTTTTCGCATTATTATCGACAGAGAAGACACAGCAGCATAATGCTGCTCGAATTTTCCACTGCTTTTGACAAGGTCTCCCACTCCATCCACATCCAATGCCTCCAACACTCTGGAATGAGAGGACCTGAGCTCCGACGCATCTGCTCCTTCCTCACAGAACCATCACAGTCAGTCAGCCTAACACCTTTTACTGCCACATATCTGGTCTGTGGAGTCCTCCAGAGATCTTTGCTCAGCTTTACAATCTTTAACATTGGCATGACTTCACTCACCAGCATCATCAGATCCCACAGAATCAATATCATATCTAACGCGGACTACATGCATCCTCTCCCTCCTCTATGACATGCCAAACACCCGGACCACCTTCGCCACCTGCATGTCCGACGTTGTCAACTGGAAAAAGGTCAACTGCCTCAAGTTCACCTCCAGCAACACAGAAGTGGTGCTTTTCAGGAAGGAAAACACTTTCTCGACTCTGGCTTAATGGCAAGCCGAAACTGAACAAGCACCCAAACCTGACAGCACAGGCGACAGTGGAGGAGCGTTGATCCACTGCTTTTAAGCAGTGTGAGATAGAAGAAACATAAAATGATAATAACTTATAGTTATGATCATTTTATGTTTCCTGCCTCTTTGCAGGCAGGCGGGTTGGCGGGCTGCTCTGCTCCCGGAGCAGGGCAAGGGAGGAGTGTTTTGCCCATTCCTAAGTGTGCAATGACAGTTTAGTCGGCCCTCTCGGGCCGCCCAAACCAGTATGCACACTTTCCCCGTTCTCCCTGCAGGCTGCATTACAGTCTGCATGGAGAACATGCCTAGGCCACCATTCCCTGGTTGAACGTCGAACCAGGATGCTCAAAACCAATCAGAATGCTGCACCGCAGTGTTGTGATTGGTCAAGGGAGCCTGGCTTACTTCCTGTGCCTGTCTGAGGAGAAGAGCAGAGACGCAGGTACGTTTTTTAAAATTATATATATATATTTTTTTTGTGCACCGTTTCTCCCCTCCAGCCACCCTCACACTCCTCCCCCCGCATGCCCACACCTGCCTCGCCACCCGCGAACCATGCCGGCCACCACTGTCTGACAGTTAAACCTAGAACCTCAGCATAGTCGTGGAAAAACGTTTGATGACCAACCAAATCAACTATGTGCCATCATTCTGTTTTAAAATCCTGCAACTCCTCAAAAAGATATTCAAGTGGCTCCCATTTGACACCTGGAAAAATTTCACCGAGGTCTTGATAACCAGCAAACTAGACTACGAAAATGCTCTCTACATGGGCATCTTCGCTCACCTCACCAAACGTCTCCAGGTTATACAGAACAAAGCAGCCAGACTTACGCTCCAACTCCCCCCACCCAGGCCCGGACTGGCCGTTGTTGGCACCGGGCAATCCCCCGGTGCCCCACAAGGGTGGGGAGCGGTTTTGGGCCCAGGGGGCCGTTTTTCTTACAGGGACGTTTTTGAGCGGCCCTGTAACAAAATAGGCCGAAAACCGGCCCGACAAAGAGCTCGGTCGCCCCCTCAGGGGGCCGGCCGAGCACTTTGCCAGGGCCGGTTTTGGTTCTCAGTCCGGCCCTGCCCCCACCCCCAACTCATATCACAATCCCCCCCAGAATCACATCTCAAACCACCTGAAAAAATTCCACTTGCTTCACAAGGCACCACATAATCTTGGCCCAACCTACCATAGCAGCTTCCAGACCAGACCAATCACACTTAACTCACACCCCATGCATCTGCAGAACTAGAGCCAGATGTCTAGCTTTCTCCAACCTAAAAAGGCTGGAGCGACCTTATCCTGCACATCAGAGCCGCTAGCTCTGTCCTTGAGTTTTGCCACAAACTTAAATCCTAACTCTTTAACTACATCCCAGCCAGGAAATGGCATGTCCACTGGCACCATGAAACCCCTCTGGATGATATTCACACCTTACAAATACACAACAGAACAATGATGTAAAAACACATTGATCAACATACCAGTATATAAGGACAATGTCCAACAGTAGAAACGTACGGACGATCAAGGCTAGTGGTATTTGTCAGTAACAGAGCCCTATAGTTAATTGATAAAATGGTAAATACTCTTTTATCAGTACTATCTTCAGATAAATACTGGAATGTCACAATGGATGGATGGATGGATGGATGGATGTATGGATGAATGGATGAATGGATAGATAGATAGATAGATAGATAGATAGATAGATAGATAGATAGATAGATAGATAGATAGATAGATAGATAGATAAATAGATAGATCAGTAGTTAAAGATAGATGATAGATCGATGTATACTGAGATAGGAATGTATAGACAGACATAGGGAGAGCTAGAGGAAGATAGGTTCAGATTGATAGGCAGACAGCGGTAGCTAAACATAATCAGCTACATGAAGAAGAGGTAGATTGATCCATTGTCTCTGTCTTGCCCTTTCTTTCTTTGTATTTTTGTGCATCTCTAACGGCACGTCTCTTCTGTCTCTTCTTGTCCTTCTGTTACTTCGCATATTTCTCTAACTCGCCCTGTCTTTCTCCATGTATCTCTGTCTCTCTCTCTTCCCGTCTCCCTTCTTCTGCCGCTTCCTGTCACTAGCTGCTCATGTGTCCTTGTATTTCTCTGTCTCTCCTTTACTTACTCGCGCCTTCTCAGTTTTTCTCTCTCACTGTCTCTCTTTCACTTTCTGCCTCTACCTGTTTCTTTCTCCCCATCTCTCTCCTTGCCTCTCTCTGTTTTCCTCTGCCTCTCCTGGTCTAATTCTGTCTTTATAGATTCTTATCACGTTCTTTATCAATGACTAGCACTTAGGGCCCGATGTAGGTAAATGCCATTTATCGATTTTAAAATACCGAATCCTACCAATTCGGTATTTCAAAATCGGTAAATGGTATGTAGGTCCCAACATCTGGATTTGCTACCGAATCCTTAACAATTCTTTAATTACCGATTCGGTAAATACCGAATCGGTAATGCCCATTCATTCCTATGGGCTTTGAAGCCCATAGGAATGATTAGGCATTACCGATTCGGTATTTACCGAATCAGTAATTAAAGAATTCACAAGGGTGCAGGGGGTGTCACTTTGACACCCTCTGGCACCCCCAAAACAGGCACAGGTGCCATGTGGCAGGCATACCTGCCCTAAGGGCAGGTCTGCCTGTCACATGACATAGGTGTGCATGCACACATGTGCATGCACACCGGAATCGGTATTTTACCATGGATTTGTATTCCATGGTAAAATACCGATTCTGTAAGCCATGTGCAGAAGGTACATTGCCTACCTACATTGCATTTTCGGTAATTTTACCGAATCGGTAAATATTACCGAATCGGTAATTATTTTACCGATTCGGTACATATTACCGAATCGGTAAATTTACCGATTCGGTAATGATACCGATTCGGTAAAATTATCGAAAATGTGCCCCTACATCTCGGTAGCCCTTTACCGATCGGAAACGGCCGAAAATCGGTATTTTCGGCCGATTCGGATCGGTAAAGGGCTACCTACATCGGGCCCTAAGTCTCTCTCTCAATGTCTTTGACTTCTGTCTTGTTCATCTTTCTCTTGTTCCCTGTCTCTCTCTATCTGTGTCTCTGTTTCTCTCTCTCTCTCTCTCTCTCTCTCCCCGTGTTTTTCTCTACCTCCCCCTTTCTCTGACATGGTCTGTCCATGCCTGCCCCTGTCTTTCTCTCTCTCTCTCTCTCTCTCTCTTTCTCCTTGCCTCTTTTGTCTGAGTCTCCCTGTTTCACACTTCACAGCCCCCTCCGTCTATCTTTGGCTGTCTCTCTTTCTTCCTCTTGCTGTTTCTCGTTCTTCCTGTCCTTCTCTGTTTCTGGATCTCTCCCTTCCTCTGCAAGAACCACAAATGTTTGCTTTATGTCTCGTTAGAAGCGAACTGAAAAGCATCACCTCTAAAAATCAAGCTGTAAATGCCACGGGCCTAAAGCTGCAGAGCTGTGGGTGTTCCATGCTTTATTTGTGTGATACACGCACACCGAGAAGCGTGGGGTGTGAAATGTTCTGAGGAGGCCTGGCGCTCCTAATGATGCCGGCTTTGTTGCGTATCACACGCCTTCGGCCGGATCTGCTTGCGGAAGCAGGACTGCTTTAACAGCGCCTTCTTTCTTTCTTGCATCTGCTGGGACACTAGGCACTTCTTGGTGTATTCTTTCAAATCCATATTTCCCAAATTCCTCTCCATCTTTTTCCTTTTGATTTGTCATCTCTGTTTATATCCCACTTTCTAAAGTACTGCTCTTCCGTCGATATAGCAAATGACAAGATAATGTAGGATAGTTTCTTTTTAATTCATTTCTTTCCTCCTTGAATGTATCACAGCCAAGCCGGCGGAAGTTCCCATATTTTATTTTTAGTGAATTAGTTAATTAATGTTAATAACCAATTGATACACCTACAATCGGTTATTGTACTCAGTGGAGTAATCTTATTTTGCTCCCATTTTAGCACTACCATTAGGATGTGAGTACACATTCCAATTGCTTCATGCAATGTGGGAAAATGGTCATAAAAAAGAAACAAGAATTAGCAATGCCAAGAGATCTGGCTTTAAAGGAATGTTATATGGGATTGCGAGGCCTTACAGGTAGATAGCATGGGAATGGATAAGTATTTATGTGGAAGCAAAGAACTGGTGGTCAAACGGTCAGGCGACAGTTGCACTAAAAATCTGTGTAGAGTACTGACTGCCTTCCTTCCAGCTGTGCTTCTGCCAGCGGTGGCTTCTCCGGTCGTGTGGAGGAGCGTCACCCCACCTGCTGAGGGCGCAGAAAACCGGAAAAACAAAATAACTTCGTTACCATTTTATATTTCCTCTGCCAGCCCGAGCTGGTTGTTAGGGCGGGCAATTTCTACAATGTTGCTGCCTGGCAGCAGGTGATGAGGAGTGGTGCGCAAGTTTAAAGGGCGAATGTCTTTTTGGCTGTCTGTCTTGCGACGGCCAGCCTGACATATGTTCTTTAAATCTCTTCACCCCAAACTGTCTTAGACAACTGGGTGGAAAGCAAGTACAGGCCTCCAGTATCATTGTGAGCGCTGAGACAGCCCTCTCCATCCAATCCTGGTGCGTCTCTCATGCTGTTTGAGCAGCGTCTGGACACGATAGAGGAGTTGGCTGGGGCCCTCGCTGAATGACAAGAAGAACACCAGGACCGAAGGATGTGCAGCAAGGTAAGTTAATGTTTAATTTTACTTTACACAATGTAAACTAAATCACTGACATGCATTACATTAACACTTTAAAGTTAAACAGTTTAATTTTAAAACGTTAATGTAATGCATGTCGGGAATTTAGTTACTGTTTATTCAATGTAAATTGATACTTTATAGTGCACTACTCACCTGCAAGGGTCTCAAGGCGGTTGTACAAATATCGCTGTGGAACCCATCCTGGCTTTCCCTGTGAGGCGTCCACTCCTGGGCACCCCCCAAGGTGGTGGACAGGCATCCTTAGCGTTGTGGGGGCCGTTGTGGAGATTAAGCAAGCTATTGCCCAGAGTTGCAGAGTGGGACTCCATGATTGGAATAGGCACTGAGGCGAGAATTATCAGGTCCGTGGAATTTTTGAGCCCAAGACCCGCCGAGCCGGGAATTGAACCCTGGTCCCGGGCTAGACCTCTGCATCAGGGTCTGCCCTCTATCCATTGAGCCACACTTCTCCACTGAGCCACACTTCTCCAATGCCAAGGTTATTTTCGCACAGTTGACAAGTCACCTTTTTAACACATTTGTTTTCTCCACCACTTTTAGTTAATGATAGCCACCACCGGCTGCTGCCAGAAAAAAAACTATACTTTATCTAGTTATCTAAGACAGTTTAATGGTATTACAATGTCGTATGTGGGCCTCTGAAAATTAAAACTTAGGCAGCTGGATAAATAAACAAAGTGATTACAAATGTACTCTTGAACCTAACATGTGGGCGGAGCCAAAGCCATTTTCCTTGTGACTCTCACATAATTGTCTGGCAACAGTTGCGCTGTCAAGCCAGGCCAAAAAAAGGGGGTCAAACCAGTTTGTGTGCCTTACTCCTTCTAATTAGACATGATCTATAAATTGGGTGTTACTAACACTTGAATCATAATTTACATCAGAGTATTTCAGTGCCTACATTGACCCTTTAGAAATGAACATTTGGCCAGATTCACAGATATTCTTTGCACCTAATTGCAACCAACTGCAACTTAGGTACTCAAAAACGGACCCATTGGTGTTCAGTTCTATATCTCTTGAGTCACAGAATCAGGATCTGTGGAGATGTACCGGCCTGATTCACAAAGCAAAATCTATGTGCGAAAATCTCTGCACATGTAGATTTTGGCCTATGACTGGGCAGAGATGTCCACCCAGATGGTATTCACTAATTCTGGGTAAAAATCTCTAACCAGTAGTAAAATCAATGACTATCCACCCACGCCTGGGGGCGAATGGGGGGGGGGGGACGACGACTCTTATGAAGGAAATGACATCCTTAAAGTTATAGTAAGTACATTTATGACCAGATTTATGATATACGCTAATAAGCAGAGAGCTTCACAGTCCAAACAGGGAGCATTGACTCTGCTGGGACAACTCAATCAAATGCAAACTCAATCAAAAAGTTAGCTCTCCTTGGGGACGAAATAAATAATAAAAATAGAGTATGAGTCTATGTAGATAGACAGTATTGGACAGAAACATACGAAGTCAAATGTAAGAAATCTTTACAAAAAATATTAAAACAACACTGGTCTCTGTGCTGTTCAGCATGCACCTCTAGGTATGCCTTCACCATCACTGGAGTGCCTGCATTATGGTCTTTTGGAAGGCAACAATACTCAAATATTCCCAAAGCGGAGATAAAACACCATGTGAGGGCTCAGGGGTGTCAGGCGAAAATCTTGCACTCGGCTACTGACCTTCCCGGCAGGCCCCTCCAGGAGAAGATGGGAAACAAGAGGTACAGCTGGAGGCTCTGTTGTTGTTGGAGCCTCTTTACTGGTGGAGGTGGCATCTTCAGGACCTGGTTATGGAGAGACCTGCTCCTGGGACACCACAAAAGGCATTTCTTACTAGTCAGGAGGAGTCCTATCGTCAGCCTCCACCAGGCATGTGGAGTCCAGATCGACACTCCATAAGTGGTCTCCACAGGCTCTGCCCAAAGTCTCTTCGATTGTCCCCCATCTTCTGTGGTGGTGCTGTGATATTCATCTTAAGCTTGCCTATGCGGCTGAGATCCTCCTTCACCCATAGCCCTGATGCTAACTGCTTTCTCCACGACTGCCAATTGAATAGGAAAAAAAAACATGGATGAATATGTCCACTTCTTCATGTAAATGACAAATCATTTTTTACTAAAATCATAATAAATGTGGCAATACATGATAAAGCCACATAAGCAAGTATTGTTTGCCATGCAAGCTTCTAAAACGAACCTGCCCCATTAACTATCAAGTGATTGTGATTAAAAATGATACTTAATGAATTTCACAATATCAATAATCTAAAAATATTTTTTGCATGATTTTAAAACATAAATGTCACCAAATCCTATTGTAGGACAAGATGCAGTTATAGAGTGTCAACATACCATTAAGTAATTTTGGCACAAAAGAACAAAACTATGATTGAAAGCTCAACATTTGATTTTTTTTTGGGGGGGGGGAATAGCATGCCCGTTTATTCCGTGGACGTTTCCTAGAATTTATTTTTAATACTACATTTTATATACATTACATAACAATAACAACTGGATGTAAGTTAAGACACAAAATATTAAAACCCTAAATAATGCGTTCATAAAATGTGTTTTACTTGGAGAACATCAATAATAACTGTGGTAAGATAATGGGAAATTTAGAAAAATTAGCAGATATGTAACTAGTGATTTACATGTATCTACAAACATATAACTATTTAAATGTAAATAAAGTTGCTCTAACATAAAATAATTAAACTATACAAATGTATATTTCCCCAAAACATGTCTATATGTACAAATATTTGCATATGTATCATTCATTATACATCGCATTGTAGTCGACCACATGAAATACTCACAACATGGGCGTAAACAAACACTAAACATTAGATGCGATAAAACAAGACTCTCATAACACACAAGACCTTTTTGCAAATAAATATTGTATGACTTACCACCTTGCCTATGATCCTATTCCTCTAGCTGAGTGGAGAGAGACAGCCATGCTGTTCTTAAGACCCTTTGGTACAGAGGGGAGAGTCAGTGTTACCCCTTCTGGGGCTGGAAGGGTACCCCCAACTCATCCTCCACTTTCAAACGGGCCTGCCCTGGAGGTCCACTTAGTGCTTGCAGCACCCCTTCAGTTGTGGGCTCACACTGCACTGCAGCACAGGCTATGGCCTGCTATATCTCTGCCTGTGCTGCAGTTCTTCTAGGTATCAGGTGCCCCGTAAAGCTGAAGATGCTTCTTGAGGACTTCCTCACCCATGAGTTCTAATTTATTTTGTGAGAAAAAGGAGGCTCTTAACTTGTGATACTCGGCCATCTTGGGAATATTTAGAGGAAAAGAAGCAACCAGCTGATGGTGGAGTGTCTGGTAGGCTTGGTATACCTTACTTCCTGTATGTCATATCTTGTTGGTCGCTGTGATGGAGAACTTCGCCCGACTGCGGAGTTTCATGTCTGTACTATGTAATTCTCTGCATGCCTTACGGTATGGGGAAATGCTGCACATAGGCAGAATACATTGGTATAATACTAAATGTAAAGAGAAACCAATGTTCGTCGAATTACAAGTATCCCTAATGTATGAAAATTACATGAGATGTAGTAAATGCATTTAGAACTACATGCACGTGTTAATGAACATGGGTGTATGCAATTTAACTTTTTACTTTAAATTTTGTATATGTTCCTGCCTACATCATACTTGGGCTCCCTAATTCCTTAACATAACCCCTACGCTCCCGAAGAGGACGCCAAATGGCCATCGCTCTAGGCTCAGCGATCCAAAACATCCTGATACACTGGCAACTATCCCTTCCAATACAGGTTGGCTTCACCGGCTATGGGGGGTGTTGGGTATGGAGAAGATGTCCCTTACACTAGCCGGAGACACAGATCAATTTGATGAGCTTTGGCAACCATTCCACACTCTACTGATCACAGAATTCAGAGAACTTACATGCCCACGGTACCTCCGCTTGTTACGTCTCACGGAACAGGAGGGCGAGGTCTAACGCTGGGGGGAAAAGGCGGGACTCCGAATTGAAGCCTGATGGGGCGACACAGGAGGAGATTGACTTGAGCACTGGACGGGGGAGGGGGGGGGGAGGGGGTTTGGGGAAGTTGGGGGGAGGGTGTTTCCACCTGGTTGGCATGTTGCACTTTTTCCTTGCAGATCAACGCAGCAACAGATCTAATGAGTACTGGACTGTCATAAAGCTTTCCCCGTGCACTATCCGTACCCTTTTCATGTATATTATTGCTGCTGATGTTGTACTGTCTACCCTGAATGTTTGCCTTCCAGGTGCAGATTTCAAATAAAAAGATTTAAACCTACATTTTGTATATGTACACAACATGTGGGGTGTCTCAGTGTGACATGGTTATGTTATTGTACGTGAATGATGTATACAATACTCATTAAATAAATGCGTATATGAGTAATGAGCTAGTAGTTGCATATTATAGAGATTTGCTAGTTTGGGTTTGACATCACCAGGGTCCTCATGGTGATATATGCGGAGAGTGTCACAGAATACCATCCATTAATCACTGACTCAGCACTGTCCAGCCACTGGGACGCAGCAATCATGGTAGCAGCTCAGGTGAAAAATTAAGCCACCAGATAGTCAAGCACCTGCAGACCTTGACATCCATTCTATATCCCCCGCAGGAATCACATAATACAGGAGTTAGGTTTACACGTAAGCCGCGTCATATGACGATGTCATGCAACAACACAAACCAGGCTCCAATTATCATGCACACTACTTCTGGGCCGTACTAGAGCACCCCCTTATGATCAAAATATCTGACGCACAACTTGAGGATTCCAAATGTAAGTTCAATGATGGCTCAGATAGGTATATGTGCCCTTTAGTACCTCTGTTAAAAATATACGGGTGGACTTTGGAAGCGGTGAGAAGATGGAGAAAGAGGGCATACCCAATCAGCTCCAGCAAAGGCATGTAATACATGTTACAATGTGGTACCCTACAACTTGATATACACGCTCTACACAGCCATCCGTACAATATTGTTAGTATGGATGTGTATTGGGATACTGTGAAGTTGTAAGTGATTATGTTTATGAAGCCATTCAGAGTTATAGATGATATCCAAATGTGACTTAGTAGACCTTTCGTAGCACCTACGTAACCGAAATACCCAGCAACCACCTAATGCCCAAGAGGTGACTGACGGAAAATGTAGCTGCAGTGCATGCTCGCAGGAAAGGCATTGTACACATCAGTGAAGCAGTCCCGGGGATCACATAAAGCTTGCACACTGATGGAGTGGCAATGTTGTCTGTTTCACAAAGGACATTCCTGTGGCATGGTGGCTCAAATGCTACATGTGTGCATTCAGTGTTATCTGGTACGGTGGGAAGCGGGTAATGGCATAGAATTCCCTTGCTACCCATTGTCTTTCTGTCAGTGACTGCGGCATGGTTATAAACTGGGGCACTCAGCTAGTAATGCATCTCAGTGTTTGTCACCGGCAACATGATTGACTGCCTGCAAGGTGCCCCAAGGTGTTGCTGCAGACCCCGTGGACAGATACAGGGTGCAGAAAGTGGAGTGCAGCCAGTAATTTGACTGTGTAGCCATGTGATGGGAATGGTCTGTAGGCAAATTGAGCCCCTCATCCCTTTCTGTAACCATGTCAAGGATCAAATCAGGTGAGAAGGAGTATCTAGAAATGACTTTCATCTGTTGATGGTTGTGAACGAGTACTGACTGTTCACTCCCCCTGCCTTTGCAGTAGCAGGTATGTTGAATGCGACAGAATCACTGTGCAAATATTTGCCCCTTATTGTTAGCATTTCTTTATGTTGGTTTCTAAAGTATGCTTTTGATTTTCCTATTCTTTCCTATGCCATGTTAGTGTTATTCTCTGACTCTGTTGATTTCTATGAGAGAGTACTGCAGTGCCAGTGATTTGTCAAATGTGGCAGTTGACTTACTCCAAGCATTCCAAGGCTTGACATCAGTAGATTTGAGCCTGATTTGCCAGTAGTACTGTTGTAGAGGATTTAGATGTAACTTAGGTGTTTTACTCTTTTATAGGTGTGTTTTAATATTTCTAGGTCACTTTCTAATTCCCTTAGTCTTTTCCCTTAATTCCATCTATTTTGTAGTAGATACTCACCATTTTCTTACCTTCCCCTATAAGCCCCTCCTTGATTTACCACAAAAACAGAGACCTCCGCTTATGGAATTTTCCACACTTGGGTACATAAGGCAGGCGGAGGATGAGATCTCTGGCTGGAGTTTAGTGAATTACAT
This sequence comes from Lissotriton vulgaris, assembly GCF_964263255.1. Classification (NCBI taxonomy): domain Eukaryota; kingdom Metazoa; phylum Chordata; class Amphibia; order Caudata; family Salamandridae; genus Lissotriton; species Lissotriton vulgaris. The sequence goes on along the minus strand of NW_028247670.1, from coordinate 92,179 downwards.
TTGAGAGTACGTAAGGTAGTTGTAGAGGAGTACTATTTTACCTAATCTAAAATGTTTTTGTGAAAAGACCCCATTGAATTTAAAGTTTTTGAAAAACTTTGCGTATGGTGGAATTTCTGCAATACTATACAACCTTTAGTTGCAAGCACAGTAAAGGGGATGCAATGTGCCTAGTCATGCCATTTGCATAGAACTCTAGAAAACGTTTGAGTTTGTAGTAATGCATATTTCAAAAATAGTAGGCAGTTTTCTGCATGCAACAAAATACAGTGCTCCCCTTTTCAGCAGTAGAAGCTGGCTCTTTGTTTGCTGTGGCATGAAAGCACAGTCAATAACTCTATGACTAAGGCAAATATAGTAAGTGAAAATAATAATGCCCTGACGAGTAACTTGAACAATGGTGACATTTGTTCATTTGTTTAAACTCAAAATGTTGGCTTGGTGCATGGTTGAAGGGTACTTGGTGAGTTAAGAGATTGCTGCTTCTATATTCAGAGATATGCAAGTAATTTCAAATACTAGCAAGGCTAGCTCAGCCTTCTGTTCTTCTGAGATAGGTTATCTGAGTATCATTACATTTTTTGTAATAGTGAAAACTATTATTTACAAGTCTTAAAAATGGCAAACGTGGTATAAAGTGCAAAAATAAGTATTAGTATAAGAGTTTACACATTTTAGTAATTCTTTTGCAAGGGCATTTAATGTCATCCATCGATATTCCCAATTAACAATACAAAATGCTTTATCCGCATCAATGGATCCACTATATTCCTGGACACATGAGATTCTGCGGCCATAGTGTTTTTCGCATAATTTGACTTTTTTTTTTAATTTGACGCATTTGCCACACAACCCATCATCTGGTGGATACTTTGCAGATTTTAACAAAACAAATTAACAAAAAAATGTTGCTAACTCAAACAAGTCAAAAGATAATAAATGTTAGTGGAATGCCTTTCGCAAACATTGACTAGTCACCTTTCAGTAGCTTATTCCCTTTATTTGGGTGTTAAACAGGTACTAATGAGGTGAAACCTTTGTCCAGACTGTGTTAAAATATGGAAAAGTGACAAAAATAATAAAGAAATGCTTAAACTAAATGTGCTGCATGACACTGGATAATTTCCCTTTCCTTGCTGCATACTTTAGTCAACCTTGCAGCATAGTTTGGTCCGCCCCTGCAACTTAGTTCCAGGGGTCATGATTATATTATATAAATATTTTTTATTATTGTGATCGACAAGCATTTTACTGATCACATTTGTTAAGTTATTAGTTGTTGATCGTTGAAGCATAAATGGATCTACATAATGCCAATACATTTACTTTATCTAATTTTAAAGGCGCAACATATTTATTGAAGGTGATTCTTCCATACTGCCCTATTTCTCCCTATTCTTCTATTGCCTACATACCAGTACCCTTTCCCCTAGTGTATTTCTTTCTTGTTGTCTTGTAAGATTTGTGTAAATTCACTATTAGCAAATGAATACATTCTAGTCTTGTTGGACAAAGGGAGCTACTCTGTTAGCCAATACTGCTAAGTATATATATTGTCGATAATATTTCTATAGCTTGAATGGACAACTAGATCATTAAGATCCTCCCTTTAGAACATCCCAATGTCCTCTGAAAAAGATGCAGAAAACACAAAATATGTGTAGCCCAAAGTATCTACATGGAGAATTTTGACTTAACTTTCTCATACACAATGTTTAACCTTCTGACACTGGTAGCAATATAATCAACACCCCCTGCCCCCACCCTCATCTTTCGGCCATTTCTCCTGTTTTAGTGGCTTAATGATACAGCTTAATCCATTCTGCGCTTCTGCTTTTTTTGTGTGGTTGTTCTAAAATGTTTCATCCTGTTTGCAGTCTATTTGTATAATTGTCTATATTGGGGCAGAAGGATCAGCATATGCAATTGATCCTTTTTTTAAAGATTATTTACAACAAGGATGTCAGATTAAAGCTTATGTTTTTTTTTGTTAAACAGAGGTTTACTTAGAAAAAAATCCACGTACCATGCATACAACTTTACACATAACAGCACGATGAAAAGCAGGGCAAGACCATTCGAAGGGGCAGGGTGGTTGATGTTGTATGGAACCTCCTGCTCTAGTCCCTGTTTTTTCTTGCAGTACCAATGCAATAGTTTCTAATTTAACAGCGCTACATATGGCAAACCTGGAAAGGATAGTCCCTTGTATGCTCTGCTCAGTGTGTCCAATACAGCTTCAGACTCGTCTCTTCAATGACACAACTTCAGACGTATTCTTTCAAAATAAAAATAGATCTTTATTCAAACTTTATGAATTTTCTTTTACTAGATTTTGATTCAGATCCACAATAAAACTCTTACTTGATCCTTTGATTTCCCGTCTTACAAATGGTTCCCTCAATTCCACTGCATTTCGAGCGATGGGTCCTTTATTAGTGAGAAATGCAGTGTAATCTTGACAATCAAACTGGGGAGGATAATTAAACCAAAACACCTCGCTATGGGACTCCAACTGGTGAACTTTTGATCCGGACCCACACCCAACCCAAGTACCCATGTAAAGAACCTTAATAGTCGACAACTAGCTCACTGCGACAGGACAAGTGAACGCAGTCTCCCCCTCCTGTTTCCCCACATTTAAGATGGTCACCTCTTCAACACCTGCAAAACCATCAGCCAAGCCCTCGTCACCAGCACGTTGGAGTATAGCAATGTGCTCTACGTAGGAATCAACATGCAAATGAGCAGAAGACTCCAAACCATACACAATTCAGCTTCCATACTCACATTCATAGTTCCCCCCACTGCACCAAACCTGCCTGCATCTCAGAGACCTCCACTAGCTCCCCATCCACAAACGGGTACTCCTCAAAAATGCCTCATAAATACATATAAAGCCTTGCACAACATTAACCCCACCTTCATTAACAATTGCTTTAACCTACTGCTAGAAATTGAATTCCTGGCTGACTGAGGTATGCACCCAAGCCAGGCAAGAACCACCACTCTAATCAGGGTAAGCTAAGTACACATGAAAAGATAACCTGTGCTCACCCTCTTGTAGCTTGGCACAGAGCAGTCAGGCGTATATAAAGAGGCAATGTGTAAAGTATTTGTGCAACACACATAGTAACACAAGGAATACACCACAAAAAAGACTATACACAGTTTTATTAAAACAGTTGTCTATATTATTAGCCAAACAAGACCAAAACAATAAAATTATCACACCTATTTCTCAAGATATGCACATTTAAAGAATACCAAGAATCTCAGTGTTCAATAGTTCTTGAGTGTCGAAAATACACTTCTTTTTCAAAATCTTTTGTTTACAGTAGGCAAAAATGCAAGATTAGTAAACTCTGGAGTGCCAAAATAACACCAACGTTCAAAGCGTTTTATCTAAAATAGGCAAAAATGCAATGTTAGCAAACTCTGGAGTGCCAAAAAAAGCACTCACATTGGAGCAGTCTCGGTATCGCTGACCGGTTTACTGTACCAGGTGCAAATAACAGAGGAGTTGGAGCAACACGGTCCGTTGCTACGGCAGACGCGGCCACCTGTCAGTGGGAGCACTGAAGCTGCCGGGATCTCCGAGGTCTGATGTGAATCTGTACCTGCCCTGGCCTGAGAACAAGGGAAACGGGTCTCAGGCATTGGATAGCCTAAGGCTGCTGGGAGAGGGTTGATGTAGCTCCACTGCGCATTGCCCAGAAAACATGTTTGAAAAGAATACAGCTGATCCACTCTGGAACCAGCCAGAGGCACTGCTCTCATCTGGAGTCTCTGCTTACAGGGCACGGACAGGAGAGGGCATGGAGCATTGGCCTCCCATGGTGGAGCACTGGTCTTTAGAGAAGGGAAGCATGGAGTCTGAGGAGGTTTCATGTGCCAGACTCTGAGTCCCACGGCAGCACCGGTACAGCAAAAAGTCTTTGATGACCCTGAGACTTTTTTAGGAACAAGGGGCAAGCCAACAAGCCTTCGGATAACACTCATAGAAAAACAAAAGGTAGCAGGCCAGTACACAAAAGCAGGTCGTAGAGTGGCAGTCCCTCCTGCAGCACAGCAAGCGGCAGGACAACACAGCAAGGCAGTTAGTAAAGTTGCAATCCCTTCTAGCAGCACAGCAGTCCTTCTGGCAATGTGCAGATGTAGAGCCAGCAGCGTCTGGTTACAAGTTTCACACAGTGTCTGATTGTTAGGGGGTCAGTGCCCGGTACTTATACCCAAAAGTGCCTTTGATGTAGGAGGTGACGTCATAGGAGTTCTCTGAAGTGCACAAGGGCCCCTTTCATCCCAGTACTGTTTGCCAGGCTATTAGTGGTGGGTTATCAGTACCTTGTGTGTGGGCAGGACACTACCTATTCAAGTGGAGTGTGAGTTCCTACTGCCCCTCTCAGTCCCAGGAAGACCCATCAGAATGCAGACGAATGAAGATGCAGTTGAGTGACCTGTGTTGTGGCTGTCTAGAGGTAATGCACAAATGTAACCAAACCAGACGTGTATTGGAGACAGGCCGTCGGGCACATAGAGCAGTTAGTGCACTTTCTAAAAGTGGTATTTCTAAAATAGTAAAATGAAATCCAACCTCACCAGTAAGTAGGATTTATCAATACCATTCCAAACATATGAAAGATCAAAATGCTTCTCATCTCTGATAAGATATGACAACTTAAAAATGTATAAGGGAATTCCTAATGCTACCCGATTGGAAGGGTAGGCCTCCTAGTTGTGAGAAATGAAATAGGCTGATCGTTACTACCAGAACATGCAAACCACCATAGTACATGTCCCACCTCTTACTTACATAGTACCCTGCCATTAGGGCAACAAAGGGCCTACCTTAGGGGTGACGTAAATGTAATAAAAGGGAAGGTTAAGGCTTGGCAAGTATTTTTAAATCCCAAGTCGAAGTGGCAGTAAACTGCACACACATGCCCGGCAATGGCTGGCCTGAGACGGGTTTGAAAAGCTTCTTCTGTGGGTGGCACAAGCAGTGCTGCAGCCCATTAGTAGCATTTAATGTACAGGCCCCGGGTGCATGGTATACCACCTTACGAGGGACTTACAAGTACATTATGGAGAAGTGTGGCTCACTGGTTAGAAGCGGCAGACCCTGAAGCAGAGATCAGGCCAGAGACCAGGGTTCAATTCCCGACGCGGCAGGGTCTTGGGCTTAATGTACGCGGACTCGATAATTCTCTCGCCTCGGTGCCTACTCTAATCATGGGTCCCACGCTGCAAATCTGGGCAATAGCTTGCTTAATCTCCACAACGGCCCCTACAACACTGGGATGCCTGGCTTCACCTTGTGGGTGCCCAGGAGGGGCATCTCACAGGGAGAGCCAGGAAGGGTTCCACAGCGTTATACAGCGCCGGGACGCCCCGTTGCTGGGGCAGCTGTGCGCTTTACAAGTATACAACATTTACATTTACATAAATATGCCAATGAGGTATACACCAATTACACACATGTTTAGGGGAGAAGCACATACACCTTAGCACTGTTTAGCAGTGGTAAAGGGCTCAGAGTCCTAAGGCCAACAAAATGATACAGCAAAATGTGGAGTTAAAAAGCAAAAAGATTGGGGGAAGATCCTCTACGGATGCCAGGTCTAACACTTACACATACCTACCTGACACCTCCACTCAGCCAGACTACTACTCGCTCACATAACATAACATAAAGTGAGGATACATAACTAATTCCACCAGGGTGTGTGGAAATGTTGCACCCTTAAATATCACCTAACTCAGCATCATTCCACATTCCAATATTGACTATGAATTTCTCGCTAATAAATCTGTGCACTGCGTCAACATTTTGCACAGACATAGCACGCTGGCCTGTATATATTTTCAAAACCAAAAACATAAAATAAGAACATTGGCTCGTATCAATATATGTGTATCGTGTTTTTGAGAGAGAGAGACCTATTAGGCAGCAGGAAGAAATGATACTTGAAATCTGCTTCCTTTTGCCCTTAGACGAAGAACTGGGATAGGACTAAAAATTCTGCCCTTGAAGGTTCACTTCAGTTCTCAATTTTCCTAGACATGGACTACATCCTATTTCTTTTTTGATTTCTAAGACACAGGAGTACTCTTTCATAGTCAGCAAATTTAGACAATACAAGAACGATTTAGAAAAGAAATTGAAAAGCATTTTCATAATGTCGGGTGTTCAGATCAACGTCAGGAGCTACAGCTGCAAGGAGCAGCAGGTGAGCAGGAGAACACACTAAACAAGAACAAATTCTCAAGCTCTGACAAATGCTTCTGAGTCAGTCCCACCCACCTCTCTGCGCCTGACAGTGGGCGGGTGAATGCTTCTCCCCACAGCAGCCAGCATCAAAATAAACATTTCTTTAAATAAGCCTCTTTTTATTCCAACAGCTTTTTAAATTTTACTTAGCTCAATATATCATTTATGTCATAAAACCAAATACTTTAAAAGTACTATTTTATTCAGCACTCGTGGTGTGGATCCACTATGAAACGATCGCTGGAAATAGCCCACTTTCAAATAAAAAACAAGCATTTACAATGCAATGGTCTCGGCATCATTAAAGGTAGAGCTATTGGCATTGCTCATGACATTTCTTTAAATCGTAAATAAAAGGCATTGTCATTTACATTGCCAATAGCTTAATCGTTAAATAAATGGCATTGTCATTTACAATGGGCAACTGCAAGACTTTGTTTGTAATGTAAGCCATGCTTTCGCAGTACTGTTGAATTTCATTATTGTCGCCTAGTGCTATTTTTCAGCCGTATATAGCGTGAGTTTTGTGGAGGTGCACCCTGCACGCTCACACACTGCTCACCCTACACACTCACACACTGCTCACCCTGCGTAATGCTAAAAGACCTAGCTCTGCCCTTCGGCCTGTGTTGTAGGTTGTGAGTAACTGCGCTTGATTGGTTGAGGCATCCCCTCCTTGCTGCACCCTTCACAGAGGGCCGGCTGCCTCAATGAAGCTCCCACGTGTTCAGCTGTTCTTTGTTTTAGCTCCTGTGTGTCCGCACAAGCATACCCTGCTCTCTCTGGAACAGGCACTCGGCACTCACCACTCTGCACTCACTTCTCTGCACTCACTATTCTGCACTCACTACTCACTACTCTGCACTCACTACTCTGCACTCACTACTCTGCACTCACACTCTGCACTCACTACTCTGCACTCTGCACTCTGCACTCACTACTCTGCACTCACTACTCTGCACTCTGCACTCACTACTCTGCACTCTGCACTCACTACTCTGCACTCACTACTCTGCACTCTGCACTCACACTCTGCACTCACCACTTTGCACTCACTACTCTGCACTCTGCACTCACTACTCTGCACTCTGCACTCACTACTCTGCACTCACTACTCTGCACTCACTACTCTGCCCTCTGCACTCACTACTCTGCACTCACAACTCTGCACTCACTACTTTGCACTCTGCACTCACTACTCTGCACTCACTACTCTGCACTCACTACTCTGCACTCACTGCTCTGCACTCTGCACTCACTACTCTGCACTCACTACTTTGCACTCACTACTCTGTACTCACTACTCTGCACTCACTACTCTGCACTCACTACTCTGCACTCACTACTCTGCACTCTGCACTCACTACTCTGCACTCACTACTCTGCACTCTGCACTCACTACTCTGCACTCACTAGTCTGCACTCACTACTCTGCACTCTGCACTCTGCACTCACTACTCTGCACTCACTACTCTGCACTCACTACTCTGCACTCACACTCTGCACTCTGCACTCACTACTCTTTACTCACTACTCTGCACTCTGCATTCACTACTCTGTACTCACTACTCTGCACTCACTACTCTGCACTCACTACTCTGCACTCACACTCTGTACTCTGCACTCACTACTCTGCACTCACTACTCTGCACTCTGCACTCACTACTCTGCACTCACTATTTTGCACTCTGCACTCACTACTCTGCACTCACTAGTCTGCACTCACTACTCTGCACTCTGCACTCTGCACTCTGCACTCACTACTCTGCACTCACTACTCTGCACTCACTAGTAGTGAGTGCAGAGTGCAGAGTGTGAGTGCAGAGTAGTGAGTCACTACTCTGCACTCACACTCTGCACTCTGCACTCACTACTCTTCACTCACTACTCTGCACTCTGCACTCACTACTCTGCACTCACACTCTGCACTCACTACTCTGCACTCACTTCTCTGCACTCACTTCTCTGCACTCACTACTCTGCACTCACTACTCTGCACTCACTACTCTGCACTCACTACTCTGCACTCTGCACTCACTACTCTGCACTCTGCACTCACTACTCTGCACTCACTACTCTGCACTCTGCACTCATTACTCTGCACTCTGCACTCACTACTCTGCACTCACTACTCTGCACTCTGCACTCACTACTCTGCACTCACTACTCTGCACTTACTACTCTGCACTCACTACTCTGCATTCTGCACTCACTAATCGGCACTCACTACTCTGCACTCACTACTCTGCACTCACTACTCTGCACTCTGCACTCACTACTCTGCACTCTGCACTCACTACTTTGCATTCACTACTCTGCACTCTGCACTCACTACTCTGCACTCACTACTCTGAACTCACTACTCTGCACTCAATACTCTGCACTCACCACTGTGCACTCACTACTCTGCACTCACTACTCCGCACTCACACTCTGAGCAGATGCATGACTGGGTATACACACTTGTTTTTTTAAGTCCTACACTGGATAGTAGGTGCCGTTGGTTCTCGTATTTGGCATCACTGGCAGTGGCCTGAAGTAGGGCAAGCAGCAGTGGCCTCCTCAGAAATATCTTGGGCCCTGGCACTTATTATGGCACAAATTAAACACTGCTAACAAGTGATTTTGCTTTCTAGCAACCACGTCACTGCCTCATTATTTACCGCTCTGTTTTCACTTATGTTCATGGGCACATCATTGTTTTCTGCTTCCGCGCCAGTGGCGCTTTCCCTTAATGTACTTGCACGCAAACCGCAACCTGTTGCATAACTTGCAGATTTCAACAAAAAACATATTGTGCCTGACCCGGCACACTCCCGAGCAGCCTTCGAGGCACGCACCTCTGCCGAGCCGAGACCCAGGAGGAGAGGCTGGAGTGCACGCGCGCCCAGCATCATCCAGTCCTGACACTAAATGCACACGATCCAGGAATGCCAAATACAGTTCCAAGGCTTCCGAGAGCAGACAGCAAAGAATGGTGCACGCGCGCCCAGCATCTGGATTCTATTACGGGCCCCCTGACAGCTGGTAATTGATAATTTATAGCCTTCTGGTGCGCGTCTCCGAACAGAATATGCAGGAAGTGGAGAAACTCCACAAACTATGGCATATTGCGTGCTGTTTTGTAAAAAGACAGCCATGCGATGCCCAATCGCCATGCAGCTGCCATAAATAACTAACACAATTCACGCGCTTCTCTGGAATGTCTAGGTTAGCTTGCCGAAGTCCCTCTCAAGACGGTTCTGAAGCCACACCCACTTCTTGGGATGTAGGCCGAGCCCTAATAACTTCAACTATGCTTTAGCCAGCACAAGCCATCAACATAGTTAGTACAGACTCGTAGCTCCCATGCTCCCTTAGACAACAAGTGAAGTCAAGTGGTCTCTCATTATTTTCACTTAGGCTTAAGGCAGCCATCTTAGCCCGGGCAGTACTTCATCTGGCTCCACATCCCACAGATACAAAAAGTGTGCCACAGCACAGAGATGGACTAGGATGACTTGAGCGATCCTGCCTGGAAGAGGTTTTCACCACCATGAATAGCATTCTCCTGCAGAACAGATCACATGCATGAGGCATTGGGATGAATTTTATCTACCATGAATCAATCCACGGGGGGCGTGGCTTGAGCCACCACAAGATGGCCGCGACTCAGTGAAGCTCCACGCCTCGACCGAGACCATTGTTTTTGCATTATTCGGAGCAGCAGCAGACGTCTCCTGGCACCATGAAGTGGAGGCTTGGAGGGCACGGATGCAGGGTCACAGGTAGCGGTCTTTTTGACTTTCAATTAGTCCCTGTTTCCCCCGCGCCACGTTCTCCTCAGAGGTGCCGGTTGCAGCCGCCATTTTACCTATCGTGGAATGCGGCGGTGAATGGTTTCTTCAGGCACTGATGTGTTATCCTGGGGATTAGGATATGCCCTGGAATTTACGGAAAATAGGCCTTAAATAACTTCTGGCGGCACTTTGGCCAAATTAACCCTCTTTCTGATTGCTTTATAGCCTTTCAGTTATATTGAGTTATCAGTGGTGTTACTTCATGGACTGCTTCTGCTTTTTTATTGCCTTTCCCCTGTTCTTTTTCTTAGAAGAAGAAAGAAAAAAGAAGAAAAAAAAAAGGAATAAAAAGGAAAGGAAAAGAGGGAGAAAAAATGAAGAAAAAAAGAAAGGAAGGGAGAAAGAAAGAAAAGGAAGGAAAGAAGGGGAAGGAAAAAAGAAAAAACGTGCATTTTTTTCACAAGAGTTTGAAATTCGGTTCCCAGCTGAATTGTTGTCATTTTTTCGGATTTCCTCTGGTGTGTTTTTTTTTAAGGTGCACACTTCATAACTTTTTTTTTTTAAATTTCTTTTTATTGTTGCATCATGCGGATCATCAATAAAAGCATCACACCATCACGGGGGAGCGTCAACATTCCGCACCCCCCGTATTATGCGCAACTTTTGGAACACATCAATACATGGCAGTTATCATGACATAATCAATTTGTGTTTTGTCTTTTCACCCCGAACCCCCCCCCCAACCTCCATGTAAACACCCCCGGGCAACTGAGAGACCTCTATTTGAGGTCCCCCTTCCTGCCCTCTGCCCCCCCAAGCAGCTCGTCCTCTTTACCTCCACTCTACCACCCAATCCCCGTGCCCTCCTCACTCCTCAAGGCATGTGTCGTTAACATACGTTGTCTCATCACCCCAGTCCTTCCAGGTTCAACAGGTTTAGACCAGTCACACATGAGACCATCCCAGTGCTCAATTTCGCCCCCCGCATTCCCCCCCCCTCCTGTTCACCCCCCTACTCGAGTCCGTGATAGTGCCGCCACTTGGCCCAGATTTTGCGGAATTTTCTCGGGCATCCCCGCGCTTTATACGTAACCCTTTCAGCCGCCATGTACATGTCCAGGCCTCGCCTCCAGTCATCCAGATTGGGCCTTCCTGGCGCCCCCCACATTCTCGCTATATCTCTTTTGGCTACTACCAACGCCAGCAACAAAAAGATGAGTGAGTGCCGCGTGACATCCACCTCAGTTGACATGCCCAGGAGTGCCAACCTGGGGTCCCTGGGAATGTCCACCTCCAATACCGCTGACAATTCAGTGAAGACCTCATTCCAATACTCCTGGACCACGGAACAACCCCAAATAATGTGGAAAAAATCACCCAGTGGATGTTGGCATCTTAGGCAGGAGGCATTAGTAGCCCTCCCCATCCGGAAGAGTCTTGCCCTGTCAAAGTAGGCCCGGTGTAGAACCTTGAACTGGATGAGGCGAAGCCTCGACTTTATGGCCACTTCTCGAGGGTGCATGAGGATGAGTTCCCAATCCAGGTTTTCTAGTGTGCCTACATCACCCTCCCATCTCTCCCTCAGAGCCTGTAAGTCTCCCAACATATTGTTTGTCAGCGTTTTATATGTCATGGACACCGCCCCCCTGTGTAGCTGTTCCTGGAGCAGGCGTCCCTCGAGTGGCGCATATTGGGGAATGTCAGTAAGGGAGATGTTTTGTGCCCCCCACGCATGCCGTAATTGCAAGTATCTGAAGTATTGGGTGTTATGGAGGCCAAAATCCTGCTGTAGCGCCTGAAAGGTCTTTAGCTCCCCCCTCGCTATGACATCCCCGATCGTAGAGATGCCAATGTCATCCCACTTTTTAAATCCCCGTAGTTTGTGCAGCTCGGCCAGCCAGCTACACGACCACAGGGGGGTTTGACGGGTGGGTCTTTCCTGCCATCCCATTTTTACCGTGGCTCTACGCCATGCTGTCAGGGTAATTCTAGTCGCCGGGAGAAGCTTACGTCCTCCCTTCCCTCCGTAGAGGAAGTGGAGCACCGTCTTAGCGCCCCATTTGGATTTTTCCAGTGCATAAGTTGGGTGGTCTGCGGGGGCATGTATCCACTCATTAATGGGGGCCAGGTGTTCAGCCCAGTAGTATGCCTCCAAGTTAGGTAGCGAGATTCCCCCGCTGTACTGGTGGCGCTGCAGGGTCGTGAGTGCCACTCGGGGTTGTTTCCCCAGCCACAAGAAGGAGCGGAGGTCAGCGTGGATTTTCGGTATAGTTGGAGTAGGCAGAGGGTAATATTCGTTTTGGAGGGCATATAAAAACTTCGGCAAGAGGATCATTTTATACAGGGCGGCCCTGCCCAGGATGGTGAGTGGAAGCTGTCTCCACCTATCCATCTCCGTCTTCGCTGCCACCAGAACCCTGTCTATGTTATCTGTATATGATCGACGTGCATCTCGGGTGATAAAGACCCCCAGATACCGGAAGCCTTCTGTGGTGTGTAGGAGGTGTTCGGGCAGGCACTCCCCCCTAGGGGCCCCTTGCGGGTCATACATGACCGATTTGTGCCAGTTAATGGTATGTCCAGCTACTGCCCCGAAGTCCCCCAATTCCTTAAATAGCGCAGGGATAGTCCTATCCGGGTCCGTGATATACAGCAGAACGTCGTCAGCGTAAAGGGAGATCTTCTCCTGTTCCGCGGTCGACTCCCCCCAGTGAAACCCCACCACATCCCGGTTATGCCGAATGCGGATCGCCAGGATCTCAATCGTGAGGGTGAAAAGGAGCGGGGAGAGCGGGCACCCCTGTCGTGTCTCCCGCTCTATCGCAAACTCCCTGGAGAGCCTTCCATTGACCCGCACCTTCGCCCTGGGGTTCGAATATAGCAGCTTCACCCAGCCTAAAAACTTGGGCCCTATCCCAAAGCGTTCAAGGGTGCCCATCAGGAAGGGCCAATGCACCGCGTCGAACGCTTTCTCTGCGTCCAAGGAGAGGAACCAGTGGGGTTCATCCCTGTCACAAACTTCCTGGAGCCAATTGTGAGTACGCCGTAGGTTGAGTTTGGTGGCCCTGTCCGGGAGAAATCCAGATTGGTCTGGGTGCACTAGACCTGTAATGACCTGTCGCAAGCGTCGCGCCAAAATGGTGGCCAATAGTTTGGTCTCGATATTAAGGAGAGAGATCGGACGATAGGAGGAGCAGTCCTCCCTGGGTTTATTCTCCTTGTAAATCGGGACTATGGTGGCTTGGGTCAAATCTGGCGGGAGACGCCCGGCTTCAAACGCCTCGACAAACAATCCCTTCAGGTGGCGGGAGAGGAGGTCCCCCGTCCGTTTGAAAAACTCAGCCGGGAAACCGTTTGGGCCCGGCGCCTTCCCGGGCTTCAATAGCGCTAACGCCTCCGTGATTTCGTCGAGGGATAGGTCGGCTTCCAGGGCCTCGCTGTCTTCGGGGGTCAACTGTGGGACCTCCATATCACCCAGGAACGCCTGCACTACCTCCGCGTCTCCGAGGTCTCTAGCCCTATAAAAGTCTTCGAAGTAGGCCGCAAAGGCCTCCGCTATGGAGTCATCCGTGGACGCCCGCGCGCCCCCGGGGAGTCCGATCCCGTACATCCACCTGGCCGCCCTCTCCCGCCTACTCAGCCAGGCCATAAGTTTCCCTGATTTGTCGCCCACATTGTAGAGACGGTGTAGGGTGGCCAGTGCCTGCGTGCGTGCCTCATTCGTGGTCAATTCCTTGTAAAGTTTTTGAGCATCTAGCAGTTTCCTAAGGTCTACCTCCCTCTTTGACCTGTGGTATTCGGCCTCCAGAGTCAGTATGGTCGCCTCTTCAGTTGCTATAGCCTCATTACGTTTCCTCCTAGCCTCACCCACCCTGGATTGGAATCGATCCCTCAGGACTGTTTTCATGGCCTCCCACAGTGTAACCCTAGACTGTACCGAGCCCTCATTCTCTGCCACAAACACTCGAATATCTGCTCTGATACCACCCAGAATCTCAGGAGTCTGTATGTCCCATGCCGACATATGCCAGTGAGGCCGTCCTCTCCCCCCACCTCGTCCTATGTGTGCGAACAGTGGGGAGTGATCTGATATGCCCCTCGCCCTATACTCGGCCTGGTCCTCCAGTGATAGTTCCTGCCTCGAGGTGAAGATATAATCCAATCTGGAAAAGACTTTGTGTGCCCCGGAGAAAAAAGAATATTCGGCCTGCGCGGGGTGGAGCCACCGCCAAACATCAGTGAGGCCGAGTGTGTTCATCTGGCGTGCAAGCGCCGTGTCTGCTGTTACTGTGTGGCAGCTGCTAGACCTATCTCGTGCCGTGCACATCACATCATTGAAATCCCCCCCTATGATTTGCACCGTGTCAGCCGTGTCCAGTAGTATGTTGGTGACCTCCTGCATTGTGCGTGCCTGAAGCTTGGGTGGGGCATAAACCGTCAGCAGCGTATACCCGCGTCTCCTCCAGGTCCCCTGCACCCCTGCAAATGTTCCCTGAGGATCTAACCATGTGCGCGTTACAGTGAAAGGGGTCGTTTTTCTAATGAGTATGGCCGTGCCCCGTGAGTCCATGGTGTACCCCGCATGTGCTAGAACTACGTATTGGCCTCGTGCCAGGAAAGCGCATCTGTTCCCTCTCAAATGTGTTTCCTGAAGGAAGATAATGTCTGGCGCTGCGCGTTTAATGAAGGCCGTGACCAGGCCCCTCTTCATTTTGGAGCCCAGGCCGTTCACGTTCCACGTGAGCGCCTTCACCCCGGGGCCGTCTCGGGTCGGTCCAGTTAGTGCACCTGTCATTGTATTGCTCGGTGATCATCCAAGGCCGGGCCCCAGGGCCCGGATGGTAGTAAGTGTGACCCTCCCCGACTCCGCTGCTTGGTGTTGTGCTGTCCCCCCCCCCCTTCAACAAACCAACACCCCAACATGAGGCAATAACAGTTCCAACAAATCCCTCCCACCCCCACCCCACCTCCCTCCCCTTCTAGCTGCGCCCCAACATGGGGCCATACTATCAATGGGAGCAGGTCAGTCGCCCTCCCGCACATCCCTCCCCAACTCAAACAACAGTCAGAGCGAACTCTGAGGAAGAAAGAGTAAAGTACTTGAGGGGTTTCGTGCCAACTTGCGTGCTCCTAATGCGCAGAGTTGCCATCTCCATCGAGTCTCACATTAGCAATGTTCATGAGTGGGAGTCCTGTGTGTCCGTTGACGGGCCTTGCCCCGACAGTTCCAGTTCCATGTGCCGGATCTCCTTGACCAGCGGGTGTAAAGATTCTTGCAAAAGTTCCAGGTCCTCAGCTCCGGACGAAGGGCCCTCCGAATCCTCCATGTCGTCCCCTTCCGATCTAGCTCCCCTCCGGGGTGCGCTAGCTCTCGCACCTGTCGTCGGGTCGGGGGACTCCGACCCGCCAGTCCTCCTGTTCTCCGCTCCCCTGGTTCTATACGGAGTCGCCGCGGTCTTGTTTTGGGTCCTCCGGGAGCGTAGTCTCTGGGGCCTGGGTAGGTCCCACCGTGGCTTGTTGCGGGCGGTTTTGTCCATTGCCTCTCGGCTGGCCACATCCCTACTGTTCAGGATTGGGCGCTCCTCCAGCCACTGCCATGCTTCCTCCGGATGAGCGAAAAAGAGCGCCTTGTCCTTGTAAATCACTTTCAGCTTGGCGGGGAACAGAAGCATGTACCTAATTTGGAGGGATCTCAACTTAGCCTTGACCGAGTCGTACGCGCGGCGTTGCTTCGATACCTCTTGGCTATAGTCAGGGAAGATCATGATCGTAGCATTCTCCAGGCGGATCTCCCCCAGAACTCTGGCTTCTCGCAGGATCAGGTCTCTGTCTGCAAAGTTCAAAAAACGGGCGATGACTGGCCGGGGTCGGGCCCCCTCCGGAGGTTTAGCCAAGAGCGCCCTGTGCGCCCGTTCGATAATGAAGCAGGGAGAAAACGGCGCCGTTGGGAAGGTGGTCTTGAGCCAGTTCATTAGGAAGGCCGCCATGTCTTTGCCCTCGATTCCTTCTCTGAACCCCACAAAACGGAGGTTGTTGCGCCTGGACCTGTTTTCCGCATCGTCCACCTTCCATTGAAGGTTACGGTGGGAAGCCTGGAGTTCCGCCACGTCTCTCCTGAGTGCGGTGATCGCCTCGCCATCCTCCTTCAGCCTTTCCTCCGCAGTCGACACCCTTTCAGATAGGTTTCGGAAGTCCTGGCGGAGCAGAGTCACCTCCGTACCAACCTCGCCGATCTTTGTTTCCAGCGCCGAACGCGACGCTTGTATGTCCGCCCTGGACGCCTGGATGGCCTCCAGCAGTACAGTCATGTCGGGGCGGGAGCCCGGTGGTTCGGCCATCGTCCTCGGGGCTGCAAAGTTGTCCATGGGCCCCTGCTTCAGCGCCCTGGAGGCCATTTCCTTCTTCCCCATGGTCCCCACGCGGACAGGGGGGGGAACAGCGAGACCCGATCCGTGTGTTTCGAAGGGGGCAGGCGGGGAGCAGACGTTGGGTGGCTCGCCCCGCTCTCAGCCTTCGCCGTCCGTGAGTGCTACGCACCGGTTGATGTAGATCGGAGAGGTGCTCCGGCCGGGGTGGTCTGGACGTGTCCGGATGTCGCGCAGCTCCCTCGACGTGTCTCTCCTTTCCGACCCCTAGCTCTCCACAGTGTCCCGGCGGGGCGGGATCCCGCCACAGCACTCACCGCCCGCCGCCATCTTGGCCCAACGGCTCTCCCGGCCAAATGTCCATCGCGGGTCCGGAATGTCTCCCCGGCTCAACGACCCAGGTGCGGATCAGTCAGAGGGTGGCACTGCACGGTCTGTCCCTCGGCCTGGCAGCCGCTCGTCGAGCGGTGAGTCAGCGATCTCGCCGTCCTCCGCACCTCACCGCCGCCATCATGGATACCCGCTCCGCGGCGTAGCCTCTCCGCACTCAAAAATCCGAGAAAGCCCACACAACCACCCGGATCACTAGCACACCGTGAAACGGAGAGGTTTTTCTGCAGGGTGGTGTGGTTTTTAGGCTCGATGGCAAGGATTAAAGTCGGATTTTGGGGCAACTCGGCCGGAGCTCCGGCGAGGCACGTCTAGTCAGCCATGCTGTTGGCCACGCCCCCCCTGCACACTTCATAACTGAGTGACTTTTGAGGCTGTGGTGCATTGTGGCATATCTTCCTTTTGTCTTTATATGGAGCCTCCCACCGTCCTCAGTCAAATGGGTGCGTCTGTGAACATGTCCTCCCTCCGCAAAGACTCCACTACTGTTACTTCAAAACGCCAAAAGAAGGAGCTTTGTTCTCCTGCAAAATCTCCATTACCCATAACGCTGGATGACCTCATGGAGGAAATAAAGCTTTGAAACCCTTCGTTATCGAAACCAATGCTACTCTTTAAAGGTTAGAGGAGAAGTGGTCTAATTTAGAGTCAAGAGTGTAGGTGGTTGAGCAAAAGATCAGTGATGCTCAAGACGTGATCCCTAAAGTCGACGCTATGACCAAAGAAATAGCTCTTCTTAAACAAAAGGTTTCTTTGACTTTGCTGACTCGGTCGTCTGTCTTCCTTTGCGCATTTTCCCGCCTCTTCATGTTATTTTCTTCACACTTGAAGTATATTCTACCTACTTTGACTGAAGTCTCTTGACTTCCTGTCAACTTATCTTCCTCTATCATTCACACCCTCTTCTCTTCTCTTTCCTTTTTCTTTTTCTATTCTATCCTTGGTCTTTTTTACTTATTCTTTATTCTTTGAATTGTAGTTCTCCTCTTCTCTCTTCTTTTTCCAATTTACTATCTCAAATTATTTTCATCTATCTTTCTTATCTTGCTTTTTACTTCTTTAGCATCAGTTTTTTTGAACTTATTCTTATTTGCACACTTTTTTCCATGTTGGCCTAATATTTTTGCATGCTGGAATTCAGGGTATTACCAATTTTAGAATGCTCATGGTTGCACCTACTGCTCCTCTCTTCTTATTATGACGCATAATATTCGTAATGTGTCTTGGAATGTGAATAGTTTGCGTAACTCCAACAAGAAACAAGGAGTACTTACCCATATATCTAGACTACATTGTAAGATTACAATGCTACAAGAAACCCATCCTAATGAAAATGATATTAGCTCTCTTAAAAAGCACTGGGTGGGACATGTGTATTGCTCCCCGGCTAGGGAAAGAAGAAAAAGGGGTGGTGACACTATTTCATAAGTCACTTTCCAATACTATAGAAAAAGCGGAGAGCGAAGCTGATGGCAGATGGCTTCTTCTTCATCTAGTTATTAATGGGTCCCCTATTTCTCTCCTGAACATTTACGGCCCACTGGTACAGATTCACAGTTTTGGCAATCCATGTCGCATGTCTTGCATTCCTGTTCTAATTCCAACCTCCTGGTGTGTGGAGATTGTAATCAGGTTGTGTACCCCTTCATTGACAGGAAATCCACTTCTAGATATGTCCCTAATAAAATGTGAAAACCCTTTACAGGCACTATCCATTTAAGAGGTTTGGTAGATACATGGAGGATTTATAATCCAGACACTTTGGAATTCACCTTATACTCTCCCACACATAATTCCAAATCTAGAATTGATTAAATTGTTTGTCTCCTTATCTTCTCACCAACCTCACTCTGAAATTGGATCCATACTTATTTCTGACCATGCGCCAGTTTATATTAATTTAGATCTCCCTTTTGAACCCTCCAAACCCCATAAATGGCGTTTTAACAATTATTTACTTAAAGATCCTATTTTTATAGAGCACATCAAAGCCTTTTTATCAGAATTTTTTCTCACTAACACCAACCTGGACATACCTTCCTACACCATTTGGGACGCTTTTACAGCGACAGCTAGAGGTTTTATTACTGACTATGTGACTGCTAAGAAGAAAAACATCTGAAGGAATCTGCTTCCTTATTATCTTCTATTAAGCAACTCGAGCATGCTTACTATTCCTCTAATAATAAAGTTACTCTTAAACAACTAGTCCAGGCTAAATTAAATTTTAATAGGAAATTGACTGAGGAATCCTCTGGGGCGTTACTAAAAATCAACACTAAATTCTACGGTGGACACAGTAGAACTGGTAAATTGCTAGCAAACTATTTGAAAGTCAAATCTCAAATATCCAAAATAGTTAATATGATTGATGATAAAGGTATTATTCATTTTAAAGATGAAGAGATGTTAAAATGCTTCACAGATTTTTATAAGAATGTATTTACACAATCACCTATCCTTTATCATGTCTACCTGTCTTGCTGGTCGATATCCAAAAAAGGTCTTCTCTTGCACAAAACATACCACACAACTTGTTTGTAACTATGAGGGGTGTTTTCCAATTTTTGAGCCAGCCTCAAGTCCATGGGTTTTAACTGGTGCTTTTGATCAAATGTAATTAAACTGTTCCTCTTCAGTTATAACCATATAGTGAAACTCATTGTGAGATCTTCGCAACCTCCCCTGTAAAATGACATCTAAAGTCTATTTAGTTTTCACCATTGTTGCATCCCTCAAATGTTTAAATTACACTGTTCAGCACTCATTTCCCCAAATGTTCTTGATGGATATGCTCCAAGCTCTCTGAAAAGTTATTGTAAATTAGTGTTGAGTGAAATGTTTCCTTCCCTTACGGCGGAACTATAAAACTTCACACTTCACGCAGCAGATGAAGTTTCATAACTGTACGCGAGGTAAGGTTTATTCCGTTGTGCCTTCCAGGTGTGATGATTTCCTAATGCAGAATGTCTCAAGTAGCCATCACCTAAGGTAAGAGGTGTGAGAGGGAGGGCTCTGAGCTGAGGCCAGTTTTTTCAAAAAAGTACATCATAAGCTTTGCATTTCACAAAAACTGTTGAAAAAATATACAAAGTTGTGTGTCAGACTACTTTACAACTTTACACCCCTCTACTCAAAACCCCATTTATTTGATAGGATTTAAAGTTGGATGGTGGAAACTTAATTGGGTGTGCTTTAATATGTACCTTAAAAATAATCCATGTATTCCTTCATATACAATCAGAAGGTGTGCACCCTGAATATCGAAACCAGAATATCGATGGCACAGAACATCGAGAACAGACTACTGAAACTAAAATATCGATAGGCAAGTATCGATTTCTAAACCTTCTCCAGATTTATGTACCTATGCAATATATATATATATTACCTACTGGCAGTCGCCAGTAGGTAGATATAGTTAGGACCTATTTTCCATAGGAAATCCGCAACATTCTATTTGGAATAACTTTGGCGCCGGTTGATGAATCTTCGCGAAATTTTCCACACTAATTATCAGCTCCGATTCGCTCCTATCCTGAGCGCACCCTGCCGTGCACGAGCTGTATGCTAATTGGCTGTCAACACTCCAAATCAGGAAGTGTTGGGAGCCATCTTGTGCCTCAGTAGAACCGAGGCACAAGAAACCGTAGAAACAAATGCGCAAAACGCGAAAAGGGGGCAGGATAGAAGCACCCTAACCCCCTAGACCTGCTCAGGGGGTCCCACAATGACCCCCAAGGCCCAAATATAGATATATATATTTTTTTAAATCAGCAAAATCTTCGCAGGATGCGTGGGTCCTGCCGATGAAAAAAAAAAAAGAAACGCGGGCTCCTGCGCTTCAAAGTTAATTAGCCCCTGGGCACAAATCCGGGGGCATTTTGGAAAACGAGTGTGGGGGGGCCCAATCCCCCCCCACACTGCCCGAGAACCGCCACCCCCGGGGCAAAGTTTGATTAATTGCAGAGGGCTCATATACTTTAATGGGCTCCCCCTGAGCCCCGGGGACCGCTAACCTCGGGGCTCTAATTCACTTTTATTTGCGAGGGGTACAGTGCCCCCCCCGCAGCCCTGGGAACCGCCACACCCCAGGGCTTTTTAAAAAAAATATGTGTACCCTTTGTGGGGGGCTCAAGCCCCTCCACATGCCCTGGGGACAGCCACCTCCCCAGGGCACTAAATATTTAAATTGGGGGGTCCATGACGGACCATCCAGCCCCAAGGACCACCACCCCCGGGGGTTTGCAGATGATGGGATGGGGGCCATGCGGCCCCCCTCCTGGAGCCTTGTGATGGCCATGGGGACCACCCCCCCACCCAGGGCCGGCTCTTGCAGTGTCCCAGGGTGCCCATCCCAGGACACGTAGTTTGCTATTTGGAAGAGAACAGGAAACCTGCTCTCTCTTCCAAATACCAAAGCAAATTTATTTTCCACACAGGGAGCAGCATGATAGCTGCTCCTCGTGTGGAAAAGCAATGCCGGCACCCGCAGGATGCGGGGAGCCTGCTGAGACCGTGGGTGGATTGCGGACCCAGGGCCAGCCCTGGGGGGGTGGGGTCCCCAGGACTAGAAATGGCCCAGGAGGGGGGCCACGCGAGGCAAGGCAGCCCCCCTCCTAGAAGTAAAAAATGTTTTTAAAAAAGGGCCATGCCCCGGCGGATTGGGTCCCCGGGCCAATTATGGCCTCTGGAGGGAGGCCACGCGGCCTTTTAATTAAAAAATAATAAGGGGGCAGGCCCTGGGGGATGGAATCCCAAGGGCCAGAAAATTAGGAAAAGAAGGGGGCCACACAGCCCCCGTTCTTAAAACAAAAAAAAAGGAAAAAGACTGGCATCGTGCCGGAGGCCACGTCCCCTACCAGCATCACTCTGCAAACGCGCCCCCTGGTGCATTTGCAGAGGGGGAACAAATTCCCCTTGAATACTGGGGGTCCCTGGGGGCCAACTAGCCCACCAAGAACCTCCAGTATGCGCCAGGGGGCTGCGTTGCAGAGAGGTGTTATGAGGCCATGCCCCTTTTTACACCTCTCTGCAACGCAGCTCTGTGGTGCTTACTGTAGGTAGCTGGTGGTCTAGTTGCACCCCAGGGACCTTCAGTATTAAAGGGGAGTTAATCCCCCAACTTAAAATGCACCACGGGCGCGTTCAAACAGTGGTGAAGGGAGGGGGCGGGGCCTGCATTCACATGTGTCCAAACTCACCCTGTGGCGCGGTTTAATTTGGGGAATTAATTTGTTGTCAATCCTGAGGGTCCCTGGGGGCCAACTAGCCTACCAGGTACCTCCAGTAAGCGCCACGGAGCTGCGTTGCAGAGTGTTGTAAAAAGGGGCATGGCCTCTGAACACCTCTCTGCAGTGCAGCCCCCTGGCGCATACTGGAGGTATCTGGTGGGCTAGCTGGCCCCTAGGGACCCACAGGATTGAGGAGGAATTAATTCTCTAACTTAAAACGTGCCACAGGCCGTGTTTGCAGACATGTCACCTCAGGCCACGTCCTATTCATTCACCACTGTGAAAACGCGCCCCGTGGCGTGTTTTAAGTTGGGGAATTAATTATCTTTCAATACTGAGGGTCCCTGAGGGGCAAATAGACCAACAGGTATCTCCAGTATGCGCCAGGGAGCTGCGTTGCTGACAGGTGTTCAGAGGCCACGCCCCTTTTTACATCTCTCTGCAACACAGCTCTGTGGCGCTTACTGGAGGTACCTAGTGGGCTAGTTTGACCATAGGGACCCTTAGGATTGAAGGGGACTTAATCTCTCAACTTAGAACGGTAACAGGGCGCGTTTACACAGTGGTGAAGGGAGGGGACGGGGCCTGACGTGATGTGTGCAAACACACCCTGTGGCGCATTTTTAATTGGGGAAAAATTCCACTTCGCGGCCTTGATTAGATGTGTGTATAGATCTAGGAATCACTGAGTGGGTTTTTAGAAACTTGTATTGGTGTGTCAATGGATTCAAATGGATTCAAATATGGTACTCTGTATTTTACAGTGAGTGATGAAAGTGTATACTAGTGTATGATGAGGTGTATCTGATTGTCACGTGGATGTCATCAGTGATGTCATTTGAGATGACATCAGTGATGTCACTGACCATGTCATGAATGATGTAATATGTGACATCATCAGCAGTGGATTGCGGGCGCGCAAGATATAGTTAGAACAAATAACTATATCGGAGGAATTTGAATGGTTTTGTACGAGTGAAATGTCCAGCTAACTATAACACCCCTAAAACCTATGTTTTTTCTGTGAATTTCTAAGGTTTTTTAAATGTTTTTGTTTTTCAGTGAATATATATATATATATATATATATATATATATATATATATATATATATATATATATATATATATATATATATATATATATATATATATATATATATATATATATATATATATGTATATATATACACATTTATATATCTTCAAGGTATGTAGATGTGGAGTTAGGAATAGTAAAAATATAACATTCTATAAGCTCTTACCTTTCGATTTCTGTCCTTGATATTCATATATTATGATACCCTGGGGGTTAATATATAGTAGCACAACCAGTATTTGGGAAAGGATGCACCTATGGACCACAGCTTTAATGTTTGATCATAGCTGAGGGCCATGCCCCCTAAAAAGATACTTCTACCTACTGGCCTTCTCTCTCCTTTGCCCGCTCCCCACAAAAACAGACTCTTCGGGCTTCGAGAGGGAAGAAGAGCGGCAAGACAATGTGATTCCACTACAGAGGTAGAGGCCAAAAACACTAGTAACATGGATGGACGCCCGGCAGGTCTGTGACAGAAGGTGGGGTTGGAGCATGACCATGTCCACCCAGTTCCGGAGCATCTGCAAGCGACCGTGAATAACTGCAATCCTCGGCCCACATTCAGATAATCACATATGATTTTTTTTTGTCTTCTTTGTTTACAGCAAAATGCCACACCTGCATCAGACTTTGAGGTTTTCCTCATCAAGACAGCAAGAACGCAACACTGAAATTAATATGTAATCATTAGTGATATGCTACAGTGATCACTGCTAATTAATCATGCTTCAGAGTTATAAGATAAGCACTCAACGTGTGTTCAGCTTAGGGTTACTGGAAAGCTGCAGCGCCCCCTCTCTGGTGCCACTCCCTGACAACCTCAAGAGATGTGGTTAAAAGGACAGTGGATCTTATCTCTGACTTGTTATCATTAATGTTGATTTATATTCCAGGCACACCCAGTGGCAGGAAGTTTTCCTTTCCTATGTTGGGCAGATTAATAAGCACATCTTGAGATAAGTTTGCATTTCCTCAAACGCGCAATTTGCTCCAGGGCCAGACAGGCTGTACCGGGCATTGAGCATTTCCCTGGGAAGCTGAAAGGGTGGGTGCAGTTTTGCAGCAGTGGGGGACGGTTTTGTTACTGGGGGCTGGTTTTGCCGCAGTACTGCAATATTGGCCCCCAGAAACAACAAGCATTTGCAATGCAATAGGTCTTGCATTATTAAAGTTTGAGCTATTGGCATTGATAAATAATGCAACACCAATAGCTCAACCTTTAATAATGCGAGATATATTGCATTGCAAAGGCTTGTTGAGAATTGTCCCTTGTACATGGATTTCCTTATTCTTAAATATAAAGTTCATTAAAGCATGGTACAATGACCCAAAACTATAATAAGCAACTAATGAGACCTATAAAATACAAATTAACATTTGAGTAATTAACATCTCATA
The DNA here is from genome assembly GCF_964263255.1 of Lissotriton vulgaris. Taxonomy (NCBI): domain Eukaryota; kingdom Metazoa; phylum Chordata; class Amphibia; order Caudata; family Salamandridae; genus Lissotriton; species Lissotriton vulgaris. The sequence continues at coordinate 67,645 of NW_028247670.1, read as the reverse complement.
ATATAAGTGGACATAATTAATATTTACGTTCGATAAATTATTTGGATGGAGTGAGAAGGCCATGTGATAAAAGTTGTACTGCATGACAAATGAGGATATGTACAGGCGTTTAGTGCGCTTTACGAAGCACCTGGGCCTTGCAGCAGGGAACCGAGCTTCTGAGGCTGCAGGGAATCTTCTTACAAGGTGCTTGTGTGACCGGAGTTCTGTTTCTTCTTGCAAAATCTATGGTGAAGAGAGAGGGCTGGGGGCTGAGAAGACTAATGCCTCCTCCCCAAGAATCTGTTTTTGCCCCCGCTCCTCCCCCCATGGTCAAAATTTGAATACTGGTAGATTCAATCAGCCTTTTATCCTTCTGAGGTTGTTAACCTAAGTACCACTGCATTTAATAACCGATTGCTTCATCATTTATTGGAGGCAGGAGTGGGGAGCAAGGCCTTAAACTAGCCCTCATGATTCTTGAGGGATCAAACCCCCTTGTTGCCCCTCTTGAGCTTTCACCCTGCTCTTCTTAGAATGACTTGAGCCCTACCCACCCAGCCCAACTCATTTTAATTTTGAGTTGCATTTTTAGCACCCTGCATTGCGTCAACGCTATGATCCAATCCGGTCCACTGATTGGGAGCTGGCAGGTGACACCCGTCCTCGTACACATTTCCCAGGTACGGTCCTTGTTGGTCCAGAAGGGGGAGAGGTAAAGGCTTCTGGGTGCTAGAGGTTCTGGGAGACAGGGAGGTCCTTCCACAAGGAAGTCCTTTCTCATGGGTCTGACCTCCTAGGGCACAAACCCATTAGTATTAACATTTCTATCTGTTCTCTCAACAACTACATACACAATAAAATGAACATTGGTGTGACTAGGTGTGCCAGTGTGGCCAGAGCCAATGCTTGGTAGACTTTGTTGAGCCTGCTTTTCATGTCCTACTTGCACATTTCAATGCACCCCCATTTAATTTGGCTGAGGAGACTTGAATTTGCAAGACTTGTCCAGGGAGGAATGGCGCAGTGCAGGTCACCGCCATAGGATTCAGAGTCCATACCGCTCGCCAGTGCGTGACATCCCACTGGGAGGAACCCTCCTAGGAATCTGTTTGTATCGTTTTGACCTTGGAAAGCTGGCTGTCATCCCAGGGACTGAGGCTCAGGCCTTGCCGTCTTCTACCGAAGAAACACATAAATGTATTGGTTTTCGGCTCCGATCTTCTGGTGTATGGGACAAAAGGGGAAGAAAATTAGTAATCGATCAAAAAAAAAACACAAAAAGTCTGATGTATGTGTTGTTTTGTGTCAGAGCCATGCTCTTGTGCACGTGCAGCACTCGTGCAGTCCTGGGCAGCCCTGGTTTCTCTATTCTGGGCTCCAATCGCCCGTGGGTTGGAATGTTTGTCTTGGCACAAACTTTTATAGTGGTGGCAGAAGTCCCAATATACAGCGTAAATGGCAATGTATTCCCACATGGGCACATGTTGGTGGCGTAATGTCAAGTCATGGCGTAGCATTTACTCCACCCTGTCATCCGGTCGACCGTCCAGCGCCTACCTGAGCCGACTGGGCGCCTTGCACTGAACTTCAGTCACAAAAAGCACTTGGTGAGATCTTTGGCATCGTAAAGGTTCATACGCTGTCTCTGATCCATCTGTGCACAGCGCCTACCACTGCCCTCAAGGCGCTGGCTCTCAGGGGCCCGTGAGGGGCTAAGGGGAGAGCAGTGGTCGCCTGTGTCCGGCCTGGCCCGTTCTGGCCCTTGTTACTTACACCCACACTTTGTTGTAGTATCTCTCTTCCAGCTGTTACCAGATCGAAACAAAGTCTGTTCTCCCTGCTGGTAATCTAGAAGTGTCTCCTGGGTTGGATTGGGATTAGAATGCGGCCCAGGCATGATTAAAAATAATAACGAAGAATGCATTTTTAGTACGAAACTACAAAAAATGGATACTAAGTTTAGATGCGGTTAACAACTTTTTTTTCCACCTGTTAAAAAGACGAGTTTGGACAAAAATTGTAACTTGCCTTCAAAATTAAATGATCAGTGGTATTGATTTCAATTGTTTTTAGTTACATTTATGAGAACAAGTCGTGAACACTTACGGGCACTAATAGTAATTGTATGTTAGGATCACGACAAGAGAGAGACTTATTACTAACAAGCAGCCCACCTCTCTTGCCTTCTTTCGTTTAGTTACTTCGCTGTAAAATGGATCCAAAAAAGCAGAAGCCCGCGAGTGGTGCGCACGTGCCACAGTGAGCCGTGGTTTCAATTATCGCGCCTGTGTGTGGGCAGGATAATTGAAACCACATAGTCTATTGGTGTCTATTACGCACACCAAGCGTGTAATAGACACCAACAGGCCATGGGCGGAGCAATGCGACCGCCTTTGGCCAATTGCGTGTAGTCTTTAAAAAAAGACGCACGCAAAGGCCAATCTCGTAGCACAAAAGGAAAAGCACAAGCGTGTGAGATTCCTAGGTCAGTGCTGAAACCCCGTTTTTTCAGCTACTAAATGTGCGCAACAGTGCAGATTACTGCAACGCTAGACGCCAGACCTAAAAACAGCAAGCAAGCATTTCCAGCCTCCCATGGCCAGGCAGTGCTTCCTGGGGGCTGGTCCAAGAAAATTGCCAGGGCTGCTTTGGGTTGGCAGTCCGGCCCTAGTTGGTTCAGTTCACAGCTGGTTCCCTCATTTTCCAATCTAATTGAAGGCAACTTGGGAAAGCAATTATTTTTGTTCAGTGTGTGATCAGTTGTTCAGTTTCTCAATCATCCTTAATGTGTTTCTGTAATAGCTCTCAAATCATGTATCATCCTTCCCCACTTCTCCTGAAGAGTGTACTTCAGGGCTGGTCTTATTTCCACTTCCTGAAGACACTGCAAAGTTGACGTTATAGAAAGGCGAATAACGTAACACAGCATAAGGTTGCATTTGGTACAATTCAGTACTGTGAATTAAAGGAGATATATATTTGTAAACACTGTAGATCTGGAAAATAATTCAATTGGGGTGTTCATATTGAAACAATATTAAACAAGCATTTACAATGCAACGGTTTCGCCTTTGGAAAAGTTTGAGCTATTGGCATTGTAAATGACAAAATTAGTATTTATGTGTTGGTTTTGAAAACAGATAAATAAATGGCATTGTCATTTACATTGCCAATAGCTCTAACTTTTCCAAAGGCGAAACCGTTGCATTGTAAATGCTTGTTCTCAAATGTTGGTGTCAGTGGAGTCATAGTACACAACTGTTATTGCCAAACCTAAAAAACGAGGTAATGTGTGTTTTCACAGTCATTGAATGGAACTGGTATCTGTCCAAAATAAAGCGCGCTCTTTACTTCGTTAAACAAACATTCACATGTGTTTTGAAGGATATTTAGACACTCCTAGTAGCAAAAGTGCACATTGCCTCGCCACCAAACTTGAACAAATGGCCAAAAAATCTCTTTTTCGAAATAACAGACAACGAAATACGTGGAAGGCACATACAGTCATTGTCATGCCCTCGTCGTGACATTTGTGGCTTTTAAGCAGGACATATGCTTCTAAACTAGAAAACAGCACAAGGAAGCCAACACAATGCATAAATCACACACTAAAGGAAACTTGTCTGTAATTTCTTTGTACACACGGGAACGCATACTCCAAAACGAATTGGGCAGTTCTGTTTCTTCTCAGGGTGGCATGTCGGGGCTCTTGCACGAGGGGTGCCAGTGCTTCTGGGGTCTGACCCCTGCCATGGCAGTAGGCCCCTGGGTAGCATGCCTGCGAGGCTGCTCTTAATTCTCAACTACTTATGAAAACGTGCTGTTTGTGTGTGCCTATTCCCATTCTTCAGGTCGGCCAGACACTGGCACATTCCACACAGTCAATAAACACCTTCCGTGCCTTCAGACATCTTAACGTAGGTACCCAGGACACCTTCGCAAATAGGTCCAATTTAAAGAAATCAGGTGGGTACCAGAAATATAGCGAATACATGTGTAACTTGCACCAGAGGAATCTAGAAATGCACAATGTTCTTTGTGAGCCAGGGGTATTGTCACAGGTAACAGTGAGAAGCTAACCCGGCAATCAACATCATTGGCACAGCACTAATTAGCTTTTAAAACAACCAAACTGCCACAACCTGGGCAATAGGTGTGTGTGGGGGTGGTGTGTCTGTGGGGCGGGGTTGTGGGGCGGGGTGTTGTGTGGGTGGGGTGTAGGTGGGGTGTGTGTGTGTCTGTGGGGTGGTGTGTGTTGGGTTGTGTGTGGGGTTGGGTGTGTGTGGGGGGTTGTGTGGGGTGTGTGTGTGGGGTGGTGTGTCTTTGGGGGTTGTGTGTGGGGTGTGTGTGGGGTGGGGTGTGGGGCCCGAACCCACCATAGGTTGTTCGGGCTCGCTCTCTGTGCTTCCTCACGTTACGGTGTCCCTGACATTTTTTTCACAAAAAGGTGTGTCACCAACATGAAAAGTTTGGAAAGCTATGCGCTAGGGTGTGGGGGACGGGAAAGGAGGGTTCTGGGTAACACTTACAAGGGAAGGCGGTGGTTGAGCTGCATGTGTCCTCGGAGGGGAGCTGGACGACACAGACCAGACGCCTGTTACTGCTAATGAGAAACAGCTTGGCATACAGGTCAGGTCTGATGACCTGACCACAAAGTAGACGTCTAAAACTTACCAATAAATACTTTACTTCGTTCTCATACTCTTCTTGGGGGCTTGCATTTTCCCCGCACCCTTCTTGCAGTCCGCCTTCCTCCGTTAATCATCTCTCAACCTTCCTGCCCTCCCAAATATACGCTTGAAAAACGCACCACCAACCCACTCCTTCCTTCAAAACAAGGTAGGAAATGAACTAAAGAATGGATATGCTAAGGCCAGATAAAGAGAAATCTAGTAAACTGTTGGTCCAGTATTAAGAGCCATTAAAGAGAAAACAGAAAAGGTAATCTGTATCGATGGTGGACAGAAGAAAAAAAAAAAATCAACCAATACAAAACCCTAACTATGAAACAAATGCATACAGAGAGTTTAGCTTGAGAGACACCAAACAGGATCGTTGGGGGGGAAAGAAAAATAAATGGAACACACAAAACTAGTATTACAAAGAAAAAAAGGTTTAACTGTCACATGGTTTAAAGATTCACCAACAGACTTAGAATGGTGAATTGAAATGTCAACTTTTACTACCTACACAAATAAGAACTAAACAGGGTTACACCCAAAGCACCTATGCAATATTCGTCTCTGCTTCATCAATTGGCAGGTTTGCCTCAACAAAAGTACAAGACAGCAAAAGCAATAAACCCCATCTATAGTTTAGTGGTAAATGATTATGAACGATAAAGTTGCATTTGCTCCACTAGCCCCAAAAAAGTAATTAAAAGCTAATAAAAAGCTTTCATTTCCAAATCAGGCATCCACAAAAGTCTACAGAGGTCATGGATTAGACCACCTAAAGTATTCTATGCTTTTAAAGTAAAAATGTTGACAGACGGACGTACAATTTTTCAAGTTGAGTGGGATGACAAATATAGAAACGCAATACACATTTTAGAGATCTGCAAGAAAATGTTGGCTCATTTCGGAGCTATGTGGTAAAAGATTAACATTTTAGGGTAGGGCTGATCCTCTCCGGCCTTGATTATGGTAACTCCCTTTACTTGGGCAGCCCAATAGCAGTCATAAAAAAAAGTCATTCAGAATGCGACTGCTTGAATACTTTTAGGTATTCCTAAAACAGTCAGCTAGAGCAGCTCTCAAATCTCTTCATTGGCTGCCCATTAACTGTAGAGTACAATTCAAGCAAGGTACTCTGCACCAAACATCAGGCAAAATATAAAGGGGGACCACAGGTCCTGCAGCAGTTGATCATCCCCAACTTGGCCAATAGAGCTCTGAGGTCCAATAATTGGGGCCTTTTTAATGTCCCCAGATTTAGAAGGACTAGAGTGGAGGCCGCACCTTCTCTTTTCTTGTTTCCAAACACTAGAATCCGTTAACTATCAGTTTGAGATTGGACGAAAAATTCCTGAGCTTTAGAAAGAAATTAAAAACCCATTTTTCCCATTGTACCTTTAAGTACTCATACTCTAGCTAGTCCAGAGAGCGCTGGGAAGCCCTGGTAGGGTAGCAATGCACTTTATAAATCTGGTGAACAGAATAGGTATACAAGGAACCATGAGCAACAGTATCACAGGTGCATTAGGCCATCGAAGGAAAATCAAAGGTAGTTGAAGAAGCAGACATAGGAGATGCAACTGGCTAATAGTATGAAGGATCGAAAAGTAATTTATTAAGCTGAGAGTCGTGTTAAGTTCTTCTACATCCCGATGTTCAAAGTTCTTACAATGCTGTAAATATCTTTTCTATGCCTGTACTAACCTAATCCCAAAGTTTACTTTTGTTTTGTTGCTGTGATTGCTTTCTCTTATTTTACTTTTTCCAACTATCCCGTTTGTCTCTGTAACGTGTAAGTTTGTAAATCTCCTCATGTAACGTACTTGGTTCTATTGTAAAGCGCTCTGATACTTTTGGATAAAGTCCGCGCTATATAAAATTACATAAATAAATAAACAGTCACTGGTGTAAGATCATTAGTGGCAACTTTAGTTATCAAAGTAAGGTACGTACTACCACCTTAAAACAGCACCTAATGTAAAGTGACACCGCTTTAAAGACCACGCCCAAGTCCTATAGAGCTTAAATCTGACCGCAGCAGACATTAAGAATACTATGAAGAATTAACGTGTGGTGTTAGGGCGGATTAAAATACGGAAATTCTCAAAGTAAAAAAACGCCTCGGTGTACGATTCAGTTTAATATTTTTTGCAATAATGGGGGTCGGGCGATTTGAACCACTAATGTGTCGACAGAGGTCTCCGCCTTTGATTAAGCCTCCAGTCAGTGTTTCACGGCAACCACCACAACAATTTACGACTGAAGCATTGAGATGAGCACAGGCAGAGGAAGGGCGATGGAGACCGAGAGTGCTCTCGCTCCATATAGGGCCTTCACAACGGAGCACAGGATGATGCAGAATGACAAAGCAACGGCGTGGCCCACAGCAGTTCGCTGCGGGGCCGTGTGCATTCCCCGCAGTGGCCTGCGTGGGGTAAGCAGCGGTCTCAGAGGCAGCCTCCCTCCCCGAGCACTAGATGAACGCTTCCTGACACCGGAGCAGCCCAGGAAACATCTAGAAAGGGGTGAACAAGATCCAAACAAAGTCCTCCCCCAGCGCACTTACTTTGGCTCCGTCCTTGAGCATCTGGGCGAAGCCCGGAGCTTTGGGCACGTGCAGGGCCATGGTGAGTGCGGGCCGGGGCGAAGAATGACAGAAAGAACCGGCCGGTGTGCAGCTCGCTGCGCCTGAGAAAGAGAACACGCCACACGCGCTTCGACGTCACTTCCCGCAGAAGTTCCTCCGCAGACAGAAGTAGATGCCTCTCCGAAAGCATCGAGCGGCGGGAGCTAGGGAGGGAAGATGTTGAAAGGCAAAAGCGAAGATGACAGAGTTAGGGTGACCACATTTTTCAGAGGCAATCAGCATTGGCAAAGCCTATAGGTCTTGCCTTATTGACAATGCCTACCTGTTGCTGCCTTTGCGAATGTTTGTATTGTTTAAAAAAAAGTGGGGGAAACAATCTAGACATTGAAGGTAAAGTAAACACATATCCTAGCAATTTAACAAAAGTATCATTAATACGTCTAACTGCTAAACTGGCACTACAATGAAAAACAGGTCCCGGGCCGCGCTGTGATTCGCTGACGTCACGGGGTTGTCCCGGGCCGGCAGCCAATCACAGCGCGGCCCGGGAATGACGTCACGGGGGTGTCCCGGGCCGGCAGCCAATCGCAGCGCGGCCCGGGACAAAGGGGCGGGCTTAAAAAAAGCACCAGAAACGCCCCCAAATCGCGTTTTCGAGAGAAAGCGCGATTGACAGCCTCTGTCTCCCAATGGCTAGCCTCCATTTATGGAGCTAGCCAATTGGAAACAGAGGCTGTCCTAACCTCACTACTAAAAACAAAAGATTTCGACTGGGAGGGGCTTCGCCCCTCGCCAAAAGTCGAAACCTAAAAAAGTGACATAAGTTAAAAGATACGAGGGGGCATATTTACAAGGAAGTGGTGGAGGGTAGCGTTAGCCTCCTTGGCTTAACACCGCGCTCTGCCACTTCTGAAACGCAGGGCTGCACCGTATTTACAAGGATATTGTGCAGCCCTGCGTCTCCCCTATGCTGGTGCTGATTTAGCCGCCTAGTGCCAACGCAAACCCCCTTGCACCATAGTGCAAGCATGTCTGCGTTGCAGGGGAAGATTGTTTATGTGCAGGAAGGTGTCCCTTCCTGCACATAAAGAATGTGAAATGGCATTTTGTAACTTCTATGAAGTTCAAAAAGTCATTTTTTTAATGATGGTTTATGTGCAGGAAGATGTCCCTTCCTGCACATAAACAATCATTAAAAAATGGCCTTTTGCTTCTCCTATGTGTATTGCGCAATGCATCACACATGGAAAGAGAAAAAACAAGGAGAAATTAAACATTTCTCCTCGTTTCGCCAGGGTAAGACCAGTCTTTCTGTGGTCTTAATTTTGGCGCTGACCCATATTTATCCCACCCTTGTAAATGTGGGGCAGCGTCAAAATCAATGGGTGTTGCAGTGAAACGCCCACCACATCACCCATTACCCACCCCTTTCACGCTAGGTATAGCATGAAAGGGTGCCTTATTTACAAGGCAGCTTGAAGCCACGTTAAGTGGCTTAATACTATCTTGTGAATAAGGCAAAGTCCCTTTCGCCACCACAATGTCAGAAAAAGTGACGTTGTGGTGGCGATAGGGGCTTGCTACGTTTATGCATAGAAAAGGTAGACAGCATCATTAGCCTCTCGTCCTCCTTGCGGCTCCAAATGTGGGACATCTGTGTATAGAATCATGTATGGAATTGTCTATCACTTCCTCCCAAATACATATATATTTCAACAACAGGTATCAGGCAGCTCAAGTAAAAAAATGTGAGCACAATCTTGTTGTTAGAGAGGAAAAAGCAGACAGAGACAAGTTACTCTCTTAGTGCCTCATGCACAAAGCCCTTCTCTTATTGTTAATCCAGCGATTTGTACCATCACATTTGCAACCACAAAAAGGTTTTTATTTGTATACAAAAATCCTTTCATGAGTCAGACAAGCATAGGAAAAGCCAATAGGTTGTGCCTTTAGGACCTATTGGCTTTGCAAATGTTTTTTAGTGATGCTGTACACCATGGATACTTCCATTTTCCATGGGATAAAAAGTATGGTCTGCGTTGTCACATGATGCCAATAGGGTGGGATTCAGCGGAGAGGTGAATGTAAGGTGGGTGTAGGTGGAGCAAAGCATGTACATCATGGGTACTCACAAACTTTCTCTCGGGGGCCAAATTTACAGTGTGGTTTGTGTCCGAGGGCCGCACCGGTGGGGGCGGGGTCAGTAGGGGAGGAGGCGGGGCTGGAGCAACAAAACAAACTGTGACCATGAGGTTGAACACAGGTCCCGGCAGCGGACGCCTTCGTCCACTGAGCCACCAGACCCGTCATACACACATCTCTCTCTCTCTCCCTCTCTCTCCCTCTCTCCTTCCCTCTCTCCCTCCATCTCTCCCTATTTCTCCCTCTGTCTCACTCAGACTGTCTCACTCCCTCTCTCTCTCCCTGACTCCCTCTGTCTCGCTCACTCTGACTGTCTCACTCTCTCTCTCTCTCTGTCTCCCTCTCGCTCTCTCTGTCTCCCTCTCTCTCTGTCTCCCTCTCCCTCTCTCTCTCTATCTCCCTCTCTCTCTCTCTCTGGCTCCCTCTCTCTCCTTCCCTCTCCCTCTCTGTCTCCCTCTCTCTGTCTCTCTCACTCTGTCTCCCTCACTCTGTCTTACTCCTCATTCTGTCTCCCTCCTCACTCTGTCGCCCTCCTCACTCTGTTGCCCTCCTCACTCTGTCGCCCTCCTCCCTCTGTTGCCCTCCCCTTTCCTTCCTCCCTTCCTCTGTCTGTCACCCTCCTCCCTCCCTCTGTCTGTCACCCTCCTTCCTCCCTCCTTCCCTCCCTCTGTCTGTCACCCTCCTCCCTCTGTCTGTTACCCTCCTCCCTCCCTCCCTCCCCCCTCTGTCTGTCACCCTCCTCCCTCCCTCTGTCTGTCACCCTCCTCCCTCTGTCTGGCACCCTCCTCCCTCCCTCTGTCACCCTCCTCCCTCCCTCTGTCTGTCTCAATCCCTCTCCCTTTCTCTGTCTCCCTCCCTCTCCCTTTCTCTGTCTCCCTCCCTCTCCCTTTCTCTGTCTTACCTCCCTCTCTCTCTCTTTGTCTCCCTCCCTCTCACTTTCGCTGTCTACCTCCCTCTCCCTCTCTTTGTCTCCCTCTGTCTCCCTCTCTTTGTCTCCCTTCCTCTATCTCCCTCCTCCTTCTGTCTCCCTCCTTCCTGTGTCTCCTTCCTCCCTCTGTCTCCCTCCTCCCTCTGTCTGTCGCCCTCTCTCTGTCTCCATCTGTCTGTCTCCCTGCCTCTGTTTGTTTCCCTCTGCCTGTATCCCTCCCTCTGTCTGTCTCCCTCCTTCTGTTTGTCTCCCTCCCTCTGTCTGTCTCCCTCCCTGTCTCCCTCTGTCACCCTCTCCTCCCTCTGTCTGTCTCCCTTCCTCTGTCTCTCTCCCTCTGTCTGTCTCCGCCAGTCTCCCTCCCTCTGTCTGTTTCCCTACCTCTGTCTGTCTCCCTTTTTCTGTCTCCCTCTCTCTGTCTTCCTTTCCCTCCCTCCCTCGCTCTCCCTCTGTCTGCCTCCCTTTCCCTCCCTCCCTCGCTCTCCCTGTCTGCCTCCCTTTCCCTCCCTCCTTTCTCTCCCTCCCTCGCTCTCCCTCCCTCTCCCTCCCTTTCACTCCCTCCCTCGCTCTCCCTCTGCCTCCCTCTGTCTCCCTCCCTTTCCCTCCCTCCCTCTGTCTCCCTCCCTTTCCTTCCCTCCCTCTGACTCCCTCCCTCTACCTCACTCTGTCACCCTCTTCATCTCATCCTGCCTGTGTGTGCCCAGGCTGAGACAGCTTCCGGGCACACACACACACACACAGCCTCACCCGAGCACTTCACAGGTCTTTAAAAGACCATTTGTATGTTAATGAGGCTTTTGTATTTCACCTCTTAGTGCCCTTGCAGCTCCACTCTGACTATCACTGGAATGCTTGGCCACCACAGTGCAGCAGAGTCTCTCAGAGTGGTGGCGTGCAGTGTTTGCAGACACTCTTTACATTTTTTTTTTAAAACACGGGTAAACTGTCTGCAAGGTCCGCGGTCCGCCGAGGAAGGCTTGCCGGGCCGCTGGCGGCCAGCAGGCCGTACTATGAGTACCCGTGATGTACATGGTGTGGAAGCGAGTCATGGAGTTATTTTGAAGGCTTTCTTCCATACTGCCTTGTAAATTACGACCCTATACTCCAGAAGAGACACAGATTTGGCAATTCCATGTTATGCTGCCTTATAATTGTTATCCATCTACCGTAACCCAGGGTAAGCCTTCTTTGCTTGCTATCACTATCTTTAGCAAGTCAAGTGTGCAAAGGAAGGAACTTGATTATTACTTTGGAATGAAATAGAATCTAGGGACTCACAATCTCCTTTTTAGGTCTCGGCCCTAGCAATGCACTGCGCAGCAGTGCTCGCGCAGCGAGAGTCCTTTTGTCCGGGGTTCAGAAATGAATCCTGGAATTGAACACGTTTGTGCGTGTGTTTTTCCTATGGTCTTCTCTGATTGGGCTTGGAGTGCATGTGTGTTTGTAACAGAACACGCAATAGGCCATAGGCGGTCGCGTTGCTCTGCCCATGGCCTATTGGTGTCTGGTACGCGCACCAAAGCCCATGTGGTTTCAATTATCGTGCCACGGCACGGGCGCGATAATTAAAAGCACATGTTCGCTGTGGCGGGCACACGCACACCACTCGCGTGCGTTTTTTTTCTTTTACAATATTTTCAGTGCCGCTTCTTTGGATAGGCGCATGGGCGTCGCGGCACAGGCACACTGTAGCATGGTTCTAAATCTCAGCAATTTCTCAGCTGCGGTTCGCAGGCTCCTGTTGGACGCCCCCACCCTTTCTTGCTGCGCTGCTGAGGATATCAGATTTGGTATCTGCTGCAGGACCCGTGCTGCAGCTCATTCCTCCTCGTGCTCGCTTCCGGGGCTCACCTTGCGGGCAGACTCTCCGGGTCGCCTCTGGCCGGAGGAGCAAGCGCACGCCTGGTCCCCAAGCCGGCCAGCACAGAGAGCATCCTCCACCATCGCTGCCAGGCAGTGCGACCCACGCAGCTGGCGCTGGACAGTGTGCGGACCCTACCGAGTATGACTAAGCACCCTACGGGGCCCAAGCCCACACCCCTGGAGGTGAGTACATCCATATTGACTTTGGGGAGCGCAGTTCGCCAGCTGGGGGCACCTTGAATCTTGACTATAGTGGCCGCTCTGCTCGCTCCGGCCCGGTGTCACTGGAGTCCGAGGTCACGTCCCCTAGAAGCCGGGGCTCCGGTCCTCACTCTCCCATGCGATGGCAGCTGGAAGACGTTGACTACACAGAGATGAGCTTCCCCACACCACTGCAAACCATCTGTCCGAAGCCAGAGGCTGCAGCTCTGTTGACCAGTCCCACCGCCGGCGTCCAGCGTCTCAGCTTGTTGGACATTGCTCTGGCAGGTTCTGATCTGTTAGCCAAAAGCAGCTGCCTGTATAAGAATCATTGTGGTGAGGTCTAGCTGTTGGCTTGCTGCATCGCCTTAACCGAGAATGGTGTCCGAAGAGGCCTTCACCAGCACCCAAATGGTTTACAGTGAGTGGTACACTTTTAAAGCAATGTTTCCCACAGATCCTCTAGCTGTGTAACCCCCGGCTATCCTTCCCGGCCTGCCTACTGGATTATTCCTGCCTCCCCTTCCCGCCACAGCCCCCGCCTCGTTCATTTCTGAAGGGGGCAGTGGGGGCTGTGTGTACCGACACCCCGGATGCCACAGGCAGCAGTGAGACGAGCATCTGGGGTTCCCCAACATTTCATCTACATAATTCTCAGTAATAGTGGGGAGCGGAAAAGCGCCCCGAAATACACATTACAATTTTTCTTCTTCAGGCAGTCTTTTCCGTGGACATCTTAGCCCCATCCTCGGTGGTAAGTGCTCATTCTTGTCACTGCAATAATTGTTTTTTTTAATTATTATTTGGGATGCTTTGATTTATAAAGGGTCGGCTGGGGCCCGAGCACGGTATTTTTAAAATGTTATTTTACACCTGAAGTGTCTCTATATTTCGCAATATGTGCGCATTTTTGATATGTGCACCAGACACCTGTTGTATCACGTTAATTTCAAGGCTGTGTGTACAGGAGGCATCTGCTGCAGTGTAGATCCTGAGGAGCTCTGCGAGGCCCAATTGGCAGCAATACAGCGCAATGCAAAGCTCGGCAACACGTAAAGCTAGCTGGAGAGGAATATATATATATATATATATATATATGTATATATATACATATATATATATTATAATGGTAGACTACGTAGCATCACATTATCATACTCTATTTTAGAACGGTGTGTCTGTTGTAGAGCATTTGATGTTCTGTTGTGTAATATACAGCTTGCAGAATGTGCACAACATGTTGGCACTCAATATAGAGTTGTGTAAAACATACACCATTAGCTCTTGTCGACCTCAGGGCAGCCTTCGATCTAGTGCCACAAGATCTTTTATGGAGGTCACTTCATAAGGCAGGGCTTCCCAACTGTCTGTTGGCTCAGATAATTGGGTTACACGCCAAGAATTTCGCCAAAGTAAGATGGGGCCCAAATGGGCAATTGACCCAGAATATACCCATTGAGCGTGGGGTTCGCCAAGGCTGTGTTTAGGCCCCCACTTTATTTTCCCTCTTTGTGAATGATATTCCTGCTCATTTGGAGGGTTGTAAAAACGACTCGCCAAAATTAAATGGGGAAAAGGTACCCACGTTATTATTCGCGGATGATATCATTTTAATTTCCCAAACTAAGAAAGGTTTACAGGCACTACTACATTCATTTAGCGAATATTGCAACAAGAAATGTTTGGAAATGAATGCCAAAAAAACTAAATGTATAGCCTTAAATCTCATCAAACCAGATAATGGTCACCTATCATTAAATGGCCAAAGACTAGAATCTGTCCAAAACATTTCCTATTTGGGGGTCACATTCGACTCTAATTTTATGTGGAGACCCCAAATTGAGAAAAGTAAGTTAATATTCACCCAGAATACCACACCCATTCTGAAGAAGCAGGGTGCAAGTATTAGCAAAGCTGTGTCACCAGCACTTGAACTGTTTAAATTCAAAGTTCAATCCGCTGCACTCTATGGTGCTGAGATCTGGGGGCCAATGTCAAAGGATATGTTTATGACTTCCGATAACAAATTTATGAGAAGTCTTGTAAGGGTTCCAAAAGGCACCCCCCTAGTACCATTACAGTTGGATCTAAATGTCAGAAGAACTGACCACTATACCATTATCCGACCGTTAATGTTCTGGGTAAGACTTTGGCAAACACCAGAACTGCTTGATTATAAAAATGGGATAAAAGAGGTAATGGGCATGGATAGATCGAATTCTAATGTGTGGCTAAAACATGTTAGGTTGTGGTTAACTAAAATTGGCTTATCACAATTTTGGGAGAATCCGGAAAGGTTGCCACATAATTTTTAAAAATATGGTGAAAATGGCCTTCTGGGGCTTTATTAATAATCAAATGACTAATGGAAACAGTGGTGATTGGTTGAATCAATCTAGGGTGTCTTATACAGGGAGAAAACCCAAAGTCTATCAGGCCCTACGATATCTTATGGAGCTACATGGGCTGATTGATGTCTGGGCTGTATTGAAGCAGAAGGATCCGGGATTTACATTTTTTTCGGCACCTCATAAGACCAGCTCTAGGCTTGACTATTTTTTTATCTCAGCTGCCCTTATCTCTGGCTCTAGTATCACTAGGTTCCCGAGAGTCATGTCGGATCATAATCTGCTTGTCCTCGAGGTTAATGTGCGAATCTGTCGGAATAAAGCTGATGCTTGGACCTTCAATAGAGGACTGTTTACGGATACTAAATATATTGAAGCTATGGCTCCTTGGATTCTGACATTTTTAGATGAAAATTTAAATAGTACTGGGATACAAAATGTATGGGACACGCTCAAGGCAGGGATTAGGGGGAGACAACTCGATTTGGGTGGGAAAGCCAGAGAGAAGAGAAGGTGAAAATGCAGAGATTGTATAAAGATTTAGAAGATGCTGAGACTTCATTGACTCAAGCAATATTACAAGGTGGAGACATTGATATCGCTCAGACTCAGACTATCATAGCCAAGTCAGCAATAATAGAAGTATCACAGGCTACAGCAGCTGGTAAATTTATGGCATGGCGATCCAGAATGTTTGAAAACAGTGAAAGAGCGGGACAGGTGTTAGCTGCAAGAATTCGAGAAAGAGAGTCTGCCATCCGGATCAATGCTATTCTAGATCCGGAGGCTGGCCTGGTGACAGAAGAGTGGGCCATCGCTCTAGCTTTTCAAAAATACTATCAAAAATTGTATTATGAGGATATTATCGATGATGAGATTTTGCAGTCAGAGATTCAGGAATATCTAAAAGAAGTTGAGGTTGAGGCTTTGTCCCCTGAGGAACTTGGAATTTTGGATGCTGAGATAAGAATAGATGAGCTGTGGCAAGCGATAGACTCTTTGCCGTTGGGTAAAGCGGTAGGGCCGGATTTCATACCGGGCGAATTCTATAAGACATTTCGATCTCAGCTTACTCCCATCTTGCTAGAGCTATTTCGAGATGTTCAAAGGGGGGAGGTACCTCCGGAATCATGGCGAAGAGCCAGAATTGTTGCCTTTTTAAAGAAAGGCAAGAACCCAACCGATACGGGGTCATATCGACCTATAACGCTTATAAACAGCGACATTAAAATTAATGCCAAGATTCTCGCTAATCGGCTCTCCGGGGTGATTAAGAAGCTAGTATCCCCACAACAACACGGTTTTGTGCCGGGCAGAGAAACTATTGAACACATACGATGCACTATTGCTCTTTTTGATTTTACTAAGGTTTCAGGAGACCCTATGGCCGTAATTCTGTTGGATGCTGAGAAGGCTTTTGATAGGGTCTCCTGCCCTTTTTTATGGGCCGTATTGCGGCATTACAGTCTAGGTGATAGTTATATTTGTGCTATCCAGAGTATGTATCAACAGCCTACAGCTCAAATATCGGTTACGGGAAATCAGTCTGGCACAATTTCTATTTTAAGAGGTACTCGGCAGGGCTGTCCTTGTTCCCCCTTATTATTTGCCATTTATATTGATCCTTTAATAAAAAAAATTCTTTCTAACATTTTGATTCAACCAGTCAGAGCCAAAGGAGGAGATACCAAAATCTTGGGGTATGCGGATGACCTTGCCATATTGACGGATTCCCCACAGATTGCTTTGCCAGAAATTCAGCGCTTGACGTCAAAATTTGGCAAGATCTCAGGATATCATCTAAATGTTCCTAAAACGCAAATAATTTGTAATGAGAAAATCAATCTGATAGACCCACGTGTGATTGACAAGGCTAAATATTTAGGGATTGAGTTAAGCTCCAAACCGGATGAGATTGTCGAGATTAATCTATCCCCCTTATTAAGTAAAATCGATATTGAGGCGCGTCGGATCAACAATTTACACTTAACTTTGATGGGGAGATGTAATGTGGTCAAAATGATTTTTTTGCCTAAGATTCTGTATGTGTTTAGAGCTATTCCTTTGTTAGTGGACATGATTTGGTTTAAGAAGATAGAGCAAATTATTTCGTGGTTCGTTTGGGCCGGTAAAAGGCCCAGACGAGCTATGAAATATATGACGTTACCAAGGGAGAGGGGAGGATGGTCGCTACCGAATTTCCAATGTTATTATTGGGCAATTACGCTGCGGCATATAGATTTATTATTGGATGGGAAGGAACCTGTAGGTGCTGACATTTCTATTTATCGTTTAATTTTGGGGGAGGAAACTAAGGGGCTCCTTTTCAGACACATTGATTTTGCTTATTTTAAACGGGTAAGGTTTAAGACCCTGATGGCTGCTTTCAAGGTTTGGACACCCGTTAGAAAATTGTTCAAAATCGGGAGACTACATATATATACTCCTGTTATAGACAATGCTCTCTTACCGGAAATCTCCAGGGATGGCTATTTCAGAGAATGGAATATGCATGGAGTTCTGGTAATAGGGGATATTGTTATGGAAACAGGGATTATGTCTTTTGAATGTATTAGACAGAAATTTAATATAAGCAACCAGTATTTCTTTAAATTTTTACAGATACAAGATTTTTTGAGTCGGAAAAGGGTTAGCTGGGATCATATTTTGCTTGTAGAGACGATTCATGGTGGACAATCAACTATTTCTACGATGTATAAACTAGTAAATGAAACCAGAAGCGACGACGTGGATAAACATTTTGGTCGTTGGCTGAATGATGTACAGGCAGGACAAGACGTATGTGAAGAGTCTTTAGCTCTTTCTCAATCGGCAACAATGTCAGCTAACTTGCAGGTTCAATGTTTTAAGACCTGGTTAAATCTATATGTTACCCCACATCGCATACAACAATGGGGTGGGGTGGATGGAGTTAATTGTCCTTGATGTGGTGAATTTGCGGTAGATAGCGTGCATATGTTTGCTTTATGCCCTAGTTTAATCCCATTGTTGGATGCAGTCGAGCAACGGTTGGAAAGGGTGTTTGGATATTTGGTAAAACTCTCACCACAGGTTGTAATGTTGGGAGTTCGGGATACCTATATGAATGTTCCAGAAAGAAAGCTATTATTTATTGCGATGGCCACATTTAGACTGTGTGTAGCCACGGTCTGGCTGGATTCTGTCCCCCCGACCCCCCACGAATTGTTTAGTAAATTTATAAATGTTGGGAAGTGGGAATTGTTGATCTTTAAAAGGAGAGGCCCGAGGGCTCGGAGGGAGGGGGAACGGACCTGGGAGCCCCTTACAAATTGGCTGAATCCTGAGAGTTAAATTGTGCATTTATTTTTTTCTGACCTGTTGTGTAATTGTTTTTTCTCTCTCTCTCCCTTTTAAGTTTGACTTGTATAGTTTACTGGTCCCGCAATGTGATTTTTTTTAGGTATTCCATTTGTCCTGTGTTAAGATACTCCTGCAGCCCCTGGGGGGGAGGGATGGGTGGGGGGTGGTGGATAATTTTGGGAAAATGTGGGGAATGACAAAGATATAACATTTGATGTTCTTTGCTATTTTGTTTTTTTTCTTCTGGAGTTTGTTCTTATGTCATTTTCCCAATAAAAAAAAGAAGAAAAAATGGGATAAAAGAGGTAATGGGCATGGATAGATCGAATTCTAATGTGTGGCTAAAACATGTTAGGTTGTGGTTAACTAAAATAGGCTTATCACAATTTTGGGAGAATCCGGAAAGGTTGCCACATAATTAAAAAAAAATGGTGAAAATGGCCTTCTGGGGCTTTATTAATAATCAAATGACTAATGGAAACAGTGGTGGGACATTAGTAAATAACTTTCTAAGGTTCAAGGATGAACCATTTTTTGAGAACTTTTTAAAGGAAGTTGAGCCCCCGCTAGCTAAAACCCTTTTTTTTAAATTTAGATATGGGAACCTTGTGACCAACACAACCTTGGCACGCTGGTCTAGAAGAGGTAATGTTGATGAGGACCATATGACTAGTGAAACATGCACTATGTGTGAGGGTAATTACAAGGAGGATGACCAGCACATTCTATTCTTCTGTCCAGCCTATGTATTGGCCAGGAGGAAGTGGATTAAACCTTTATGTAATCTGTTGGGAATAAGGTCATGCACGACGGCACTGAGAATGATCAAATCTGATACAACGCAAGTAATTGTATTTAGTGTCAGACGTTTTTTGCATTCCATCTATATTGTGCGTAGGAAAAAAGGCCTAAAGCTATAAGGTCCAAACCATTAACCACTTGTTCACTCGGTATTATCTGTGTTGTGGTGTAAATGTATGTATTTATATTGTATATTTCTCGGCTCTGCGTCCTATTGCTTTTAAAGCTAGCGATGTACCATTTTTCACATTTGTATTCCTTTTAAATCTATATTGATTTTAATGGCATACCAATCAATTGTTCTAACCAGTGGATTTATTGTGTATATTATCAATGAAATGTATATGATGTGTAAATCTTTTATGGCAAAGTATTGCCGAAATAAAGATCAATTGAATTGTTGTAATATTGGACTTATGCCCTAACTTGGCAGGATGATTTTATATACCCGGGGGCGCGTAGAGGCTATGTTGCGTAATACAGAGCCTGCCAGACACAGAATAACATATTGGGGCCAGCTGGACCCATGTAATGTATGCAGCAGACAGTTGTGTAATAAGACACTTTTATTGTATGGATTAGCGACAGGGTATCCCTTCTTTTCCTATAAGGGGTTTTCAGTGTTTTTCTGCTACTTTATAATTTAGACATTATTGTAGTGACCGCTTGGTGTGATATATGCAGAGGTTTCATGCCAATGGACAATCATATTTGATGTATTCTCAGCTTTGCAAAGTAATTCTGCTTTGTTTGTCTATGTGGTGTGCTGATCCTATTGTGTAATACAAATTATATGCTCTGAAGCCATCTGTGGAGATCTAATAGCCCATATACACGTTCCAGTTTTACAAGGAGATGTGTACCTGTTGTGTGTACATCTGTGTTACGGATATACATGCTTTGTCTGTGTAATATTGATTCTACAGAACTTGTTTGACTTATAGTTACCAAAATCCTCGGGTGCAGAAGTAACATTAGGCGCCATTTTACTCCCATAATCACGTCATTATAACATTGCCACCTTTCCTTTTCTTTAACCCATCACACACAACCACACACACAACCAAACACACACACAACCACACACACAACCACACACACACAACCACACACACAAAAGCACACACAACCACACACACAACCACAAACACACATACAACCACACATACAACCACACACACAACCACACACACACAACCACACACACAACCACACCATCAGTGCACACTTTCACCAGGCACAGACACCATCAGTCATCAGTGCATGCTTTCACCTGGCACAAACACCACCAGCTGTCAGTGCACGCTTTCACCGGGCACAAACACCACCAGCCGTCAGTGCACGCTACCACCAGGCACACACCACCAGATGTCAGTGCACGCTTTCACCGGGCACAAACACCACCAGCCGTCAGTGCACGCTACCACCAGGCACACACCACCAGACCTCAGTGCACGCTTTCACCAGGCACACACACACCATCAGACTTCAGTGCCGCTTTCACCAGGCACACACACACCACCAGCC
Organism: Lissotriton vulgaris; assembly: GCF_964263255.1. Classification (NCBI taxonomy): domain Eukaryota; kingdom Metazoa; phylum Chordata; class Amphibia; order Caudata; family Salamandridae; genus Lissotriton; species Lissotriton vulgaris. The sequence goes on along the minus strand of NW_028247670.1, from coordinate 47,251 downwards.
TCCAGTGCACACTTCCACCAGGCGCACACACACCACCAGCCGTCAGTGCACGCTTCCACCGGGCCCACACACCACCAGCTGTCAGTGCACACATCAATTGTTAACGCATCCACAATTAACGATTGTAGCAATCGCAGTATGGGGCACTTTAGAACCGTCTTGCTCCGTCCGTACATCACAACCTTAACCGGAACATTTATTCTATTTAGGTAACTACCTTTCAGCTCAGGCCCCACAAGGACAGTCAGTGGGGTCCGTCTACCAGGGACTCAGGGTAAGATCTTCTCGAAAATATTTGACCCTGGTATTTCCATTTGCCACCGTTTAAGCCCTTTTTGGTTCTGATTTTTAAACTTGTAACTCCCAAATTTACGAATACACTACCTCTTGGCTGTAAACCACAAAAGAGTGATTAAGCATGGAGTGTATAGCCTTTAAGTACATTGTTTGTATGAAACGTCACTATTGATGACATTTGGCACTTCAAATACAAACCCCTTTTTCCCGCTTACTCTGTAAGTAAATTCTCTCTCGATCACCAACACTTCATTTTTTGGTGGGGTTCACTGTACCTTACCGCTTATACATGTTGAATTGTCCTGGTGTAAGGCACAACATTGACTGAGCCTTTTTCTCCTTCTTTCCCAACACCTAGGGCAGGAAACCACACAGGATCCCATCCTGCGATACCCTGCAGGTTGTATAAAAATCTGTATAAAAATCTTTACATGTTGATGAGCATTTAGGTCCTGAAGAATTGCCTGAGTGGCATGAAACATGTTGACCGCACCATAGGCGAGGGTTGAACGAGGCAAGATCACCTTACTCTCTGTGCCTCGGTACCCCTCCCTTCACCATTTTTAACGAGGCAGTGAGCCATATCATTAAAGGTTCTTAATGGACTCTACTGACCTTTTTTAACTTTTCACTCATGCTCACAACTGCACTCCCCTTTTTGGCCCCTCACACACATGCATCAAATGGCTGAGGAATAAAAGATCTCCACTAAAGAGTAGCACCCAGTGCTACCCGACAGGCATTGCACCGCCAGCCTGCCGTTGGAGCAGGAGGCCAATGATGACACAAAACAATCATCGGGTGGGATGGCAACAGTCGTCCAACCTTTGAATTGTGTGAGGTGTCCTTGATTCCGTCAAGGGATTACCTTAATCCCTATCTACACACCCTCTAGAGAGAGAATCATTCCCTTCACCTAACCAACTCCCAGTGGGGAACTCTGTATACTCTTTTGATTACGCACTTTACTTTTAAACATATTCATCTAGAGCGCAGCATGCCACCAATGCTACAAAAATAAATACACATTTTTTTGGCCTACAATTTATAGACTTTTGTTGCAATTGGTGTTGCAAAATTTAGCAATGCCAATAGCTCAAACGTAATTAATGCTAGACCTATTGCATTGCAAATGCTTGTTCCTTTAGTCTCTTACGTGTATTGTATTGTATTGTATATTGGATTTATATAGCGCTTATCACCCAGGGGTCTCTAAGCGCTTGCCTTGGGAACCCGTCCTGGCTTTCCCTGTGAGATAGCCCCTACAGGGCATCCCCAAGGTGAAAGCCAGGCATCCCGCCGCTGGGGGCCGTTGTGGAGATTAAGCAAGCTTAATGCCCAGAGTTGCAGAGTGTGAACCCATGATCAGGTCAGGCACCGAAGCGAGAATTATCGAGTCCGTGGACATTTGAGATCAAGACCCTGCCGCGTCGGGAATTGAACCCTGGTCCCGGGTCTGACCTCTGCTTCAGGGTCTGCCTGCTCTAACCAGTGAGCCACACTTCTCCACGTGTGAACATTAGGAATGCTTAGAAACGGCCTCAGTTGAGCTAGCAAGTGCTATAAAACGTGTTTGCAAAGACCCCCGCTTTGGCGAGACCTGCACTATATTTTGAATAACTTACTCATTGAGTAACTTACTCATTTTAAGTAACTTACTCATTTTGGTATTCACAGAAGGCACTTACTCATTCATGAGTAAGAAGACACTTACTCATTCATGAGTAAGTGCCTTCTGTGAATAACAAAATGGTAGTAAGTTTAGGATTTTGTCTTAAGTTAGTTTCGTGAATCGGGCCTGGTGTTCTGCTGACCCCAGCAGGCCACTATCTCTGTGATAGTAGCCGTTCACAATGACTCACAAATAGCGACCTGCCTCATGAATATTGATGAGGCAGGTCCATTTGCGAGTCACTGTGAATCGCTAATAGTGTCAAACACACTGCTGTACATCGCAGTTTGTGATTTCCTAATAGCGAATCGCAAAAATGTGCTATTAGGAAATCGCAAACATGCAATTTCGCACATCTGGCCTGGGTGTCTTGGGGGGATTAAGATGCATCCCAAACTACACATTTCCTGCTCAAAAGACCAGTTCTCAAGCAGCTGCTGCTATTAGCTGCTCTCTCTGGTTCACTAGTGAAATGTTAATGAAAGGTATGCAAAGGAGCGCTACAGCCCCATGCAACACGATCAAAGCACTATGGCTCAGTCTCAATAGTCTGTGCTTGTTGTGAGGCCAGAGTTCTTCAAACTCAGCTATGCCAGCACAGCTACCTACGACTATCTATAGCTCCCTATTAATAGCACAGGTGAAAAGAAATGTAGGTGTTATGCTGTCAACACAGCTCCGTGGGCTGAAACATCTCTCAGGTGCAACCCAACGGCTCTAATGCAAATGATCATTATTGTGTTTGGTAACCATTAAACTGGAAGACAGTCCCAGCTGTTATCTCCAGCACTTACGAACAGAAGAGTGCGGTGGATATGAAGAGTTGTGAAAAAAAAGCATCACAACAAATTATATGCAGCGCTAATAAACTGCAATCCATCGGCAGCAGCAAGCACTATATTAAGAACAACATTATTAACCATTTATACGCCAGCACCGTTTGATACACGACCATTTTGTTTATTAAAAATACAAATGAATACTTTGCTTTTCCTTGAATTTTGAAAATGCATATTGCAGCTATTGCGCACAGCTCAGGCTTTCCGTCTGTGTCTCATACAGATGTTTTCAGGATCCCACAGACTACATGAGCCCAGCGGGTGTCTAGGCATAGTTGAGTCGGTCGTCGTTTCTCCCGCCAAAAACCAGCAGATGGAAGTGTATCTGGACAGAGATCAGTGTCACAGGCCGTAGCAGCCGCCACATGAGCAAACAGTCTGCAGCTGCCTGCGTCCCCCGCAGTTAGGCCCCGGCCGCCACCAGGACAACCTCTTGTCCGGTCATCCTGCTGCCTGCCTCGCTGCACCCACCCTATCCTCGTACCCAGCAGCTGGGCAGGCGGCGTGCAATTTGGCGTTCTAATGTTTTCTTTTGTGTTGCAAGCTGAGTTCAGGGCGATCTGGAGGCAGACAGGTCCAGTAAGGGTACCTCTGCGGCAGACTAGTACAGTAAGGGTACTTCTGCCCGGCACAGTAAGGGTGCCAGAGCCAAAGACCTGGAACCGCAGGAGGTTCCGGGAAAACCGCGACGGCGCCCCGTTAGTCCTTAGGGCGGTTGGGGGGCCTGACCAACCGGGGGTGTGCCATACCACGCTCCGCCTTGAAAGGGGTGGGAGTATAAGAAACGATCACGTGATCCGGAAGGGGATCTACAAAGGTGCTGCACTGTCCGGGCGTCGACCCACTGTGCCGGCTGGCTCATTAGGCGGGTGGGGCAGCGAGGGGCTGCCTGCCCTGGATCGCCCCTAAGATAACCCACAAAACTTAATACTTTTGTTGTATGAAATAAACCTGCAGCAGTTCTTTTCCCATAAACAATGTGTCCGGTATAATAATTATATGTGCAAATGTAAAATGTGAAGGGGGAGCGGATGACGGTGTGGGCACCATGACGCCTACTGGAGCTTCAGAGGGGGAGGAGGCTGCCTGACGACCACGTCACATCTCCCAAACATGGCTGATGAGGTACGGCTGCTTCCAAAACTAACCAGAGAGATGTCATGGTAAGTGAAGTGCAGTGAAAGGCACCTCCCGCTACACGAACAGGCAGGTCAACCAGCGGAATACAGCAGCAAAAGGCCAAGCATGGGAAGCCATATTTACAAGCCCCTAGCACCATCAGAGTGCCACTTATTTTGATGCTCCAGTGGCGCTGTGTGCAGGCACATAATTACAAAGCCATGCAAAGCCACTTTGCGTGACTTTACACAGGCTTGTAAATATGGCCGTCTTTTACGCAGCACTCTGCTTCAAAGGGGCATGGCACGGGTGTTGCTGTGAGAGTTTATAAGCAACTTCCATGGCTTTTTGACACTGTCTCTGATTTACAATAATTCGTAAATCTGAGGCAGTGCTAAAAATGAACGCCTTTCCAGGGGAGTGCAACGAAGAGAAAGAATTTAATTTCTCCTCATTTTTACTCTTTTTTTGTGCATTCCTGCAACCATAATCGGAGCAAAGTGCCATTAATGATTGTTTTTGTGCAGGAAGGTGTTCCTTCCTGCACAAACACAAATGCTGTTTATGCACCTGCGCAGGGGAGAGCACAGGGGTTCCGCCGTAATTAAGTAAATACGGCGTATCCCTGTGTTTCTGAAATGACGCAGCTTGGTGCAGCACAATTGCTTTCGGCGCCATTTCATTGTAAATATGCCCCTGGGTGTGCATGATTAACGTGGCGAGTGACTGGGTCTCACAGGGAACCCCAGAAGGCAACTAAACCGAAGAATCGAGTCAAGCATACAGCCAGTATTTCTCAGAAGCCCTTGCCTTAAATCTTCTTCTCCAGGCGTGTATCTACGGGAGGGGACGGGAGTGTTTGGGGTGTAGCACCCCCCAATAATTGCTCAGTCGGGTCAGACATTCCCTGACTATGGTTCTAATTGTTGGTGCAGGCAGGGCTGGGCAAAGACCTCATATGCAAGAAAACACAATCTTATTCTGCCACTATGTCCCTGCAGCAGTACTGTTTTTTCCTCTTTTTCCTCTTTCAGGGATTTGTATGTCCAGGATCTTTACTGCTCAGTTTGAAATAAACAGAATCCCTGCATGGCTGCTGCTTTTCTTGGGCTTTCCTGGGGCCCTGTTATGGAAAGTGGCCCAGGCCACTTTTGTATTATAGAAAGGGCCGCAGACGCTTGTGCAGCCCTTTCTGTAATACAGATAGCGCTGGTTCACATATAGCGCCAGTGTTAGCACCAGAGGGTGTTCCCTCATTCACATGGGGGTGGTGCCCCATGCAAATGAGGGAATCCCTTTGCCTCTGCGCTAATGCCGTATTATAGACATGCGTGCAGACGCAAAGAAGCTGTCAGGAGGACCACTAACAGTGCTCCACCTATAAGGTGGTGCACTGACATTGCGCCGCCTGATGGCAGCCCTCTGGAGGGGGTGAAGAGGGCCCTATTGCCCCCCTAGACATCCGCTTGCAGGCAGGTGCACTCACTCACTGCACATGCCTGCAAGGGGATCTCTCTCCCCTCTCTTAAGGGAAGGCGGATTGCTGCCTGCACATTGAAACACGGAGTGGCTGTTTTCACCTGAATGCCCTGCCCCCAGGGCAGCAAGAATTTGCAGCTGCCCCCAGAGCAGCGCATTCAATGTAATAGGGCGCACTTGTTTTCAGGTGCGGCTTGCGCAAACAAGGAAAGTCGACCCTAGGTGTAATAGGGCTCCTGGAGTGTTACGCATTGTGATTTAGGCAGTAAGGTGGGCTCTATGGAGGCCCCAAGGACAAAGCTAATTGGGTATTTAATTGACCTAGACAGGTACATTTTAATTCTGCATATTAACAGTACTTCATTTTCTGTAATAGAGTTTCATGCCGTCCGCTGTGCAATTCTGAATTGCTTTATTAATGGGTGTGTCTAGTGTCCTATGGTGTGTGGTAACTCAGGTGGATAATATGCATTTTGGAGGCAGAGAATTTTTTGTATAATCTGTGGGTACCTGCTTTACTAGTTTGGAGGGTTTATGCACCTGCTTTAGGCTACTGCATGTAAAATAGCTCATGTACTCCACCTAAGGCAGCAACCCTCCCTACAGCACTCGAGGCACAAGTATCCTTTTCCAGCTGTAAGCTGATAAAGTGCATGTAAAATGTACCTGCAGCCTGTGAGGTGTGCATACATTGTAACTATAGACCGAGGTGCCAGGGGGCCTACATTTGCAATGCAAGTCTGTTTATTTATCCAAGAAGCTTATGCACTCTCCGTGCCGCCTGTAAGATGCCTGTATATGATCACCTGAAGCCTGCAGGGCGTGTATACACTCTGACCATATTAGGCGAGGCGTATGTAAAATGTACCTGTACAGAGTTCTTTTTAAACTCTCCTTGCAGCCTGTACATTCGGTCGGCTGCAACACCTCATGGCCTGCACATCTCTCCCAGGCACTACATGGCGCCCCAGCCTGTGCTGGTCTCACATTCCCAATCACAGAAGGAGCAGCCAGGGCAAGCTCTACTACCCAGAATGGACCATGCACACACAGGAAAAACCCCTCGACACCAAACTCTCTAGCCTGAATACACCTAGACTGAAAGGAGAATTTTGTACAGGCTTGGTTCTTAGTCGTGGACACGATGCTTCTGTGACCACATCATACAGAAAAGTCTGATTTTACTCTAACCAACTCCTTCCTTAAATAGTTATTTACAACATACTTGTACTCGAACCCAGGACACGGTACTGCCTCTTTCTCAGCAGACCCTGGTAAAAGAACTGGTGCGGGAGCACTACTCAGCTGAGTCATTTCACCTTTTCTTCCCCTTGCCCTATACACAATAATGAAGGGTCCTTCCCACTAATGTGACCATTTTGCTGCCTACTATTTTTCCATACTGTAAAGGAGGCACATTTTCTGCCAGAGTGAAAGTGTGATACTGACAGCAGAGCAGGGGAAGGGACTTGGTGCAGTGGCGGCTGAGGAGCGAATAGGTTTGGTGTACTGTCTACAAATGTAGGTTCCAGCCTCAGGCCTTTTGAATGGGCCAATGACGTGGAGGCGGACTCTGGTGTCTGTCCCATTGTCCCTCTCTGGCCACCCTAGGTGCTTACTGGTGACGTCTTCTAGGCCGCAGATTGAGTATTTTCACTAACATTTTTTTCACACTCAGCACTCTGAAGTAACTTAACAGTCACACCTAGCACATCATAAAACTCGGAAACAAACAAATAAATCAATAATTCCTATTTCTGCTGTATAAAGTAGAATTGTACTGTTTTTCATTTGGTTGCGTGATTGGCAGTTGAGCTGAGCCCATAGGACTGGGAACTGGAACATGTACATTTTTATGGTATGCCTCAGTGTTGGATGCCCTTTTAATCTGTTATGTGAGAGGCTTCCTGTTGTAAATTCAATCTGTAGACATATCTTTAAAATGGGCCTGTGGGATTCAGTCTTTTGGTAACACTACACACCAGCCTTAACATGAAAGTTACCAATGGCTTGCAATAAAAGGACCCACTTGTTTAATGCCCCAAACATCAGTTTACACTAAGAGCATCTAAAATTCTGAAAACTGTTCAAATGCTGCTTTTTTAGTTGGGGTTTATTGTGCTGTCTTTTGGTCACATCAGAATTACTCCTGCCCCTATAGATATGTTTTCCGAAGAGTATGCACTGTAGTTCCATCCTAACCCACCCGTGGATCCATTCAGTTTGCCAGATAGTATGTTAGGCTCTTGGAAATCAGCTGTAGTTCACAAAATTGTCTTCTGTAAATACCTGTGCCTTTGCCCTAAGTAGTGGAAGGCACACCTTCATGTGAAAACCACTACTAACCGAGCTGTTAGGAAAGGTTTTGATCTGCAGAGACCTGACAACAGGGCAACAACTGACTCCTTCCAGGAAAGTCAAAAGCCACAGTGACATGTCTTGATTCTAACCAATAGCTTCCATCCCAAAAAGTCACATCACTCAGCCGACCTGCTATATCTGGTTTCATTACTAGTCTAGGGGCAGGTGTCTAAGGCAAGTACACAGAGAAGACCCTGTTTTATCTCTACAATTGTGGTGAGGGGTTTATTGGCAGCTGAACTGAAGATGGATGACAAAGGCCCTAGAATTTGCTTTTTTGGGTGTTGCCTCTCAGATGGAGGGAGGGGTGTGGGCAGAGGAGTCTTGTAGGTGATTTTCCCTTGTATCATCGAGAGGTGCAGAAAAAGTATTGGGGGCTTTTATTACAGGTTTGTGAGTGGACCAGGGTACCGCGCCTCAGAAGAAGCAGGGGGGCATGGAAGCCTCCAAAGAGTGAATTTTCCATGCATAGAGTTGTAGCTTAGCTCAAGCAGAAAAAAAATTACAAGATCTCCTTTACTAGATTTGTAAAATTATACTTCAGAAAGTGCACCTGGACAGGCACATCTTGGGAAGAGTTTATTTTCAAGGTTTGGTGCACAGGTGTATGGTTGACTTGTGTTTTTTAATCTTGTTTTCAAATTACTCAAGACTAATACTCTTTTAGCCCTTTAAGCAGCCCCATTAACCATCCACTCAGCAGTACCAACCTGCCCACTGGCCCTTTTAGTTGGGTACACTAAGTATCTTGTTGGGAAATCTCGGACTCAGATCACCCCCTAACATTATTGCCTAAGTTTTGCCCCTGAAAGATATTTTCTATGAACGATATTTAGGCTCATATACGTATGTGAGATGATACTTTAGTTATTGATATTATGGTATATAACCATTTGTCAATCGTTTACAGTAGGACGCTGCAGAGGGAATATGAGAAGTACATCTGAGACTCATCATCTTTGGTCAGAGGGCTTGAAAAGCAGACACGTTTCCGTCGTGCAACCTAAGCATTCTAATGGGCTCAACAAACTCCAGTGTTGTCAGGTATTTTCTAATTCCACATACATCTCTAAGCAGTAGGTAGGTATTAAATGCTCCAGGTTGCCACCTCTAGTTAGGCAGGTCTCTGTAGGCTAACTTAAAGATGATAGACTCGTTCAACTAATGCCACTCTATTAGCAAATCGTGCACAGATTACAATTGGCAGAACTTGCAAAGTTTATGATGTTATATCGTCCTCAGGAGCCACTGCTCATCAGGCACTTCCTGATCTGTGGAAGAGTAAACCTAGCTTTGGGTTAACAAGCTCAAATAGGTACAAACACTAACCTAAGTCCCCTGGAGACCAAAAAGAATGCTACACTAAGGTACATACATCGAAAAGGTCTCTCTTGGTTGCTTCACCTCAAACACCAAACTTCCGGCCGGGGCTCGGGGAACCTCAAATTCACATTTCTACGTCCAGAAGAGGTCTGCACCCATTATTTCAAGGAATTCAAGGGATGCATTCAAATGTTTCGATTATTCTGAAGGACTACTAATTTCTCTTGGGGCATTATATTCCATTGTCTTTTGGCGTTTTCATGCCACTAGAGACAGCTACCAACTACATAACAGGACACTCCAGCACAGTGTACTAAGTCAAGTCCCTTCCAAATGGGAAAACAAGAAATCACAAACAAGTGTTAGCTTTGTTGGGCTCGTCAAAGATATACATCTTTGGTGTTCATGGCACAGTGAACTTGGGACTCCTGTCCCAATATTAATTAGGAAAAACCTTACACAGCTAAACACTGGTGGATGAATCAAGCTATGTCAAAGATAATTAATCGAGATGCATACCTCATCATTCTAACATCATCAAACCGATGACAGACATGGACCATCCATATGTAAAGCAATAGAGGCCCTGCCCGAACATGCAGAGTACAACTTCAAATGCAAAAATGAATCAGTTGCCACATCCTACGAGTCCACCTGTTGAGGTGACAGACAGACAGGGGCCAGGCAGTAGCCTTGATACTGCTGGACCTGTCTGCCGCATTCAACACGGTCAACCACAGGACTCTGTTGGAGAGACTCGGTGAGGCCGGTGTGGACGGCACGGCTCTGCTATGGTTTAATTCTTACCTGCGGGACAGGAGACAGGCGGTATCCCTCCCCCCCTTCCAATCCGCATTTGCACCCATGCCCCAGGGAGTTCCCCAGGGCTCCTCCATCAGTCCCATTCTTTTTAACGTGTATCTTAACCACTTGGATGCTATGGTGCTTCTGGCACTTCAATGTAATTTCCATTGAAATCAATGGAAACTCCATGACGAGTTACCCTTGTCATTAGCGGCGAAGAGGTTAAGCCATTGATCACGTTAATAAAGTCCCACAGGATAAAAACGATCAACTATGCTGACGACACCCAGCTCATTCTCTCTTGGGAGGGAACGTGGTTAAACGAGTTGAACGTGTGGTGCTGTTCTCTACACTGATGTGCAGGTCACACATTTGCACCACAGAAATGCCAGCCAGTTTTCAACCGTTACAAGGTCCATAAATTGAATAATAGCATTTGTTATCTCAGGTGCAGAGAGACAGCAAAACTGCGGTACGAAGTGCACCATAAAAACATATTTTCAATGATCATTTACACCGTGGTGGTGTTGAGCACAGACGGGTCACAGAGGGAGAGCCTATAGCATACTCACAAACATCTTTTGAATGTCTGCAACGTATGGTCTGCGGTGAGCCCAAGGGCGGCAATGATGCTAGCAGGATGGGAGTGGGGCTTTTTGGGTGGTTGAATGTTGCAGGATACTTTATTTTCCTTTTCTTAAGCTAGCTTGCAAATAAAAGCTTCCCCATTTATTTCACATCTTTCTGAAGGTTAGAGCTGTCTGAAGTAAACAGCATCCCAGTGCTGCGGCTAAGCCGGGGGCCACATGTGAAAGTCAGGAGGGCCGCACGCGCTCTATACTGCTCTATAGCAATCACGTGACGCAGCCTATATTAATGCACAGTGGGCCTGCCTTTGGGTCTCTGGCACCCAGGCACCAGGGATTTATGTGGGATGAAAAAGCTGGGAGTGTATGTGTATGTCTGGGGAGGTCCTCACATTGTGGTGTGGCCCATGTAATTCATGGTGTGGCTTAAACACGTAAGGTAAAAATCTGTCCTTATCATAGTGTGCCTCTGCAGCCATGTTGGACTGCAGAGAGTAAAAAATAAAATGTTATTAAAATAATTTGTATTACCATTTTTAGGTCTTGCCTGAGACAGCGCATGCGCTTCTCTGGCGAGACATTTAGTAACTGCTTTAAAAGTGCTACCAAAGCGGCCACCAGCTAGTGGTCACGTGCACAAGCACGCGCGCCAGGCTCTGCCTCTGCTGCACGCTCATCCCTTGTTTTCTTCCACTTTTGCGCAAAGCGTGGGTGCCGCGATTATAGCAAAAGTAAAGAAATAGAAAAAAAAACATCTATTTCTTTACTTTTGCTATAATCGCAGCACCCGCGCTTTACTTTTTAGTAAAGCGCGGGTGGTGCCGCAATTATAGCAAAAGTAAAGAAATAGAAAGAAAATCTATTTCTTTACTTTTGCTGTAATCGCGGCACCTGCGCTTTACTTTTAACATTAAAAGTGAAGCGCGGGTGCCGCGATTATAGCAAAAGTAAAGAAATAGATGTTTATTCTATTTCTTTACTTTTGCTATAATCGCGGCACCCGCGTTTTACTTTTAACGTTAAAAGTAAAGCGCGGGTGCTGCGATTATAGCAAAAGTAAAGAAATAGAAAAAAAATCTATTTCTTTACTTTTGCTATAATCGAGTCACCCGAACTTTACTTTTCACATTAAAAGTCAAGCGCGGCTGCCGCATTTTCCTTGTTTCACGTTGCTTCGGTGAGCATGCTATTTTCACCGATCGCAGCTTCTGTCTCCCTGAGTGACAGCTGATGCTCCGAGCAGACACTCAATCACTGTTCCGGAATAAGACTCTGCAACTTGCAAACCAGACCCTACGCTCTCAGACACTGTTATACTGAACTAATTGCGTGACTCTCCCTAGCTTGGCTCGTTGAACTTGGTTAACCACTCCCAGCTAAAATAAACTTTGCTGAGATTACTGCACTGATCCCCTGCATGGATCTCTTCACCCCTGGGTTGCAGCAGCTGAGTGGATGATCAATGCATTCCTGGCCTGCACTGTAACTTAACTTGCTGTGTCTGACGGGGGATGCCGAATTGCTAATGAGCGGATTTACTTGTAATCTTCTTATCATCTCATCCTAGAGTGTTTGGGGGTAGGGGGAGGAGCCCTTCCATCTCACGCTCTGAACGTGGGGGGGTTAATGCTCCAAAAACAGAAATTACACTACAGTATGCCTGACCCCCTGACAGCGCCTCTGGACACCGACGTGAACTCCGGCCTCGAACTCGCCAAGTCGAACTTGGCTTTTTTGAACTAACACTGATTTCATCTCGTCGGTAAGCTCATTAAAAGAAATAACCTGCCATAACAGTTATGCAGCAGGAAAAAAAAACGAAATACATATTTTATGTGTTCGTGGCTTGAAAGATTTTCAGCATGCTGGCTACACGGGGCTTCTGTTATCCGGATTACAATTAGAAAAAGACAATGTACTAAGTTGCGACTAAATGAATTATTAAAGGTATTAAGGGCAAGACAGATTTTAGGACCCCGGGGGAACAAGTGAGGACGTTAATATGTAGCATTCCAACCGTAGATGTACCAGAAGTCAACGTGTTTGCTCCAGCCATATATAGACAGGAAAAGAAAAATGGGGGAAGTCAGGACCGAAACGGACCAGCAGATGACAGTGCAGAGCACTGAGGGTAGACATAGCGGATACTTAAACAGAGGTGTAATAACCTGGAATGAGTGGCTGAATACGTTTATTACTAAATATTTAAGATGATATGTTGAGTTTTGTTCTGGTTTGCTCAGTTTGGCTGTTTAATTTACCAAGAGATGCCCAGGCCGCTTTTGGGCTTCTGCTGGGAAAGTGTATAGTCTCAGATTCTTTCAGTTGAATCAGTGGAGCTCTCCAGCTAAATCAGGGGTCCTGATTTGCACAAGTATTTTCCTGAACTACACTGAGGCATTGTAGACGAAAAAAACACTTATATGCAGTCACAAACATGCAAAATGTTTACTTGCAAAAGATGTGCTGTGTGGTTGCAAATTGCATTGTGCACAAACTTCTGCTATTGGCACAGAAAATGAATTTGAAGGAGTGGCACAGAGCAGATTTTAATGCAGCCTTTATTCACATAGGTGTAGCGTCATGTAAATAACAAGCATTGGCATAGCCAATAGGTCTCGCCTTTGGGGCCTTATAAGTGTTTAACCATGCAACAGTTAATGTTGTTGCACCAAGGTTATTATGCTGCATAACTAAATACTTATAAGGTCCCAAAAGCGAGACCTACTGGCTATGACAATGCTTGTTTTTCACGCTTTCTGATCAGCAGTGTGGGGTGGAGGGGGTAGAGGCCACTCCCCACTTATGTAGGTACCGCCACTGCTCCCTTCCCTTCTTATGTACACACCAGTGTGGGTACTTAGAGAAAAAATAAACTTGGGTCAAGTGGCAATGGATTTTTTTTTTTTTTGAGGACTGGGTGTCCCGATCTGTTCTCTGCTGATATTGGAGAACTGTCCAAATCCAGCTCAGCACTGGGTGTTGGTGAATTGTAAATGGGGTTTAATGGAACTTGGGGTTCCCTGATTAACTTTTATGACTACTGCACAATCACTATTAGCATCTTTACGCTCAGTGACCCCTTTCCCTGGGTAAAAATAATCATTCATTAAAATCAATCTTGCAATGTCTTGTTTTAAATTGTCTTTGTGGTGCACGTGCCATGGAGTGCAGGCAGTGCCTACGGATAGTGAATTAACTGACAGTAACGGCTCAAAAGCGATTTTTTATGATACACTAAAATGGTCTCTGAGAAATGTGTTTGCCCAGTTGATTGGGTGAAACCTAAAAGACATTATTCTATATGTTTTCATATATGATTATTTAAAAACTATTTGTGAAAAGGCACACCTAAAATATTCCAATTCTTTTGATGTAACAAGTAAAGATGACCATCCCTAGTGGTGCTTGGTGATCACCCTCAAGAAAAATTTGCTAAAATGGTGAATATTTCAGCAAATCACCGTACGCATTAGCTACAAGTTCATAGACATTAGCACCTGTATAAAACTTTAGCTATGCGAAAGCATGTGGCTTTTATTTTTCAATGCATCTTTCTTCACTTATATATTTCACTTACCATCATTTTCAATCCTGCACCTTCATAGTCAATCCCTTGTTATAAGGAATGACTGAGAGTTCGTTTAGAAGTAGCAGGGTAATAGAAGAAAACATACTCTGACCGCACAGTTTGAAACATTTTATAGGGTCTTACACATGTGCTACTGATCTAACATGCTCAGGTCTCAAACAGCAACACTCATAATGTCATAAAAACATTAAGCTATACAGAAGATTAAATACTTCCCCATGAGTCATGAAATAACTTCTAAGGAACCAAGGGGGATATGCACAATAAAGTGGCTGAGCGTGTCCTTAGCCTCCTTGCCTTAACGACACGCTCCGCCACTTCGGAAATGCAAGGCTGCGCCATATTTATAAGAATGTGGTGCAGCCATGCGTTTCCCCCTGTGATGGCTCTAAGTTTAACAACTTAACCCCAATGCAGGCACCGTTGCACCAGAGTGCAAGGGTGTCTGTGTGCAGGGGAGGATTGTTTATGTCCCTTCCTACACATAAACAATACTAAAATGCCATTTAGTAACTTTCATGTGTGCTGCTTCGTGCAGCACACATGAAATTTACAAAATTGAATTTTTAAAAAAGGTTTGTTTATGTACAGGAAGGGACACCCTGCTGTACATAAACAAACCATGGCATTTTGCTTTTTCATTGTGTGCTGCACAAGGCAGCAAACATGGAAAAAGCACAGACAAGGAGAAATAATTAATTTCTCCTCGTTTCGCCAACTTAAGACCAGGACTTTCCTGGTCTTAATTTTGGTGCTGCCTCGTTATACATAGGGGGCAGCATCAAATACAATGGGTGTTGCGGTAGAACACCCACCACAACACCCACTGCACGCCCTTTACATGCTAAGTTAGCGTGAAAGGGTGCCTTATGTAGAAGGCAGTGTTAAGCCACGATAAGTGGCTTAACGCTGCCCTGTACATAAGGCAAGACCCCTATCGTCACGGGAACGACATAAAAAGTGATGTTCCCTTGGTGATAGGGGCCTGTACATATGCCCCAAGTGCCCTCTGGCACCAAGGAGATATCTGGAAACAACACACCATAATCCGACATGTGCTAAAAAAGCCACTTTCGGTCCCAAAAGATCTGGGTAACTTCTGCCCATTTCACACTGACCCATTTTAGGAAAGATGGCTGAAAAATATGTCAATCACACTCTGTCCCAGTTCTTAGAGGAGAATGAGGTGCTTCACCAGACCCAAATGGGTTTTAGACCAGCACACAGCACCGAATCTGCCCTACTGCTGGTCACAGAAGAACTGAAGGGAATCCTCGATCAAGGAGGTACTGCTGCCATCCTGTTACTCGACCTAAGTGCAGCCTTTGATACGGTGGATTATAAAACCCTCATTCTTAGGCTAGAGAGATCAGGGATACAAAACAGCGGGCTAAGGTGGACAGTGTCAATTCTGAAGGACAGATTTTTTCAGAGCACAGAATGCGGACACTACTTGGACATTCTAGAGGTTACATGCGGAGTGCCACAGGGCTCAGCCCTACGGTGTTCAATCTATACATGCAACCTCTGGCCGAGATCGTTCAGGAATTTGGGTTGTCAATCGTATCATATGTGGATGACACCCAATTGGTAGTTTCCGTGGCAGGGAAGCCCAACTCGAAACACAACCTAGTGTCTCCCTGCATGGAAAGGGTAGCTAGCTGGATGACAAACTGTTAGCTAAAACAAAATGAAATGGTGACAAAACGGAACTCATGTTCCTAGGTAATAATCTTCCACCACAAGTCACCACTGGTGGATGTCCACCAGTGCATAAAAACTCCGTAAAGAACTTAGGAGTATGGATAGACCACAAGCTCACCATGAAAACTTAAGTCAGGAAACTGGCCACCACCTATTTTTGAATTTTGCTGATGCTCCGTAAAATTCTAGACCTCATTCCTGAGGAGACCCGGAGAACAGTGATACCGTCCCTGGTGGCCTTGCGCTTAGACTATAGGAACTCTCTCTTCCTGGGGTCACCCAAATACGTGTTGAATAGACTGTAGGTGGCACAAAATGCAGAAGAAAATACTCCACTGGCTGCTGGTACAGGCCAGGGTCAAGTTCAAAGCACTGTGCATAGCACATAGGGCCTTCAATGGCAAAGGGCCAACTTTACTCAGGGCCCTAATCAAACCTTACACACCGGAAAGAGCCCTAAGATCCTCATCAGATCGCCTTGCCAAAACCACAAGGATTAGGCGATCCAGATGGGGAGGAAGATCATTCAAGCACATGGCACCAAAACTCTGGATCTCCATGCCTATAGAACTAAGATTCCTCACAGATGAGATTGACTCCAGGAAAAAACAGAAGACATGGCTATTTCCATGTTGTCAGTATCCGCTCTCTCCTGCTCCGTAATGCTGGGAAGCCCTCAGGCAGCTATGCGCTTTACAAAACACATAAACATATCACTAACAATATGTTTCTCAAACTCACCATTTATTATCATTCAAATACTGTCTTTAAATATATTTTGGATATATAATCATTTTGTCCCTGAATGTCAGTTTGTTGTCAAATTGAGACTGCACACTTTAACAAAATTAACTCAAATCAAAAATTTACAAAATGTTAAAATAATTTCTTTTGCTTGTCAAAACCCTTGTCTTATAAAATAATTAGTTTAAATGTATAATTTTCATGGCATTTGATATGATGGACTGGCCCTTTTTATTTGCTTCCTATACAATTCTTAAAACATAGGTGACACTTTCTTGTCTCTGGTTTAAAAAACACAGGCTACAGCTACAAACATTGAAAAGTTTCAGCTGTCTAATCGACTTTACTACATCAGAGTTACCTACTACTCTGTATCTTTTAAACAAAGGCCGTGGAATCTGCAGCCAAAGGGCCAAGTATAATCTACGATCTAATAGAAGGTATGGTAATGTTCTTTTCCTGGGAGCTTCTTGTAAAAGCATTGGAAGACTCCAGATATTGCAAAATGCTGCAGCCCGCCTAGTGCTTAGACTCCCTCGAAGAGCCAACTCTAAAACCACCCTGGATGCCCTCCACTGGCTCCCAGTGAAAAAAAGAATACAGTACAAAGCACTCCTAATATGTAATCAGATCATCTGGCATAAAGCCCCCAGCTATCTGACAGGTCTGGTTACCAGTTATGAACCACGCAGATCACTTAGATCTAGCGGTATGGGCACGCTTATGACCTACCGCTATAGGAAAGAAAAAATGGGAGGTCGGTCTTTCAGAGTGGCGGCTGCAATAGCATGGAATAAACTTCCCAGCCATCTCCGCCTGCAGCCTTCAGAAACCATTTTCCGACGGCAACTTAAAACTCATCTGTTCTCCTTACAGCCTATTTAATTGCCCCTTGCCTCGTACTGTCTTCTCCCCCTTATGAGTTTCTCGCCTCTTCTTTTAGCGCGGGGACACGCCGAGATGGCGTACTATTTCCATGCGCTCTATAAATGTCTTTATTATTATTATTATTTTGGTATATCATAATTAACATTGACATAGTGGGACAAATTATTTGAAGGGCATTGGTTACAGGCATCCTACCCTTAATCTGCTACCCAGGATTGACTCCACCCATTCGCCTTAATATAGAGAGTCTTAGTTATAACTTAATCTAGTGGGCTTCTTTTTTGTTTTAAATAAGGAAAACCCGTCCCATCATGAAGAAATTTTGAAAAAAAGCAGAGATGTTTCAAGGCATGGGCAAAGTAGGCCATTGTCCCAGGCCCTCACCTTCAAAGGAGTCCTGGGCACATGGGCTTGAATTAGCAGAAAATGAGTAATGAAATGCAAAGCTGTTCCTGAAAGGGGCCCCCAAAATCCTTAAAATGACACTGGAAAGAAGGATATTGTTTTTTTCACGCAGGTGTGTCAAATCACCTGATGAATCAAAAGTATCTTTAAAATGCCTAACAAAAAACGTTATCCAAAAGAGGTGAGTCCTACCCAAGCTAACATAGTGTAACATGCTTGAGTACACCACATGAAAACATAGTCTCTCCCTCCTTCTTCCACAGTTTTCCAATCCACAATGGCATTTTGTCTGAAGCAGTGATTCGGGGGAGAATTTATAAACCTCAAGCTGAGTGCATTTGCCATAATAGATCAAGATGAAAGTCCCAGTTCTATTCTCAATGCTTGAATCATTGAGTTACAAGGGAGGGAGAGAAGTAATGTGTAACATCGACATTCAATTTTTGGCCAGTCGACTTTGTGATCCAGTACTGATAATTCTGCCCCATATAGTGCTTGGGGGATAGCCTTCCAGTTAAATTCAACTAGTTTGTTGTCAGATGAAAAACTTCAACACATTCTATCAAATCAACATATGCCTTTTATCGATGGCTGGGTTTTTAGAAATACTTGTAACATATGTGTATCCCAGTTCAGGACGGATATAAAAATCAGCCCTTGATACTTATGTAGGTCGACTTGTTCTTGTTTTTCATCGAAAAGGCACCAAGAACCTTTTCACTTCCAACGTGCAAAAATTACCATTTTATGTTTTTCTGTCTTAATGATGAGTTTGTTTGGATTTCAATGACTTTAAACAGCAAAAGCTTCAGCTGAAGACTGACAAGTTTGGAATCCATTTTTACAAAGTCATCAGATGGAACGTAAACAGGGAATGTGTATGGCCCATGGTTTGGGCAATAAGATAGAGTTGCATTTAATTCTTCAGAAGATCAGCCAAATACTGCCAAATTCTACCTGGGCCCTTTTATCAACAGGGAGCTTCCCTAATATTCTTTGGGACCCACTGGGATGTTCCATCGCTAAAGCTTGCTCCACAGTATTTCCCAGCTGACCAGGTCAAATGCACAAAGCAATACCATCGGTATCTTGCTATTTCACCAGCCTTTCTGGAGGTTAATAAAAGTTGTCCATGTACATTTTCAGAAACACAATTTTTGTCCTGAAATACGAGCTCTGCATTTTAGTAAACATGTTTGCTCCACTAACAATAGCTTCTCATTTTCATACGAAATGCACATATACTTCTGCCACCCATGGACAGAGGCTGTCTTGTATATAAGAATGACCACATTTGTGCCATGCCCAGTCACAATGCCATGGATGGTGCCATATTGCCAAGGATGACAAATGCAAACGTGGGTCCCAGGCTCACCGTGCCATTGGATTCAAGGTATCCTGGCTGATGGGGGGTGGAACCCCGAAACCGGTCCAAGGATGCTTGGTTCCGGTCCAGAGAGGACCTGGCTTGGCAGTTCGGGCTGGATTGTTCCCGTGTGTCACAGGGTTAAGACTGATTTGCATATGACCAGGTCTAAACTGCGGTGGCATGGTGAGCAAAAGAATGATGGAATGAACCCAGATCTCTTTTTTTAAGTTCAAAAATATATGTTGATTGAAGAAAAAGCATATCTCAATACATCAGGCAAAATAGCAATATAAAGTCACATGAACAAAACATTGGATACATAGAGGAAATAAGTACACATACAATCAAAAATGGTCTATCTAGAGGGAGGAGGGGGGGAGTGGCCAACAGCCGAACATGGTGGACGTGAGCTAGGATCGCTCCGTCCAAAGTTTCCCCTGTAATCCTGGTAAACATCCTGTAACAGTGGGGTTTGGCCCCTAAGCCCTCGCCTGAAGCTTGCAGAACCTGATCCGCGCTGCCGGTGCCTGGCTGCCGGCGCTGGGAACCCTGCAGAGCATCGCCGACCGCAGACGCCGCACGCAGGAAGAGAGGCCTAACGCTGCCGAGGGGACCGCGGCCCACAGTGAGCTGACGGTGGACCGGAAGTGACCCACGCCCGGCTGAGTGGGAACGCCGAGCGCGGCGGAGCGGACCTGGATGCACTGGAACCGCCGGAGCAAGGCCACAGAGTCCTCTACTGCAGCAGCACCCGCGGAGTCAATAGCGGACGTCGGGGCTTGCTGGAGAGCCGCCGGCGTTGGGGGACATCTGGCGTCCAAGCCCGGAACCACGGCGAGGGATAGAACGATCGGGTCCGCGGCCGGCGCCGACCCACGGTGCCACACACTGCCAAGGAATATATCCAGGGGGAGAACGGCCTGAGCGAGGTGAGAGGAGGACCTGCTGGTCGACTCGAGCAGGGCTGAGAAACAAGGCAAAGGCAGAGTCTGGCGCTCGGAGGCTTACCACGAGGTCCCTTAGAGAAGGGTGGGGGACGGAGTCTCTGGTGAAGATCGGGCTCCTACTACTGGGCCAGAGGAACACTTACATGGCCGGGCCTGAATAATAGCCTGCTGGACACTTGGGAATACCACTAATCACTCACCGGAGTGCCAGGCTTCCTTCACGACTGGCCCCAACAGCGGCGCCGAGTGGGCTGCAGCAGTGGCGCCCCCCGCCCCAAGGGTACCGGGAGTTATAGCAAGACCACGGAGGCACCGGAAAAGCTAAGCCGCGGCTCGTGGCCGAAGGGGGCCGATCGCCGGTCAGTTGCTGGCGCTGCCCAATAGTTAAGCAGACCTGGCACGGACCTATCACGGTCTGGACGCCCCGACAAGAGGGGCTCAGCACCTTGCGCTCTACGCCACTCACACATCGCACCGGGTGACCGTCGCGGGCCCACCCATTTTCTGGGGTTCTGGGATTCTGAGGTCACGTCACCACAGCTGGCCTGACTAAGAGGAGAGGACGAGATACCGGTCCTGGCTGCGGACGTGCCTAGAACCACTAGCCGAGCAGAACACCGAGCATAGGACTCCCCCCGAGGTGCGAAGTCGCACGGCACTGCACATAACTGGCCCGATCTGGCGGTGAGAGACCGGAGGTAACAAGGGAGAGCAGACAGGGCAACAGCATATCGCCCACGGGAAACGCAGCGGAGGTGCAAGATGGGAAGGCATAGAATCCCTCGTGGCGGCACGCAGGCATCTGGCTCGGATGATCCACTGGCCTCTTCTAATGAAGACGTGATCCCACCCACGGGTACTACCTCCCATGAGGCTAAGCTGGACCTCATAATATCGGAGATCCGGGCATCCAGAGAAGCACTTGAAATTCGGATGGATACGATGTCGACAGGCCTATCGCTACTCAAAGATGACCATAAGAAATTAGCGGAAAGAGTGTCGGAGCAAAAACTTGCGCTTGCCGATTTGATACCCCAACAAACGGAACACTCCACGAGACTAGAAAATCTAGATAAGCAAATGCAACACCTGAGAGAAAGGGTCGACGATGCGGAAGGGCGCTCGAGACGCAACAATGTACGCATCTTGGGCGTGCCGGAACGCAGTGAGGGGACAAATCCGACCCGCTTTGTGGAGGAATGGCTAAAGACTGTGGCATACCCGCAGACCTAACCCAGATGTACAGCGTGGAGAGAGCACACAGAGTCCCTCCCAGACCACCGAAGCCGGGGGCTTCACCTCGCCCGTTGATAGCACGCCTCCTCCACTTTAAGTACAGAGACGCCATCCTGAAGGCCGCAAGGGAAAAAGGCCCCATAAAATTTGAGAACCACTCAGTTTCCATCTACCCAGACTTCACACAAGCGGTGCAGAGGGCCAGAGCTTCTTTCTGGGGAGTGAAGAAAACACTAAGGGAGCGCAACTTGAAATACGCCTTGTTCTACCCGGCACGCCTCAGGGTCATTCACGATCGCAGAACTTATTTCTTCGACAATCCGGAGGAAGCTTCGGAGTGGCTGGAGGTTACGCTCACCCCGATGCACCCCACATGCGAAGAACAGGAGGTGCAGGAAACACAGAGGTCGGACAGCCGGACGGAGTCTCAAGGTCACCCTAGTCACCCGGACACGGAGGAGCCCCGCGTTGAACATCAGGACTGGGAGGAAGAAGACGGCTCGGCAGCAATAGCGCGACTAACCACCAACGCACTGGCGGAACATGGCGCACACATCGGGTCACCATCAGAGAGTCGGACGAGTTCCCATACAGCGGCCTCGGACACGGAAGGAAGCATACAGTTGTTTCCCCAACTTACAGCACAGATGGCGGCAGACATGTGATCCTAGCCCCTGCGACGACGGACTGGTAATGTAGCGGATGCTCTAATCTGTTTCGAGGGTGGGGGGAGCCAGAAACCTGGGACATTTTTGAACTTAGGGGACAATGGTTACGAGACTTTCAGACGTAAACTGTTGTGAGAGTTTGTCTGGGCTCACACCCCCAAGCCTAGGCACGGTTCCAAGATTCATATACCCATGTTGCGTGTTAAGGTTTTGTCCTCCGAGGTTGTAGAGGGGGACCTACAATTTGGGGTAATGTTCGTAAATGTAGCACTGAAAATTTTCATTTTGTGGTCAATATTGTTAAGGACAATGGTTTTGGAATACTTTGAGGACATCCCGGGTAATGACGTCCCCTAATGATTATGTGGTCTGCACTTGGAATGTACGGGGATTGGGCTCAGTACACAAAAGACACAGAGTTCTAGCACAACTGCATAGGCGGCGGGTGCACAAAGCGTACCTCCAGGAGACGCACTTGAATGAATCAGAGGGGGGCAAAATGCTACGGAAATGGAAGGGCCAGCTATTCGCCACTAAGTACTCTGCCTTTTCCCGGGGAGTGGTCATTTGGATGAATAACGCGGTCCCGTTTAAACTCCTCGAATCTAAGATAGACAGGGAAGGCTGCTACGTGCTTGCTAAGGGATTGCTAAACGGAGTGTGTGTAGTGCTCGGTTGTTTGTACGCCCCAAATGTGGAACAATCACAGTTTTTTGCGGGACTAGGTAGGGCACTTGCGGATTGGGTGGAGTATGATTGGATTATAGGTGGGGACTGTAATGCGGTACTAGATCACTAGATCTCACGCTAGACAGATCACACCCCCCTCTGCATGCAACTGAAAGTAGAAAGCAGGCAGAAGCATTGGCACAATGGGCTGAGGGGTGGGACCTAGTCGATACATGGCGGGCACTTCATGCTTCACACAGGGAATACACATTCTACTCCCCACCGCACAAACTCCACACCAGGATAGATCGCATCTTTTGCTCCAAGACACTTACACCGGCGATTGAGAAGGTGGGACATATGGGGAAGAGATTATCGGACCACAACCCGGTGGAATTGTCCCTGAAATGGGGAAGAATACCCACCCCCATACCGACGTGGCGGTTGTCCCCAAGCCTCTTAGAAGACTCGATTTTGAAGTCCACCCTATCAGACGCTACCGCACACTACTTCACCGAGAACACGGGTACGGCAAGCTCCAGGCAGGTCGAGTGGGACGCTTTCAAGGCGACCATTCGCGGAGTGGCCATGGGCACCAAGGTAGGCATCAAACACCAGGTACTGAGGAGACTACGAGAGGTAGAGGACAGTCTAGCGGCGCTGGAAACTGAGGCCGCAGGCACGGGCGGCGCCCTCACGCAACTACAGGAGGCTAATATACAGTATGCAGAACTTCTGGAAGAGCTAAAGGATCTAGACCATAGGGAATACACAGCACGACAGCACACACAGGCGGACAGGGCGGGCGCGCTTTTGGCGCGCCTGACCAGGGACGCACCGGCAGCCACCCCTATCATGGAGATTCAGGATCCCTCCGGGGAATTAATCCAGGGATAGCGGGAAATCAACACGACGTTCCGGCATTACTACGCTACTCTGTATGGCCCACACGCTCCACTCTCTGAACCGGCATTGGAGGAATTCTTCTCCGACGTATGCGTTCCTCAACTGAGTGCGGCACACAGTGAGGAACTGGCTAAACCCATTACGGTTGCGGAAATTAGAATGGCCATTAGGGCTCTGCCCAGAAACAAGGCGCCCAGGATAGACGGACTCCCGGCGGAGTTTTACCTAACATACATAGACCTACTGGCCCCCCGCCTTCATGAGTTATATAACGAAGCACTGAAGAGCGGTGGCCTGCCTGACACGACACTGCAAGCCCTAATTGTCTCCCTTCAGAAACCGGGAAGGGACGCTTTGCGACTAGACAACTACAGACCGCTGTCACTTCTGAACACTGACTCCAAAATTCTCAGTAAGATACTGGCGGTGCGCCTGCCTCAGCACATCCCAGAAATGGTACACCCCGATCAATGTGGGTTCGTAACGGGTAGGAGCACGGCGCTAAATTTACTGAGGCTCAGCCAACTCATGTCACCGACCACAGGGGGGAGTGACACCGAGGGTTGTATCTCACTGGACCTAGGTCAGGCGTTCGACACGCTCAGATGGGACTACATGCTTGCGGTCATGTCCAAATTCGGGTTACCCACCGGCTTTATAGCCTGGGTGTCCCTGTTGTACCGGAAGCCTACGGCGCGGGTTCGGAACAACAAATGTATTTATGATCGGATTGAGATAGCGCGAGGCAGGGGTGCCCCCTCTCGCCCTTGCTGTTTATAATCACCCTGGAGCCCCGAATGCTGAAAGTACGATCTACAGCGGCTGAGGTAGGGATTAATAGGCTTAACACCCACCATGTCATATCGGCGTATGCCGACGACATACTGCTGTTCCTAAGAGACATAAATAACCCAGTGACGCCATTGCCGCGGATCTTTGAAGTCTTCCACGAGTTATCGGGTCTCGCCATCAACGAGACAAAGTCATAAGTCATACGGGTTTGGCTTTCGGGGTCCGGTGGCGGGCACAAAGGTTCAGTTTCAGCCGCACTGTTTCCAGGTGGCACCAGTGACATTTAAGTACCTGGGTATCCAGATATACCGACAACCACAAGACCTGCTGGACGGAAATCTGGGGCGGGCCCTGACTAACCTGACTGCACGGGTGCAATTCTGGAATACTTTGCCGCTATCGGTGGTGGGGAGGGTGGCTATTTCAAAAATGGTGGTACTGCCGCGCTTTCTGTACTTCTTTACGAATCTGCCAGTCTCTATCCCTATGCCCTTTTTTAAGAAACTTAACACTTTACTACTCGAACTAATATGGGGGAAGGGCAGGAGGCGCATAAGCATGACCAGACTGCAACTACCCACGGAGAGGGGCGGCTTGGGAGGGCCTGATTTGTTCGCTTACAGCTGTGCGTGCCAACTGCAATGGCTAGCTTATTGGTTGGCTGGCCGCAATTTACACGAACTGAACATGACAGAGGGTGATAGACACCGGAGGGATATACATCGGCTACTACTGCCAGGGGCCAGAACACCGGCGACGACTCCACCCCTTCTCAAACTGGCCCTTACATACTGGAAGAGGGCGATCAGGTATACAAATAGGCGTTCGAATTATGCACCCTCGATACCGCTGTTGGGTATCCCACTGGGGACAGGCCCGAAGACGGAACGAAGACTGCGGGTGTGGCAGGAGGCAGGGATAACACAAATCGGGGACTTCTTCTCGGATAACAGGCTACTGCCATACGAGGAATTCACCAGGCTCCATCAAGCGCAGAGAGCGCTCTTTCTGCAACATGCACAACTGACTCACTACATAGGCACCCACTGGTCGGAGGATGGGGCGGAGCCTACCACCAACACGTTGATCACTATGCAGTACCTCATGGGGACGGGTAGTCACTTGACAAGATGGCTGACTGCTGGGATACGGGAAGGCAGGGCTGACCCCCTACAACCCCTGAAATTGAGATGGGAGGTGGATTTAGGGGTGGCGCTGAGCGCCAAGGAGTGGGACCTGGTATTGAGATAGCCAAAGAAAGTGTCTTGGAACCCTAGGTTTACATTTATACAATTGATGATTATACACAGGGCATACTTGACTCCCCACAAGATACACATAATGTTCCCGGCTGCGGCCGATACCAGATGCCAGCAGGAAGATGCAGATATGATGCACATGTTCTGGGACTGCTCTAAGCTGGGACACTACTGGGGTACAATACACCACATATTGGATGACATAGCACCAGATAGACCCTACACATCCGCCTCATATTGCATGCTGGGGATAGGACACAAAGAGAAAAAAAGAAGTGTGGAATCCAGATTTGTGGACCTGGCATTGCTACTAGCAAAGAGGTCAGTGGCGATGAGGTGGAAATCGGCAAGGCCGCCAGACATAGGGACCTGGAGTGGGGAGGTGGTCAGGTGGGGCAAGGCTGAGAGACAGGAACTAGGCAGGGAAGAACGCAGAGGCCTCAGGAAACATCCCATCTCAAGGGAATGGAATGCCCTACTTATAGCATTCGAACAAGGCGTACAAGAACAGGGGGACTAGTATGAGTCTACCAACCGTCATAGGGGTACACTATACCCATGGCCGAATATACACGGGAACCGAGATGCAGCCACACAATGAACTAACTGCTGTACATGTATGATGTAACCGGGGACCGGCACCCCTATCGGATGCCGATTGTTATATACATATTGATACAAAACCTCCATAGTGCTGATATGTGGAAGAGTAAGTGCTGGGAGGGGGAGGGAACAGGGAGGGAATAGGGGAGTTGGGATGTTACTAAACGCAGAAAACGGAAAATGTTAAGATTGAAATGTATACTGAAATATATGTCACGATCCAGAGATATACTGTACGAATGCTTATAACATATGCAGTGACTTATCTTGCAAATAAAGACATTTTCAACAAAAAATAAATCTAGAGGGAGGAGCTACTTGTCCGTAGAAAATGGCCGCGTAGGCCAGTAGCTCCAGGCGACCCGTTCCTCGCTCCACATATCCTTTATTGGTGTGGCCCCCCTGCTGCGATGGTCTGGAGCTGATGTACCTGACTGGGGGCTGTGCATCTTTGCTGGGAATACCTCCTGATGCCGCTGGTTTTATCGTGAGTCCTGGGTGGGCATCTGATTGCACACACTCTTGCCCGTGGAGGCGGCGGGCCCAGCCGGCACCTAGTGAGTTGCCTGGTGGATTGGCGATGCTCGACGTCTGATCTAGTGAGAGCTGGGAGAGACAGAGGCGGGCCAAGCACTAGAGGAGTGTCGGCTTTTGTCCTGGTGAGGCGACGGACCCGCTGCCTCCCTATCAGCATTGTGGTCTACCATCACTGTGAGCTCGCATTCTTCGACTGTCGGTCCAAAATGGCGAAACGGCCAGAGGGTGAGAGACAGACCCCTAGGTCGACCAAAGGTTCCAGAGCCGTGCAGTCTAATAAACTGGATCGGTACACGTTGCCCAGAGGTTCGCCCACCGAGTCGGGACGGACGCCGGAGGGAGGCAAGGACTCTACGGATTCAGTACCTGAACCTACCCTGCAGGATGTGATGACTGCCATTGACGGCCTCAAGTCCTCCCTAAGCACAGCAGATGGAGTCGTTGAACCACAAGTTGGGTACAGTGAATATTGAGGTCAAACTGCTTCGCGCCGATCTCACTAAAACCAGTCAGAAGGTCAATTCATTGGACATCAAAATGGCAACTCTTACGGACGACATCTCGCAGCTGCAGCATGAGGTCCGGGATCTTAGGGCTTCAGATGACTTGACTCGGCACAAACTGGATGAATACGAAGTCGACTCCGAAGAAACAGTATACGCATTATTGGAGTTCCGGAGAAGGCGGAGGGTGGGGCCCCTAACCTCTTTGTGGAGGATTTAATCCTCAACCATCTGCAGCCCAAGGGTCTGGGAAACTTCTTTACTGTGGAGCGTGCGCACAGGGTTCCTGGGGGACGACCAAAGCCGGGAGCTCCACCGCGCCCTATGATCGCAAGTGTGCTTAATTTTAGAGACAGAGACGCTATCCTGCAGGCCTCCAGATCTGGTGGGCCCCTAAGATATGAGAACTCCACCCTTAACTTTTTTCCCGACTACACCCAGGCGGTCCAGAAGCAGCGACAGAGCTTTCTCGGAGTCAAGATGCGGCTCAGAGACAAGGGTTTGAAGTACGCTATGCTGTTTCCTGCCAAGTTGCGGGTGGAGGCCGAGGAGAAAGTTTTGTTCTTCGACAACCCGGCGGTTGCTTCTGACTGGCTGGAGAGTCTCTTCCCTTGAGGGGAGCCCCGGAGGGGAAGCAAAGAAGACGGCCGTGGTGAACAGGAGCGAGAGTGAAGAGTACTGCATTGCTCGACCGGAGCGGGCGGGTGGGCGCTATGCTAGTTGCGAGACTTTTCTTTGAGACTACCCCCTACAATCGTATGACGTAGAAGGCGTGAGGAATGGCTGCAGGGGGCGGGGACGGGGATGTGGGGCTCTGACATCCTCCCTTAATCTATATTTAGATAGTTGGTTAGTTAGTGCATGGGGCAACAGGAACACTGCGAGTTGGGGGTTGGCAGACGCTAAGAGCGGGGGTGCAGGGTGGGGGATGGGGGTTGGGTTTGATTTTGTGTGGTTGTACTTTCTTTTTTTTGTCAATTTTGTTCAGTTCGTTGTTTGTGTCGGGTGGCGGCGATGACGTGAGATTTTTGGTTTTTGGGTCAAATGGCTCAGGGTAGTCGAGGATCGGGGATGAAAGTGCTGAGCTGGAATGTGAATGTCTTGGGTGATAAGATCAAAAGAGGGATGGTCAGCCAACTTATCAGGAGGCATTCCCCGGACGTAGTATTGCTGCAAGAGACACATCTGGTCGGTAACAGGTGTATGTCCCTCCATAAGGGGGGTATAAGTTGGTGGCGCACGCCGGGTTCACTTCTGGATCCAGGGGGCGGGGATCTTGATCAAGAACTCCTTTCCACTGTCGGTGCAGGCTACATGGTTGGATCGAAGGGGCAGATATGCCGGGGTCTTGGGGCTCCTGGACGGTAGGATTGTCACCTTTATGTTGATATACGTGCCTCCGGGCCTCCAGGTAGACACCTTTCGAGATCTGGGTGCGATATTTCTTACTCTACTCCTGGGTGGCCTAGTGATGGGGGGCGATTTTAATGCTGTGCTTGACGGAGAGAGGGATCGTAGCCCGCCGCGTGTGCTCAGGCAATCGCAGAAATGTCTCTCGGACTTTCTTGAAACCTTGGGTCTGATCGATAGCTGGCGAATGCGCAATCCAACACAGACACATTTTACGCATGTTTCAGCTGCGCATGGTAGCCTGTCGCGTTTGGACTACATCTTGTTACCGGCGGCTATCGCTCCCACGATCCAGGAGGAGAAGTACCTCGGCAGAGGGATCTCTGACCATTCCCCTTTGTGGATTCAGCTATCACTTGATAGACCTGGGGTTGCAGAGTGGCTCCTATTAGTTCTTGGCTGTTAAAAGATCCGTCTATTAGGAAAGAAGTGCTTCTAATGTCTGACTGCTACTTTCTGGAAAACGTGGGGTCGGTTGACTCCGCACAGTCCCTCTGGGAAGCATATAAGACTGTCGCACGGGGCGAGGTCCTGTCTTTGGTTGCTGGGAAGAAGAAAAAGAGCCTTGCAGAGGTGGCTAGGAAGGAGGCGGAGGTCGCACTCTTGGAGGCGAGAGTGGCTGTGTCTCACACGGCTGCGGAGCTCCAGAGATTGCGACTTCTGCAGGAGGAATATAAGGGCCTGGTGCGAGATAGATCGATAGTGCACATCAGTGCAGTGCAGAGTCGCATATATGAGCATGGCGATAAGGCAGGTAAATTGATTGCATGGTTGGAGCATGGTGAGAGGACCTCCAGGCTGGTGCCAGAGCTAGAGGGATTGGAGTCGAGTAGCATTATAGACCCGCAGGCAGTGGCTGACGAGTTTTCTGCATATTTCCAAAAGGTGTACACTGCTGGCAGTCAATATTCTTAGGTAGGGAATAGCGATATGATTAGGGACATTGTTATTCCGAGTTTGTCAGAAGAGGATAGGCTTTTTATGGACTCTCCTATCTCCAATGACTAAGTGGCACAAGCCATTAGGCAGATAAAATCGGGTAAAGCGACGGGCCCTAACGGGATACCAATCAAACTGTATAAATTGAACGCCAATCGATTTGCTCCACACATCCGTGCTATGTTTTTGGAGAGTAGAGAAAAGGGTCTGCTCCCGTACGACCAAAGGGTGGCCAATATTGTGGTCATACACAAAGTGGGCAAGCCAGGGACGCAATGTTCTTCCTACAGACCTATCTCATTGCTCAATGCGGAACCCAAAATACTTGCGAAACTCCTTGCCACTCGGCTGGTCAAGTTGATTACGTCGTTGATTCAGCCGGATCAATCTGGATTCATGCTGCGCCGTAACACGGTGCTGAATTTGCGGCAACTACATGGTACCCTTGGGGGTTCTTCTAAGATACACAAACCGGCTGTACTGGTGTCTCTGGACGCCACTATGGCATTTGATCGGGTAGAATGGCATTACCTGTTTGCGGTGTTGGCGAAGTTGGGCTTTGGGCAGGAGTTTATTGAGTGGGTTTGACTGTTGTATGCGGCACCCCTGGCTAGAGTCGTAGTCAATAATTGTGAGTCCAGTGATTTTCCTTTGGGGCGGGGCACAAGACAGGGGTGTCTGTTGTCTCCGCTATTGTTTGCGCTGGCAATGGAACCTCTGGCTGCCTGGGTCCGATGGTACAGGACGATACGGGGCCTGCGTTGGTCGCCTGGCTGGGAGGATAAGATCTCACTTTATGCAGATGACATTTTGCTCTATCTTTCCAATCCCAGGGACTCCTTCTGCAATTCTTGGACGTGCTGGAAGTCTTTGGTAGATATTCGGGACTGGCCATAAATTGGGCAAAGTCGGTGCTCCTAGTGGGCGACCCGCCAGTGATCCCGCGTTCATGTCCAATTCAGGTTGAAACGATTGGGTTTAAATACTTAGGTATATTTGTCACGCTCGATCCACGCCTTAGGTACACCAACAATCTCGCTCTCCCGTTGGACAGATGCAGGAAGGATGTGGAATCACATTGTTTACGGAACCCCCGGAGACCCGGGATATGCCATGGATCGAGGTCAGGCACCGGGTGGTATGATTGATAGGGCTCTATACGCCAAGCCGGGGAAGTTTGCGTTAACGGGCCCGACCGCACACACGGTGCAGGTGTGGCATGTGGCCAATAGGTGTCTGGGGTTGGAGGGTAGGTTTACATTGGCCACTCTACTGTTGAATTCGGAGAAATTGGGTAGTCTGTGGTAAACCAAAGGCTTTGATAAGTGGGACACGATTGGCATCACTCATGTGAAAGATGTTTGGGGGAAGGGCACGGTGCATACGTTTGATTCGCTGCAAAAGATATATAGTTTGCACAAGAACAAATACTTCAGATATTTGCAGGTCCGACACGCCCTCGCCATGCATGTCCCTAAGGACTTGACACTCCCTGATTCGTCGCCCCGTTGAGGATCGAGTGCTTGATGGACATATTGCAGAAAAGACTATCTCTCTGATATATAGGAAGCTGATCAATAATATGGAGGACCCATTGGGGAAAATGAGAGATCAGTGGAATGTGGATGGGATGGAATTGGACGATGAAGATTGGGTGGCTGCGGTATCCTCTCCTAAGGTTGTGGCGATCCAGATGAGGCTCCGCCTAGTGCAGCTGAAGATATTGCATAGGTCCTATATCACCGGGCCTCAACTGCTACGAATGGGTCAAGGTGGGAGTGGTGAGTGTAAGAGAGAGTGTGGAGAATCTGGCACCCTTATTCATATTCTGTGGCATTGTGTGGTGATACAGCCGTTTTGGGCAGAGGTTCACGAAGAACTAAGAGATTTTCTGTGGACGGAGTTGCTACCTGAAGCTCGAAAGTGTTTGTTGAATGTGTGGGAGCCCACGGATCTGAATGTATATCAGAAGCAGTGGGTCACCCTAGCTTACACGGTGGCCAAGCGGAACATTGCCCAGCTTTGGGGTGCGAGTCAGCCGCCCGAGTAACTAAATGAGAGGAAGACCTTGACTGGTGTATGTTTAGGGAGAGGTCTGTGTTTGTAGCTAGGGGATGCTCAAAGAAGTGGGGGAAGGTGTGGGGAGCATGGAATGCCCATTGAGGTGAGATTTGTGAACCACCACTGCCAAATCCGGGACTGGGGGCACAGGAATCCCCTTGATGTCAGCATTGTGTATTGTTGCTTGAGATTCTGTACCCTGCCATGATGAACCCTGAGTTGCAGATTGTGTCAGACCACCCGATTTGTTATTTGTTAATAATATTGTTTTGTTTATGAATAAAAAAGATTTTTTTTAAATGGTCTATCTAAGCAGAAAAGAATGATAACCATAGAAGAAGAAAATCATAAAATGTTTAAACTGTAATATAAAGGAACGATAATTAAGCATATAAAAGGTATGACATCGGAAAATCATGGGAGTTTGGTAACCTCTTGTTGTATGGGGGTTAGAGAAAGTGAACACTTGACACTAATTTCAATGAATGTTGTAACAGGTAAACACAAAGTTTCATGGCCAAGGTTAATAGGTTGTAAAAGGGCTGTATCTAACCGATGATTATAACAGATAGCACACCACCAAGCTTGATAAGATCATTTGGTGAAGACTTTCCAATTTCTAGTAATTTGCTGAAAGGCAAGTGCCGGTAAAAGGTCAATAATTCTTATATTAGAGGTGTGACGCGACCATATTGAGGATAAACTACCTAAAAATACATTGGTAACAGAAAAAGGAAAGTTAGAGTGAAAAATGTAATTGATTTGGGTCCAAACCTTGTTCCAACAAGCACGAACAGGTGTACATGTAAAAAGTAGATGATGAAGGTCTGCTTGAGGAGAGGAACATGTCCAGCATGCGTCCAAAACAGAAGGATGTTGTTTATGCAAGAGAGCTGGAGAAAGTACTAACCTATTATAAATAAAAAAAGAGTGTTTGCGTAGTATTAGCAGCTCTAGAAGATTTCCTAATCGTATTCCAAATTTTGTCCCAGAGAGTAGTTGACCAGTTGACTCCCAGATTCTTCTCCCAGGAGAGTTTTACCTTAGATTTGTCTTGCGGAACGCATGATGCTTGCAAATAGTTATAAATGACCGAAGTTTTGGGGTTGAATAGTAGCAGAGAGTGTAATTTATTGACCGGAGAAATGAGAGGTGTAGTGAAGGAAGTAGGAGGTGTGCAACGAGTAAATGCATCCAAAATAGCTTGCTTTAATATTGCATACTTAAAATGAAAAGAGGATGGTAATCCAAATAAACTTTTAAGCTGCGTGAAAGACATATTTGGTCTTGTTGGTACAACTGGTGGACCCATATTAAACCCTTTTGTCTCCACGTTTTCCAATAGAAAGGTTTATCACGTATCAAAATGGAATTAGTATTCCATAATGAAGAGTTGAGAAGATAAGCTACACTACTAGATTCGCAAGGATGCATAGGATGCAAAATCTTAGTTGTATATTTAAATATTGGAGTCCAAAGGTATTGTGGTTTTCGCAAAAACGAGAGATACTCTTTAAAGGAAAAAGGGGATAAAAAGGAAAGCGCAAGTTTATCCCGCAAGGGATGTTGTGCTGGAATATGCGAAAGCCATTTAGATGATTGTCTAAGTAAAAAAGATTTGTGATATATGGGGAAATTGGCACCACCTTCCGATTTCGGCCGGGTCAATTTGGACACAAGACTTTTTATTGCCCCAAAGAAAAGAAGATAACAAAGAGTTTAACTTTTTGAAAAATCTTGAAGGAATGGATAGTGGAATATTAGATATCGTATAAAGGACTATGGGGGACAGCATCATTTTTATGGTATCAAGATGACACAAACAGGATAAATACAAAGGATGCCACTTAGTAGTTAAAGTCAATATTCTATGTATACAGTTGTCCATGCATCTGGAAAATGTATTTGAAATGGAAGGAGTGAAATGGAAGCCCATGCACTTAATATATTGGGGACACCATGCAAAGATTGAAAGAGCAAAATCATCTTTAAAGGTATATTTTGTGAGAGGTAGTATTTCGCATTTATCTTTATTTAATTTATACCCAGAAACAGCTGCAAAGGAGTCTAATTTATTTAATAAAAACGCAGGAATAGAGGATTCGGGTTGGGAAATAAATGGCAAAATATCATCAGCATATGCTGGCAATTTAATACGAATGTCATTAAAATGAAATCCATGAATATCCTTATTTTGTCTTACATGAAAAATAAATAGGTCTAAGGCTAGATTAAAAAGAAATAAGGAAAGTGGACAGCCTTGGCGAACACCTCTCTCCAAGGTCAAAAAGAAAAGAAGAGGACACACTATTGGCGCAAACTGCTGCTCTTGGGTTAGAATACAAAAGCGAAATTAAGGAAATAATTTCAGGCCCAAAGCCAAACCACTAAAGGGTTTGGAAGAGATATGACCACTCCACTCTGTCAAACGCTTTCTCAGTGTCCAATGCTATAGCAGCCTAAGGATGTGTAACGTGAAGATTTAGATAACATATCAAAAAACAAGTGGATGTTATCCGTGATAAAACGTCCTTTAACAAAACCCGATTGTTCCAAGCCTAACAAGTCAGGAAGGGGTGAGTCTAGTTGGAAAGCTAAAGACTTAGAAAAATGTTTATAATCAGCATTGACTAGAGATATGGGCCGGAAATTTTTACAATATCTCAAGTCTTTTCCCTCTTTAGGGATAAGGCAGATGAGAGCTTCAGAAAAAGAACGGGAGGATTTACCGGAGGACAGAAAGGAGTTAATCAATATATGTAATTTTGAAATTAATAAGGAGGCAAAATGTGAAAAAAATTGACTGTAAACTCATCTGGGCCAGGGGCTTTGTCTTTTTTAAGTGCTGAGAGTGCAGTATGAAGTTCTTTTTGTGAGAGATCTAATTCTAGGTTAGTAAGGTCAGGTTGAGGGAAAGGCGTTCAGTTTATACCAGACAAACTGAGATATGTGTTGTTCTGTGGGAGATGCTTCTGAAGAATAAAGCGTTTGATAGAATTCAAAAGATTTGTGTAATATTTAATCGTCTTTATACTTCAATTCCTGCTGAGTATTCATAACAGAGTCTATATTTAGCTTGTTCTGCTTAACTTTCAGATAATTGGCTAGGACCTTGCCAGCTTTGTCCTGTACACCATAACACTTTGCACTGGATTTCAATAAGTAAATAGAAGCATTATTCAGTGACTCTGTATTAAATAGAAATTTAACATTAATAAGTTCTGACAAGAATTCTTTTGATCTGGAAGAGTAAAAAGAGTGCTCAAGTCTTTTTCTCTTGGCCAGGAGTGACATGGTAAGTTCTTTTGACTTTTTGCTTTTTTTAGAGACATAGCCGATAATAAAGTCTCTAGCTGATGCCTTAAAAGCGTCCCAGATCACATGAGAGGGAAGATCATCGGTCTGGTTAAATGAAAAATATTAATTAAAAAATTAAGTGAATGAGGAAACAAAAGTTTTATCCAAAAGAAGGGAGTTGTTGAAACAACCACTTCAGTGGGGAGCAAGGTTTCTAACCCAGATCTCTTGATTGGAGGAGAGTGTTTTGATTTTTTCTGCATTCCGTCCATCAATTGTATGTATTTTGCTTTCTCACCCTAAGTGCGGTGGGTATGTACAGACGTGGGTCCCGGGCACACTGTGCTACTGGATTCAAGCTATCTTGGCGGATGAGGGGTGGAACACCGAAACCGGTCCTAGGATGCTTGTTTCCGGTCGAGGGATGACTGGGCTTGGCAGTTCGGGCTGGACTGTTCCCATGAGGCACAGGGTCAATACTGATTTGCATATGGCACGGTCTAAACTGGGGTGGCATGGTGAACAAAAGAAAGATGGATTTAACCCAGATCTCTTGACTGGGGTGAATGTTTTGTTCTGCATTCCGTCCATCAATTGTGTGTCTTTTGCTTTATATTGCCAAGGATGGCAACAATGTTATAACAAGCATTGACAATGTCAATAGGTCTCTCATTTGTAAGAGTTAGAGCTATTGGTGTTGTAAATGAAAATGTATTTCACCCTTGTATTATGGAGTGGAGAGGATGTATGTGGTGTTGATTGGAATTATGTGGGTTGGATTGGAATTGCTGGTTACGGAATTGTGTGGTGTAGAGTGATTGGGTGTAGTGGATTTATGTGGCATGATGTGCAGGTGAATTATGTGGATAGTAAGGATGTGGTTTTCAGTGTAATTGAATTATATGGAGTGGCATTATGTGTCATGGAGTGTAAATATGTGCAATGGTATTTTGTGTTGTATAGTGGTATGTTGTGAAGTTGAATTATGTGGTAAGCTGCTGAAGTCTGTGGCATGATATGGTATTCTGTGGTGTGGATTGGATGTATGTGGTGTATTGTGTTATTGTGCTGATTTGAATTATGTGGTTTGGTGTCAAATTATGTGGTGTGGAATGGAAATGTGTGGAGTTGAATTGTGTGGCACAGAACTGTGTGGTGTTGAGTGAAGTTATGCTGATTGGAACGGTGGCATGTTGTGGAGTTTATTTATATGGATTATCGCTATGTGGCATAGAGTGGTTTATGTTGAGTGTCTTTATATGGTATTGAGTAGAGTGTATTTATGCGGAGTTCACTCATGTTGTGTTCAGTGGAAGAAGAAAGATGTAAGTGAGTGCTGATTGTGGTGTTTGTTGATGGTTTTCTAAGGTCCTCCCACACCAGCCCTCACCTTCCTAAAAGGACCATGCTTAAAGATGAAGTGTGGTGTGTCATGCTGATCAAGGGAAATACAGAACCAATCATATTAATCCCTTTGCAAACCCAAAAAAAAGAAATTTGACAAACATATACAGAAAAAGAAGTCTGACAAACACATACAAAATACTTACCAGTGGAAGCAGATTGTACTTGGTCGCTGAGGTCGGGAGGGATTAACAGGAAAGGAGGCATGCCAAATGCATGCCATGAACAAATGGAAAACAACATTATGAGAGTGACAATGGAACCAGCTAATCATAAACCTGAGGACGGGCTTGAAGCCCAGATAGTGAATACACCATGTCTCGAAGATAGCGCATGTGCACTGCTTAGGCCCGACCGAACAATGGCAAATTCTATTAACTTTTTCAAGCAAAGCACAATGTTTTTGGATGTGGGCATCACTCCATCTTGAAGTCAGCTAGAATCTGAGTTGAATACTGCTCCCTAAACTTTGGGTAAAGGTAAAGGCGAGATATGAGAATATTAAGAGTGTAAGAGAAGGGAAGAAGTGGTTGAGATTATGTGCTGTAATAGAAATTAAAGAGTAATTTAGCTAAGCGTCACAATGGAGTGAAACATCCAACCACAGTGTACACCTGTCCCAGAGACAGATAAAAAGGTGAATGTCATGAGAGGGGCCTGTATTTATACCATGGAAGAGGGTGGGGCTGGAAAAATATGTTGTGGCCACAGTGTGCACCCGTGTTTGTTTGTCTCAGGACATGTTCTCACCTCAGGTATGCTCTGTGACACACAGGATGAATGATCTAGTTTTAAAGACTGCAAACTCCTCTGATTTATCAGACTGGCCAGACAATCTTAGGTGCCACAAGAGAGTCAAAGTGGAACTTGTGAGAAAAGGTGATTGATTCCATTTACTCCTTCTAAAATAGAGCATACACTCGCCTCATACTTACTGGAACAATTGGGCCTCGATTATTTACTTTATCCCAAGGGCACATCAGCAAGCAGTAATGTGTTCTTGGGGCACTCTTCCTTGAGATAGACACATGAGTTTCAGCTAAGTCCCGCAAAAACTCTATTTTTATTAGTAGATAGAAAGTGCATCTTCCCTAACAAGACAAGATAGGACCAACTTGCTACTAAATTTGCTTAACAATAACTGACACTGAATTAAAATAAAGATACTGTAAATCAATAAGAAATAGAATGTAAATGTGTTTCACAAAGCTGTGCATTCCTATATAAGGATCAAAAGAAGAAGAAGAAGAAGAAGAAGAAGAAGAAGAAGAAGAAGAAGAAGAAGAAGAAGAGAAAAATGTTGTTCTAAAATAGTATTTTTATTGATAATATAATGTTCAATATTATACTTTATATTTTTTTTATTTCTTCTCTCTGGTCCACGTTGCCAAGGCACAAATCCTGCTCCTCTAACTAACATGATGATGTCTATTACTTTCAGAGTGCTCATTAGTAGGTTTTCTGCCTCACAGTGATTAGTATTTTTTAATTTAAAAATGAAGAATGTGTCATTAGTCCAATTTGAAAATGCAGCAGCTAGGCTGAGTTTGCATTGCCCATGTCTTTCGCAGAGCTGTCCTAATACAGATGCAGTGCACTGAATCATAAGATAGATGCAGTGCACTGAATCATACCAATGTAAAGCACTAAATAGCAAGAAAGATGCAGTGCGCCGAATCACAATACATATGCAGTGCACTGAATCATGAAACAGATGTGGGGCACTGAATCGCAAGTCAGATATAAGTCATTAAATCACAATACAGAAGTAGGGCACTGACTAGCAAGATAGATGCAGTGCGTTGAATCACAATACAGATGTAGGGCATTGAATAGCAAGACAGAAGAAGTGCACCAAATCACTATACAGATCTAGGGCACTGAGTAGCAAGACAGATGCAGTGCACTGAGTCACAATACAGATGTATGGCTCTGACTAACAAGACACATGCAGTGCACTGTATATCAATACAGATGTAGGGCACTGAACTACAATAAAGATGCTGTGCTCTGAATCATAATACAGATTCAGTGTGTACTGAATGGTGTTTAAGAGTACATCTCTTGGAAGGCAAGATGGTCACTGCAAGGTCGAGCCTTGGGTTTAAATCAAATGTTAAGCCTGCCATCTGCACCCTGTTGCCTTTGCAGGCTGACTGCTAACTACTCAGCAACATCACAAGCGTAATTGGATTTAGAACAGTACCTGATCTTTGACTATTTACCCACAATGTCCATCGGGGTCTCCGAATCATTTTCCAGGCAAGCTGGAAGAAGGAGTCTCTGGGTCTGGACCACTGTCCTTCTAATCTGCCGAGTCCTTCCCTCCTGCAGATCTGACCTCCCGAATCGAATGCCTATGTTCCGGTAGTCATCACACACCCCACTGCTCTCCAAGTAGGCGACTGCAGGCCGTGGTCTTAGGGATCACCGATCGATACTGGAGTCTCCCATGATGACGCCAATGACAGCTAGAACAGGAAAGTGGTAAACATGTGTGGCCTAACATCTCCTCCCTGCCTCAGACAGATGCAATCTTTAGGTTATCCTGTTTTAGGTTTAAACCAGTAAAAGTGCTAAAACCCCACCGAAGGGAAATAGCCCTCACAAGTGTAAACATATAAACACTGAAAAAACACCTACACAATCACAAATTAAAAATAAAGGAAAAGGAGAGTGAAAAAAATTATTGTTATTTCTTCCTGAAGGGGCCAATACAATGTAACTTTGTTATACAAGGTAGCAGCAAGAAAAACTAGACTAACATTATTCTGCTTGAGTTGTGTTGTTTAAGGATGTCACAAAAATATTGTTTCTTCTTTCATTTGCTTTTTTCAGTTTTGTGGTCTTTGGTCTAAAGATGCAGGAATTAGAAGCATGTTTTAGGTCTTATTTATTTATTTTATAAACTGTAGAGAATCAGAAAACATCAAAATCATATTGGATATTTTGGCTACTTTTGAGTCTTTCACTGATTGGTTAAAATGACTAGTTTCATAAGAATCGTTCCCACTATGTACCATCACATTTACCCACAGACAGAGAATGGGTGAAACTCTTTGATACATCAGCCCACTTTTCTAGAGAGTCAGTATTGATAGTAGGTGAATTTCCAAACACCCTAGGCTTTAAACATTTGATGCAAGGTGTAGTGACAGGTATATGTGAAACGATTGCTATCACTAAGTCTCCGGGATAATGGTGAAAACAGGACACCAGACCTTTGGAAAACATTGAATGCAGTGTCACTTGGAATGCTGCTGCAAAAAGCTCTTACCAAGTTTAACAAAGATTAGAGTGATTTTGTTTGTAATTGCAGTGATTGAGCTACGGATATAAAAAGTTGTGTGATGACCTGTCAAAATTGCTAACTGAGCTGAAGGGATTTCCAGTAAGAGATCCTTGTCACTTGTTAGATGGTATCCTGAAAGCATCTTTACAATCTTCAGAGTTAATGAAGAATGCTATTGACTTTGTAGTCCATTCTGGTGCACTGTTTCGTTATACACGGGAACTAAGATGCAAATATTTCACATTTTGTGCTTTGTATGGCATCAAAGAAAGAGTCATCCCTAATGTGTAATTTAACTTGTGGTTCTCAGTCCTAGAGGCTGTGAATGATATATTATCCGTGTGGTGACCGTTTACAGAATTGTTGCTTAGTGATAATGCCAAAGGCAATAAATGTGAGGATCTTCTGTCGCATATTGATAGTGATGTGAAAAAATATACACTCCACTGCATTCTCTTTTACAGGAAAACATGACTTTTATAGTTGACATATTCAAAAAACCAGAGTCTGAAAATAGTAAACACCCTTGTCTATCAAATGTTCAGCGTAATTGTTGTAGAAGTGAAACATCTCCTTGAGAGTAGGCTGGGCAACACATTTAGTGACTTTGGCACTGCAACATGTTCCTTGATAGACTGCTTGCCACTAAGGTAAGCAAAGAAATGTTGAGGAGCAATTCAAGAAATTCTATTTACAATGCTAGAGAAACGGCTTGCAATGATGCATAGAAATGTCCCTTCACCAACCATTGCATTTGAAGTCAATAAAGCCTCACGTGGTACTCTGCACAAGTTATAGATTTCTTCCATAAGGGGAATTTTTGAAAAGTACTGCTTAATTTTTGACCGCTTCAATACCTCGGAGGGTATATGCGCGCAGTTCAACGCATATGTGCAGAATCTGTCTCAGAGAATCACAATCTTCAGGTACACCAGTGTTGGCACGGAAAGCTATGTCAGTGGCCAGAGTTAGGCTATTTTGGTGTTGCCCGTCTCAAGCGCCACTGTTGAGAGGGACTTTTCGCAGATATAATTCATGGGAAGGAAAGAGCGAGCGCCCATGACCAAAGACTCACTGAAGAAGTATTGTATGGTGTACTATAATAAATTAAATTTGTAAAAATGTATTTGGACCTCATACACATTGTATGTACACTGTTTATATACAATGCAATATCAGTGCAGAAACCAAGCAATAATAAAAGCAAAGTGTTATATAATAATAATCCACATTTGTAAAGTGCACAATCACCCGTAAGGGTCTCTAGGCGCTGGGGGCCGTCGGGAAGATTAAGCAAGCTATTGCCCAGAGTCACATGGTGCTGGGCTATCTGCCGCCGGTGCCAGGGATCGAACCGTGATCCGGAGTCAGTCGCCCTAGCCGCGGCGCCACCCCTCTTTGTCTTACATAAACACCGTAACAACGCATGTGCAACTGCTGATAACCACTTTTTTAAAGGGTTTGAAATCACTGTAAAACACTGAAAAACCCCCACCAGAATTCAACAAAAACAGAAACTGAAAACAGGAAAGCGTAGCCATATTTTACAGCACTGATGCGCTTCACCATACATGTTCTTCTATGCCAATTTTGAGCATGGCATTCTCTCCGGTAACTATCCCCCTGACTGTGACCCCAGCTGACTTTGCTAAATAGTGTCCTGTGCTGACTCATCCTGCACAAGATAAGAGAAACCCCGGGTTCTTCAATCTGTGACTCGAGGGTGGTTGCTGTCTCCCTGCAAGGTCCAGAGCCTTATTGCAGTATCAACAAAGCCTGTCCCCCGCTATAGGGCTATGTCTTTCAAGATGGGGTGGTTTCCGGGTCATGGCCACTTCAAAATGAAGCTGACCCTGTAGAAGCCAACGATTCTCTGGAACTGAAAAGTGATATGCTATTGGCTGAATTTATCTATATTTGTCTATATTTGTGGCCTGACATCCCCTCCCTACCAAAAACCGATGCCATACTTTACAGCACTACCCCACACATTTTTCACAGGGCTAGTTATGAGAACAGACCGGTCCCTTGCTCCTGACTAAGCACCTCCAGCCTGGACCTTGCT
This sequence comes from Lissotriton vulgaris, assembly GCF_964263255.1. Taxonomy (NCBI): domain Eukaryota; kingdom Metazoa; phylum Chordata; class Amphibia; order Caudata; family Salamandridae; genus Lissotriton; species Lissotriton vulgaris. Next base: position 5,480 of record NW_028247670.1, on the reverse strand, counting down.
GGGTTCACCAAACCTGTCCATAACTCAATTGAGGCGTGCCTGCTTCCTCTGCCCTGGCTAAATGACATACGCGCAGTTAGCGGCTTTTGTGACCGGTGTGCTGAAGGTTGCCTTCTTTCATCCAAGGTACATTTGTTTTATTTGGTCATAAATCCAGGAGACACTTCTCCGCCAGCCGCTGTAAACTGGCCTACCCATCCCCTCTTCAAATGCTTTGTTTTTCCTTGTCCATTCAATCCCATAAACATAATTTTAATTGTGTTCACCCAGGATCAAACTTTCAAATCACGTGGCTGTCATTTTTACCATCGTTTTTACTCTGGGGTCTCATCATTTCAGCCCTCCTCTGCCCTGTTCCCAGATATAGCTAATCCTATGCCATCCATGATGGCCCCAACTCAGTACTCTGAACCCTCTTCCACATTCATAGACAGCGATATAGGACTACCTTTTATAACATCAGAAATAAAACTGAAATAGGACCTTTTAGCCTCTCTAAGAAGCAGCCCTCACATCTGCTTCCAAAAGGGCAGTTATTTTGGAAAGGGGGCTCCCCCCATCAATAGCACACAACTTCTATTTTCACTCACTTGCTCCTCTCTGCTTGCTGTACTCAATATGGAACAATCCAATATCAATAGGCTGAACTCCCTACTGTCCCCCGCAGGACATAACTTGTTTAAAGTAAATTATCTTGCTAACGTAATAAAAAATGTCACAAATAACTTGAAGAATAAATTCTCAAATCGAATAAAGAAACACTTAGGCCCTTATTATTGCCTCAACAATAGATCGTTACTTAATGATCATATCTTCTTCACCAACCGTCATGCTCAGTGGAGAGCATCACCTCCACCAAGAAAATACCTCACAGCTATAAACTTACTATTGTGCCCTAACCTTTGTACAATGCTGAAGCCATTATCTCCATCTATGGTAATGGCACTGTGCTCTTTCAGTCATCTAATCGCACTTGGGGACTTTTTGAGGATCTCTTCTCCTACATCATGGATAAGATAGACACTGATACAAACCCACCCCCTTAACCCAACTCCCACTGACTCTCTTCCTTGTGAAAACCACATCGGGTCTCTTTCCTCCCCCACCTCATACCACTGCTGTCCCATGGCAGACTCCCACTTATCCACCCATGGTTTCACAGGAGGAAATTGCTCTTTTTGTACGGTACTGCCCACCACACAAATGTTTTGCTCCAATGCTTATGGTTATGATTTTGATAGAGCACTGGTGCCTGCTTGCAAGCCCCCGGTGACAGTGCTCTCGCCCTAAAACTGTTATGTGTATATTGGCAATCCCAATCGACGAGGACTTTACCCCCTGTAAGTCCATCGTACATAGTACCAGTGGTACCCAGGGCATGGGAGGTAAAGGAGTACCAAGGGCTTACAGCATTGTTTATGCCACCCCAAATGACCCAAATAAACTGCTGACAGCAGGCCTACCATTGCAGACTGCAAGGAACGTGCAAACTGCCAAACTCAATTTTAGCCTCACCATGTGTGGCAAACGCAATGCATTGTCTTTGATATATGCCAGTCACCCCTAAGCAAGGTCTCTGAAAGCCCAGGAGGCAGGGTGCATTATATTTATTTATTTATTTATTTATTTATTTATAGAGCTCAACATTTATCCCAGGGGATGTCACAGCGCTACGGATTATTGTAATGAATAGGTGGATGAAGTTGAAGGGCCAGATATCAGTCTTTTGGGAATAGGTGTGTTTTGAGTTTTCTCCTGAAGGGGTTGTACTCTTTAGTCAACTTAAGTTCGACTGGGAGCTCGTGTCAGTGCTGTGCTGGCAGATGTGAAAAGGTACGGCCTCCTGTTCTAGACTTTTTTTTTCGGCAAGAGCAAGGTGTTGCGATCTTGGTGGTCTAATCGGAATATAAAAGAGTATTTTTGGGGGAGAGGATCATGGGGCCTGTGTCATAGAGTGTCCTGTGAGCATGATCAAGGAGCTTGAAGCAGGCTCTTTGATGCATGGGCAGCCAGCAGAGTTGTTTTATCCAGTCCTTTGCTGAGCTGTGTTTGCCTTTGTTGCACACTAGTTTTGCTACAGCATTCTTCACCACCTGTAAACGTTTAAATAGGTATCCTGGAATGCCCACAAAAAGGGCATTGCCATAGTCCAGGCTGCTAACTAGCAGGGCCTGTGTGATTGTTTTCCTGCTTTCCTGGGGGAACCACGGAAATAGCCTTTTTAGGAGTTTCAGGGTGGCGAAGTTTTTCCCACATAGAGTTCGTATGTGGGTCTGCATAGATAATGTGTCATCAATAGTTACACCCAGGTTTTTGGCATGGTGCTTGGGTGTGGGGGTGTCTCCTAAGGAGGAGGGCCACCAGGAAGAGTCCCAGATATGTTTGGCTTCTTCGAGGAGTAGGATATCGGTTTTGTCTGCATTTAGCTTTAGGCAGTGGTCTCCCATCCAGTCAGCCATTTCGGTAAGGCAGCTAATACGTGTAGTTTTGGTGTCTTCATGCCCCTTCCCTATGATGATTGTAAGTTGTGTGTCGTCCACATAAGAGCAAACTCCAAAGCCCCATTTTGTCCCGATTTGTGCCAGAGGTGAAACATAGGCATTGAACAGCGTGGGGCTGAAGGATGCTCCCTGCGGGACACTGCATTTCAGTTGTTTCGGTTTAGATGAGAAGGCTCCTAGTTGGACCATTTGGGTTCTATTGCACAGAAAAGAACTAAGCCATTCAGGGGCTTTTCCATTTATCCCTTTTTCCTGTAAGTTTTCTAGCAGAAGATGATGAGAGACCGTGTCGAACGCTGCCAACAGGTCTAACAGGATCAGGGCCACAGCTTTGCCTTAGTCCAGAGAGTTTCTAATATTGTGCGACAGCCAGCAATGTTGCCTCTGTGCTATTGGTAGCCCTGAAGCCTGTTTGGGAGGGGTCCAGTAGGTCCTTTTAGGTATTTGACCAGCTGTCTATTAATCAGCTTCTCCAACACTTTGGAGAGATACAGGAGTTGACATATAGGTCTATAGTTGACTGGGTTTGTCACATCTTTGCCTGCTTTTTTTTAGCAGAGGGTTACTGTGGCTTGTTTCCATGTTTCCAGGAAAATTGCTGCTCCTAGGGAATTGTTAAAGAGCTGCGTGATAGCTGGGGTGAGGAAGGGTATGATCTGTTTGAAAATAAAATGTGGGCAGGGATCAAGGGGGATCTAGATTTGATTTCATTCATGGTTCTGGCAACTTCTGTTTCTGAAATTGGGGCGAAGCTATTTAGTTGGGCGTGATTATTCAAGGGGAGGTCTGATTCTCCCCTGCTAGTGGGGGCCACTGGGGTGTTTAGGTCAAATGTTGAGTAGATTTTTTCTACTTTATCTGTGAAAAAATTACTGATCATTTCACAATTTTCTGTTGAATGGTGCAATGTTTGGGACATGCAAGCGGGTTTGCACAGTTCTTTTATAATTTTATATAGCTCTTTGGTTGAGTTGCTATTTTCGTTGATTCTTTGTGCATAGTGTGTCCTTTGTGCCTTTTTTATGGCATGATTGTAAGTTTTGAGAACAGTTTTGTAGATTAACTTATCAGCATCTAGTCGGGACATTCTCCAGGTGTATTCCCTGATTTTGCATTTCTTTTTAAGTGTTTTGATTTCTGGGGTATACCATTTTTCGGAGGTAGTTATTTTTATGGATTTATATTTGATTAAGGGGGCACATAAGTTCAGAGTGTGGGTGATCTCTGTGTCTAGATTCAGAGCGCCTTTGATGGTGAGCGGGGTACCTAGGTGTTATAGGTTGGTGTTTGTTGGCTAGTGGAGTTTAAATGATTCTGGGGTGACCAGTTTCCAAGGTCTGTAAAAGTCGCGCGCAGGTAGATGCATAAGTGCAAGCTTATATGGCCCTATAGTGCCCTTTATCATTAATTGACACTATAAGTGATAGACGGTCCATAAGATAACATGGGCTGTCACCGGGGCAAACCCAAGGTTGACAGATCCATCATGGTACTGCCTAAATATGTCATGTTTGCTATCAAACAATGTGCCTTCTCACCCCTGACACAAATATTGTGTAGAGGGTGATGTGGCATGCACCCAGGTGGCTACCTTAGATGTTGCCCACCTGGTTGCCCCAGCTCATCGGTGCTCTGGCTCACAAGCCTGCGCTTCCATGCACTTGCTGCCACCAAGTCATGATTTTTACCCCTGCCAGGCAGTGTGACCACTCCCAGGGGTAAGGTACAAAGGTCAGACATCCTTCCTCCCTTCCTTCCAGGCAGGCTAGTGAAGTGACACATTAAGGCAGTGAGCTTCAAAGGCTGCACTACCTCTAATATGCATCAGGGCTCACTCCCTGAGAAGGAAACAGTCCTCCCCTGCCCAAGGCACATTTCCACCTAGGCAGGCAAATAATTAGATCGTCAAGGATGTGTACACCCCCAGAAGGCTAGCCACTCCTCCAAGGTGGACCGCCCAGTCTGTGCACTGGAAGAAGGGTTTTGTCATTTTTCGAAGTGTTAAAATAGAGGGATCTGGGTAGAAAAGGGGACCCACACTCTGGATGTGGTCATCTCAGGGGCGGACTAGCAGTGATTGGCTACTTGTTCAAAAACCCCTAACTCCCCCCAAATCTAGGATTTAAGGGACACTCCAGTCACCACAACCTCAGTTATGAACAACCGGCATCAAAGAGGACAGAAGCACAGACCTGTGTCTGTGTTAACACGACTTGTACAAAGCAAAATAGGGATAGTCTGCACCTGTGGCAAAGCTCTTGGAACAGCCTGATCAAGACTCGTCTTAGGTTATCTCTTGGTTCCCCCAGACAGAAGGACCACTGTGGAAGCATGAAGCATCCTCTGACTCCCCTGCACTAGTGGTGCTTGTCCCCTGCAAACTGCAAGTAAAACAATGCTTGAGATCCAAAAAGTCACTGGCCATCGGGCCCTCTGATGAACTGCCCAATTCCAGATGGTCTAGTGCATTGTGGGAACTGTAGTTCCTGCCTTCCACAAAGTGACAGGCAGCTGCCACATTCCCTGGCACCACTGGACATTGAGGTAGCTTTCTGCTCCACTTACTGCTGCCAAGGCTGGTTTGTCGCAAGCCCAGCAACCAACCACTTTACTTGATGCTGCAACTAGAGGGAATTCCATCTGGCCTTCGACCGACATCAGGAACCAACTTGTTGTGTGTTTGCAACTTTTTCCACCACATCACTGTTTCAGCGGAAAAAGGAGCTCTCCGGCAGCTCCCTTCTGCACCAGGGACAGCCAGAACAACTCTGCACCTGGGCTCCACGGGCCAGGTAAAATTGAACTGACTGTTGTGGCTTGGTCCTTGGACGGTACAACGCAACTCAACCTGCAAGTGAACGATTGTCACTACTGGTTTTTCCCATTTACTGCAATGATAACGTTTCACAGCACTGATTTTATACTGTTCCAAAAATCTATAACTCAGCTATATATATGCTATTCTGTTCATTCATTTTG